>NC_135336.1:68754612-69068754 GCF_023851605.1 Tamandua tetradactyla | reverse complement strand
TGAACTGGCACCACCATCTATCCAAGTTGATACATGAACCTGACCATGACACCCTGTATTCTGTTCTACCTTAATCCTATCCAGATCAGCTTCATTCATATTTCTACTTGAAGTCTGATCACTTTTCAAACAGTTTCTGTCTGGGATATTGCTCACTTTCATAGCAGTCCATAACATTTTAATGAATTTCTGAAGAATATGGCACATTTTTTTCTCTATGTGTGAGACCTCAGTCAGTGAATATATTTCTTTATTTGGGGAGAGACATTTATCTTTCATGCAGATTGAATGGGAATATAAAACTGTGGCGTTTTTGAATTGCTAGGCTTTTAAATTTATTTCAGTTGTTTTAGCAAAAACAATAGGAGCAATTGCCTTCCATTATCATTTCTATGAACTAGACACTTGACTATGTGTTTTATATATACTGCCTTATTTCATCTTATTACTGTCCTATAGAGTTGGTTTTCTCATCCCCATTTTACTTTTGACAATGTGGAGATGCTTAGATAATTGTTAATGATAGGTCTCACCACTTAAAAACAACAGAAGTAGAATAAGCCCTATTTCCAAGGTCCATGATATTTTAACCCAACACCACTGCCTTCAACATCCAGGAAGACAAGTGAAAGATGAGCATTTGGTAAACTCATTTATTTCTACATTTGACTATTTATTTATTTTTCTCCCTTACTTTTAAAACTCCCTTTGAAAAACTGTAACCTTGCTTCAGCTAAGTAAATGGAAGAGAGTTTTCTTCCTGAATAAAAACATATGGGTGTTAAACTCATACTGCTCTTGGTCACTCACTTGCTGTGTGACTTGTGCAAAATGTGTGTGCACAATGTGCATACATGATATGCATGACGATGAGGCTGGCCTGGATAATCTCAGAAGTCCATGTTGTTTCCTAAGCCGGTGTTCATCAGAGTGGTCTGCCTCAGAACCCTAAGAAGTCGGTGAAATCTGGGCTGAAAGGTGAAAATTCAGTTGGGGAGAAGTGCAGAAAACCATAACTTTGATCCCTTCCTGACTCCAGTTTTTCTTCACAGTTGGTATTCATTTGCTTCAAACCCTCAGATCCCAAAGGATAGAGTGTTACACAAACAACATTAGTGACCATGCTGGCACACACCTCAGGAAGAGGGAGGGGGTAGAACTACATAAATAAATAATGGAACGTTGGAATTGGACAATGTTCTGGTCTTTTGGGGCCACTACAGTTTGCTGATTTGGACCACAGAGGGCTCCAGGGGTTGTAAAACAACAAACCACAACATGGGGCCCACTTGAAGCCTTTCACCACAGTGTGGTCAGCCAAGAGCTGATAAACCAAAACTGTACAGCAGAGCCACTGGAAATCTAACCTCACTCGCAACTCCAGGGTGGGCTCAGGAGTCTTTTGGGCCTATGGTTTCCAAAGACCAGTCTGAAGACTTGCCTCCATCCATATCAAAGTTTTCAGAAGGCAGCTGCAAAATGCAAACAAATACAAAAACAAAAGCAAATTGTGTACATTTTATCATAAAGCTAAATTGAATCATTTAAGGGACAGTCATTTATTCTTCTTTATCTGCATTGTAAAATTAAAATGTATTTTCTTTTATAAAACTAAGATGATATTAACGGTAGATTTTATATGTTGTTTGTGCTATATTCTATATTTTGGGTTGGTGTTTATATGCTGTTTTGTTTCTTTGCTTGGCAAACTTATATCAAGTTCCAGACTTATTTTTGAAGTTTTACTGATCCATGAAATCAAATAGTGTGGGCTTCTCTGTTTTCAGGTGTGCAGGAGGCATGAAGCCCCTAGGGTCTCCTGCTACACAAATTAGACTGTAGAGTTACACCTGAAGTATAGAAAGCCTTCCGCAAGGTTGGAGATTTGGGCCAGTTGCCCTAGGTCTGTGTTTTGGATTGCATTTTATTTCCACCGTTCAATTGTGATTCAGCAGGCTTTAAGAAAAGCTCAGTTAGTCAGTACTAAAGAAAAATAAAAATTTAAGAAATAGCCAAGATTTATTTATAGAAACTCAGATTTAGCTCTTAAGCTCAATAAGATAGAATGCTGTTCTTTTCTGTTGTCTCTTCCCTTTGAAGAAAGACCTTGATATTCACTGTAACCTGATTTTACTGGATATTAAGTATGATTTGGGTGGGAATAGGAGGTCAATGAAAACCATGGCTACCAATTTCCAAGCACACATAATATGCCGGACAGTTTTCATGTATTTTCTTCAGCTCCCTCAGTTTTAAAAGACAGGAAACTGCAGATTAAAGTAGTAGTGCAAAATGATAGAAATAACAAGCATTTTGGCATCCAATAAATCTGGGTATGAATCCTAGATTTATGGCCTTGGACAACTAATTGAACTTTTTCCTCACCCATGAAATGAAGCCAACAATAAGAATTTATGGAGTTATTATGAGAAATATATAATGTAACATGTATGAAGTATTCCATTTAAAGTCTGCCATAAAGGAGGAACTCAATATTTGTCTAAACAACTTTCTCAAGTATGTGATTCTCATAAATAGCAAGGCTGTAAGCTCTGGTCTCTGGCTTACAGTCTGTGATCCGCGCAATATAACAAGCTGGCTCATAGAACAGTCTTAGCTCACTGGGCCAAAAGCATGACGTTTTTGTATTATTCCCCATTCACTACCTTTAAATATTCCATCAAACCTTCCTCTCCCCTATCTTAATGGTAGTTTCAGGGAGGTTCCACAGCTTTTAGATTTACTGTTAGGTATAAAAGTGTGCATACCAATCTAGTTTGGCCAGTTGAAGTGTCAATATCATATCCCCTGCAGACTGTGATCTTGATGTCCCTCTATTACCATGCCAATATTTACGCGACTCACTTTGACAGCCAAATTGTGGAATACCCTCTCTGCTCCAGGTGTAGAGACACTCGGACAGTATTCTGTTGTACAATTCCTGTCCAAAGGACAAAACATATTTATCATTTCCCGGTCTTTGTGGGTTGGAAGTCTAGGCATGACCTAGATGGGTTCTCTGCTTAATATCTCCCAAGGTTGCTATCAAAGTATTAACTAGGTCTATCATCTCATCTGAGGCTGACTACAAGAAATGATCTGCTTTTGTTGGTAGAATTCGAGTCCTTGTGGCTGTATGACTGAGTGCATTGGCTTCTTGCTATCTGTCAGCCAGAAGCTGCCCTCATCTCCTAGAAGCTATCTGCAATATCTTGCCATGTGAGCCTCCCAACATAAGCAGCCCACAACATGGCAGCTTGCATCTTCAAAACCAGCAAGGAAGTGAGAGGCTCCAGCAAGATGGGTGCAACTATCTTATATAATATAATCACATAATCACATACATGTGATCACATGCATCCTGTCACTTTTGCTATATTCTGTTGTTTAGAAGGAAGTCACTGGATAGAAGCAAGTCACACTCAAGAGAAGAGGATTCCACAAGGGTCTGAACATCAGGTGGTGGGTCTCCTGGGACTCCACACTAAAGGTTATAGGTTGAAATGTAAGGATTCCATTAATCCCTACTGAAAGTTGTAAGCTGAAAAAGAAAGTAGGAATTCCATAGTATTTCCACCAAACTATACAGAGCACCTTAGGGGGACTGGGAATCATAGAATAGTTGAGAAATTCGTAACTTAAAATATATAAGCCTACATTCTTACAGCCTGCCTCTGTATCTATAGACCTATGGTCTTTTCTTACAGGGCAGACCTTTTATCTTAAAGACACTTGAAGTCCTATAAGTCCTTCCACTAAAATAGTCATAGCCTAACAGAATTACATTGTATGTTTGAGGAATTAAGGGACAGATGGAGACAGGAGAACTTCAAATCAGTACTGGATATCCATGAACATCTGACAGATTATTTTTATTTCCCAAAGGGGTGTATACTAAGGGTTAGAGTGAGGGATGAGGATACATCAGAAAGTACCAACTTCTTAATCATATTGAGAGTCACGATCACAAAACTAGTAGCATATATTGATTAATATATATGAAATTCAGTATGTAATGCACACACTTTTTGGAAAAAAATATTTTCTCTGCCTAGAACCTTTTCTCCTTTGGCTAAAAATTTGGCATTTCCTTCTCTATTCAGTTTTAAGTACCTTTCTTCCATTTATCCACTCTGCCACAATCTTACATAGGTCTGATCTCTTTGGGCACATTTCTCCTATAAGACAGAACACCTGCTCTAAGGAAGGATATTTGAACACTTAGAGCTTATCTGGATCCAGGGAAGGATATTCTAGTTTGCTAGCTGCTGGAATGCAGTATACCAGAAATGGAATGGGTTTTAAAAAGGGTAATTTTTATAAGTTGCTAGTTTACAGTTCTAAGGCCAAGAAAATGTCCCAATTTAAATGCACAATCAAAGGCATCTAGGGAAAGGTACCTTGGTTCAAGAAGGCTGATGAAGTTCAGGATTTCTCTTTCAAGTGAAACGGCACATGGTGAACACTCTCAGGGTTCCTCTCTCATCTGGAAGGGCACATGGCAAACACAGCATCATCTGCTAGCTTCTTCTCCTGGTTTCCTGTTTCATTTTCATGAAGCTCCCCAGGAGGCATTTTCCTTCTTCATCTCCAAAGCGCTGGCTGGTGGACTCTGTGCTTTGTGGTGCTGCAGAATTCTCTGCTCTCTCTGAATCTCCCGTTCTCCAAAGCGTTTCCTCTTTTATAGGACTCCAATAAACCAATCAAGACCCACCCAAATGGGTAGAGACATGTCATATCCACCCATTTGGATTAGAACCCAGTTTAACAACCACTCTTGACTAAATTACATCATCCAGGGAGATGATCTGATTACAGTTTCAAGCATACAGTATTGAATAAGGATTATTCTACCTTTATGAAATGGGATTTTGATTAAAACATGGCTTTTCTAGGGGGCATACATCCTTTTAAACCAGCACAGATACAAACTTTGTCTCTTAGAATTTCTTAAACATCATTTCAGATAATTCCATTTTTCTAACCAGTACGATTATTTAAATAGAAATTAAATATAATAATTTCTGTCCCTTTAAATGCTTTTTCCCTAATCAAATCCACAAATCAGAAAAATGAAATTACTTTGACAGAATAATACAGCAATTTTTTATTTTAAAAAGTGTTCTCTATATTTTATAACATGCTTTATCTAATTTCAAATAAATTTAAATATATTTTTATACTTATTATTATAGTCTTGTTCTCAGATTTTTAGACTGTAATTTTAAAAATTAAGAATGGACTCAATACAAAATTAAGACTATAGTCCTCACCCACAAGTTTATATAAATTCATGTATATAAAGTACTACACCAATGTTATTAGTTTAACTATCTTTTTTTTTTTGAGAATTCTTTGAAACATTTGAGACTTTAAGAAAATAATACCAACAAAACATAATAAAGCAATATGTGAGGATCACAAACTGATTGCCCTTCTGTTTTTAGCATTTATCTTTTGTTTAAAGCACAAAGTTTGATGTGATGTGTTTTAAATTTGTATAGTTTGAATTTCTACATTTAACAACTCAGGTCTCACTTTTATGTTAAATATGAATATTTTGGTTTTTTGCCCCATGATAAAAAGACCTAGGAAATAGCCACTTGAAAGAAGACAGAAGCTGCAACAGCATCTGGTTTAATTTATAGCTCCTGTTCATTAGCCTCACACCAAAATCTTGGAACATATGTGGTTAAGACTTCTGAGTAGAAACCTTTAACCTGACCTTGAATTCCAAAATTCTAAAGTTGTGAACTAAAGCTGTTTCAAGTTAACAATAACTTGATGTCCAGCTCTCTTTTTAATATAATAGAATACCTTGGACACTGACTAGTAATTTACAATCAATGTGGGACACAAGAAACATATTATTATTCTTACCTAAATTGATTTTTATCCAAATTCATTTTTCCCTGAATGATATGTCATCAATATAAAGACTACAGCACCATGGCAAACACCGTATTCAGGTAACAGAAAGTTTAAGAGGTAAGTCAAGGTAAGAAAAGAAGAAAGACAGTTTCCCCAACTCCTAGCTTCATCCAGGCAGAATAAGTGTGGGTCGTCGAGTGTTCCTATTCAAATAATCGGCGTAGAGTGCTTTGTGACATGTTGTATGTCCCCCAAAATACCTGATCTTGCTTTATCAGATAAGAGGTGTGTTTTCTGTTTAATCTAGCAATAAATTCCCAATCTATCAAGTTACATAGAAATATATTTAGATAGATAATAGATTCATAGGTGATAGAGAGATAGATAGATGGTAGAGAGATAGATAGGTAATACACTAGATAGACCAGAGAAAGAAAGAGTGAGAAATAAAAAAGAGGCATATACACAAGCAGACAGATATAGATGTACTCACACATATATCTGCGAAGGTGTACATGTATGTGTGTAGTGTGTATGCATGTGTGTAGTGAGACAGATGTACTTTTAGAGTTAACTAAATAAAACATTTTACATAGGAAGAAAATGCTATCATATTTGATGATTCATATCAGTATTTAGAGTGAAAGAATAAGTAAAATCACTGTTAGAACATTTGAAATTTTATTGAAAAATTGTTAGTAACAGGAGTGTTGTATCATAAACATAGGCACTGACACCCCAAGACTATCCCTTAGGAGCTGCGGCTCCTCTAATTTCACCACCACTTGGTTAGTACAGGAGCTGTTGTATTATCACAGGATCCTATCACTCTGGCTACAGTTGACTCATTTAGGAATGGGAACTAGATAGGAGTTGAACCAATAAACGCATCCCAAGATTTTAGAACTTTAAGTTCATACAGTTCATGTCAACCAAGCTACAGTCTGCCATTTGAAATCAAGCCAGTTCAATGAAACTGAATGATGTTGACTTATGGAGAAAAGAGACAAGAAAAATAAATTATTCCTGCATTTCCATTCTTTAGTTGCATCCCTGCATTTTCTAAAGGTTGTTTAACCTTTTCTTGGATTCTGCCTGGAAATAAATTCTTCATTTTCTGAAATGAATTCAAAGTATCTCTTTCTCATTTGTAATCATAGGTTCTTAATAAAGGACAGCAATATTCTCTGCTTGGAAAACAATGTCCTTGTTATTTTGCTAGGATAATTCCTGCTCATCCTTTAAATCTCAGCTTCAATAACATTTCATCTAGAAAATCTTTTTCAAACTACAAGACTGGGTTAATTTAATTTTCTATGTACCGATCCTCTTCTTCTCCTGTTTTTCCAATACTAATCAATATCCATTACCTCCTTGCTTTTCTTTATCTCTTCTAGATACTTTAGGGAGTGCATTTACTGCATCCAGTGTTGTTTCTCCAATGCATAATACACCTGCTGGAACATAAAATGTACTCAATAAATATTTGTTGAATGTAAGAAACAATAAAGGAAAGGATTTTTAAAAGATGTTTGAATTTACCTTGGTTTTCTTCAATCCATGCTTTCTTTTAATATGGCAATTAGAATCTTAATTCAAAGTGTAGGCTGCCAAACAGTTAATATATTATATTACATTATTAATGAAATGAATATTTCAAGTAGAAATAAATGTGATGTTAACTTTGTATACAGCTGTCTTAAAGCCCAACTTTTTAAGAAAATAGATGGTGCAATTGGAAATTCTTATAACAAAGCTCTGCAGAGCAATCCTTTTGATTTGCGTTCTTTAAATCCCCCAAGCAATCCTCCTTAAACAATGGCAATAACCATACGATGAGAATGCATATTTTCTTTTTCTGAAATTTTATTTATTTGAAAACCAAAATATAATTTGTGAGTTTTAAGTGTCAGGGAACTACTAAAAAAGTCATATGCTTTGTTTTCCAAGAAAAACATTTCTTCTTATGAAATGAACAAACCACACTCAGTTCACATGCGACTAACAGTTGTTCTCCACAACCAGGAGGAACTGCCCTTTTAGTGAACAGTTTGTCTTGATCTAAAGCCAAGGAAAGCACATGTACTTAAAAAACCCTTGCCTCAAATATTTAATATTTCAGAACCTTTTGGGGTTCTGTTATTTCTATTTAATACTGGGACAGTGCTTATTGTGATTCTTGGAAAAGATCTTTATAAACAAAAGGTTATGAAGGATGCTTCACTGTTGTATAATCTAATCAAGCACACACCCACCCCTCCATTTCACTATAGTTTTAAATGCTGCCTGCACTTCTATGTTACATTTAGGAACATAATGATTTGATTTGATTCTTCTTTTGATTGCTACTATTCACAAAGTATAATTACACATTCACGTTTAAGTGAAGAATAATAGCCTATTACAATTTTTCAAATGTGATTTTCTGCATTAAACAAGAGATCACAAGTTAAAATATATACTACGTAGACTTACACTAACCTAAACAGCAAGTCTTTCACTAAAGATACCTTGGCACAAGGTCGTATATGTACATTGCTTGTCTCCTACCAATTTCCATAGGGATGCTATAAAAATGTTAATTGTGTCTACAAATCACATAATATGTTTAGAAATATTGAATTGCATATGTCCACGCAACATAGCCTGTGTGGCCTACATGTGCAGGATAGACTGGAGATATAATACTAAAACTATAGCAGGGAGTTTTTTTTATTTTAACCCTTTTTTTAACATAGCCTTTTTTTGTAGGCAACCAGATGTAGGCAACTGACAAATGAAAGCTGAGTATGTGCACCTCCTTTAGGATTTATAATAAAACCCCTTCTCAACAAAGCTCCATGCTTCCATCAGCAGGAGTGAAGTGGGAATCCCAGGTCACTTATACTACTTACTGGCAAGACATATCTGTCCCCCTTCCTTCCCTCATAGCTCTCTATCCCCCCATGCCTGAAGCCATCAGAACATATTTCACTAACTCCCTCATCCCTGTCCATGACAGTCATCACACAAAGGCTAAGACTCCCAGGTCAATTCTAACCTCTGTATTCTAATCCACAGATGAGTCTGCTCATTTCCTTTTCTAACTCCTTCCTCCACTTCTCCTCACTTGGTAAAGCACTTTCAGTGTGCTTTCTGAAACTCAAGATCAATTATAAGTAAATTCCCCTATGAATTGAAATTATTTTCTAAATCATCCTTTACCACCATAGTTGATGGAAAACATCTGCCCCCACTGAGGACACTAATTTCCCTGCATCCCTATCAAGTGATGGTTCTTTGCTCTATTCATGTTCCCTGTACCACTGGGCCCAAGGATTGGGTAGGTTTTCTCCTTTACAATCCCAGGTTTTTAATTTCATGCTATTAAATAAAACCATTTACCAACCCACTTTGGTGCAGTAGCTCTGCATAGCTCAAACTAAAGGTCACTTTTCAGTCCTGGCCTACCAGCATCATTTGGCATAATCAATCACTCTGTTCTTGAAATACTTGGTCTGCTTGTCTTCCAGGGTACTCCTATTTGCCTGGTTCTCCTTGTCACTTCTCTCTCGGCCTCATTGACTGGCCAACATCTAAATGTTGGGGGCCTCCAGTCCTTGAACTTCTTTGTTCTATATCCATTGATTCCATGAGATATCTCTTCTGACTTCACAATTTGAAATACTACCCATCATGCTGAGAATGTTTACATTCCTATTTTACCTAAACCCCAAATCTTATGTATTCAGTGGCCTACTGGACCTCCCACTTCCATCTTTAAGAGGAATCTGAAATTGAATATGTCTAGAATTGAGCTTTTATGTCTCACCCCAACCTCTTCATCCTGCAGCTTTTCCTTAGTTAACGGCAACATTACTTTTCCAGCTGCTCGGGTCAAAACCTTAGACTCATACTTGGTGCTTCTCTTTCAGTCTTCATATATCCAGAGGATGGCTATTTCTCCCCTCCTCTCTGCCTCTTCATATCTTCCCTCAGTTTTCTATACAAAAATAAACTTCTAGATGTGTCCTTCCTTGGATACACATTTTAATAGTCTTCTCTGACTGTTACAATTTCTCTTCTCTATTTCTTTCTTTAGCCTCACTGATATCTAACATGCTATGAGTATTTACTTATTTGCTGTGTTTCTTATCTGTCTTCCTCCACCAGCAATCAAGGTTTTAGGAGGGTAGGGATTTTTAGGTGGTTTATTGGCTGCTTTATTCCCATCATCCAGAAGCTCAGTAGCTATTTGATGAGTTGCTTATTGAAGGAATGAGTGAATAGACAATATTCAGATGGTATCTGACATTTATTTGAAGAAAGTACTGAAACAAAAAAGGAAAAAACTCATTTTATTCCAATCAGTCTTTCATATATAAAACTATGACTCAAATAACTTAGGCAACTCCTATAACTATCATCGTATCAAGTCCTAAATACATATATGTGCGTGTTTCCTAATCTTTATGAGTATAAATATCACCTCTTATTAAAAATGCAGATTATTTACCTTGCCCCAGTGGTTCTGATTCAGTAGGTCTACAATAGTTTTGATGGAATTTGCATTTTTAACAAGCACCCCATTGATTTTTTATGCAGTTCTCTATGAAACTGCTGTAAGTTTAAGAAATTGCTATAGGTTCAGAAGTGATTCAAATTGAGTGACTTATGTAAATGTAGAGTGGGGAGAAAATTCTTCATTATACTTAACATGCTGAGTTTTAGAAAATGGATCTGGTCTAGATTTCAGGAACGCATTCTTCTCAGAAGAGAGTTTAAAGTAGAATAGCAATTTGCAAATACATGCTACAAAAACTCAGTTTGCATTCATCCTCAGGGGATATGATGATTTGGCCTTTAAAAGTGAGATCTATGCCAAAGCTTTCATAGAAAAACAATTGTTTCTTTAAACCATTTATTTATGAGTATCATGGAAAACTTCAGTTCACTGGCTGAAAAAAAAAATGGTTGCCTGGATCCTGGAGCTTAAGAGGAGCTAATATTAGTCAGATGTGCAGCTTTCCATTGTCAAAGAATGATTTTCCTATTTTGGGTCAATAAGCATTTTGGCCCATGATAATCTTCATTGTAATTGTGAAACAAGTTCTCATTGCCACCTGATTTTCTGTGAATTTCAGCCCTTAACAGAGATATTTTGTTGTGTTTCTGAGTTAATTACCTAACTCTGACTACATGGCACTTTAATAGATGTTGTCTCATCAGCATTCAGAACTGTTCTCCAGCTTGAAGAGAAACAGAGTAAAGAAAAGACTTCTTAATTACACTCTGCGTTCCCACTCATTAATTGACCTTTCTTTCAAATAACCATAAATCAACTAATGTGGAATATATTGCAGATAAATTAGCAAATGTCCACATAACATAGTGCGTCTATCAAGAGGAATTTATCCATCTGCAGTCAGTTCTGTAGATCTACACTATTTGAGGCTTAGTCCCTATAAATATTAAGAAAAGCAAAGCGTATTTATTCTTTTCTTTTATTCGTTATAAATGTTATTCCAAATGAATTCATCCCTTCCTTCAAAATTTCTAAGTCAATATCCAGTTCTTCAGTGCTTCTCTTTTTCTTAGCTTAGGTCATTAAAAATATATAAGAATAAAAGAGATGAAAGATAGACGAGTTGGAGTCTGGGATTACTTTGTTTCTGTGACTGAAGCAGCTCTGACATTCTAAACTTACTAGTCTCAGATATGCATTCTCACAAATGCAAAGACAAACTTAACCTGGTTTGATATTCACTATTTCGTTTCAAGAGTGACTTTTTACGAAATTTAACATCAAGGGAATCTGCTCTGAGACCAACAGTATTTTAAGTTATACAAGCCTCAGTCTAGTAACCAAGAAATGAAGTCTTGTTGTGTTAGTTGTCAGAAAATGACAATAATAGCAGTATTTAAAATAATAATAGTTTTCCCTGTCTCGAAGATTTAATAGCACTTCTATTAAGGAGCTAGCAAGGAAAGAGTCAGGGCAGAGTAAAATTGACACCACTGGGACTCTCGGTGTAGGTACCTCTGCCCTCTCCTCGCTGTCTGAACCTGGGAATCAGGAGTAATGGGAAAACTGAGAGAAAGGAGATGGGTGAACTATTCCATGTTGGTTTGAAAAGACAGAAAACCAACAGAAATCCATCCCATTGGAACAAACCAACTAAAAATAGACATTTTTTGCAACCATTGCAAATATTTGAATATAGCATTTTGTTACTTTTAGGTAAAATAATAATCTCATCATTAAATAAAAAATATTCATATTTTTAGACATTCATACTAAGATATTCAGTGATGAAAATAACATATCTTGAACATTTTAACAATATTAGAGAGAAATGCGACAAAATGTGAGAGTTGTTTAAGTAGGTAGATGGAGGTTAATTATATTCTATTATCTATCTTATACAGAGAGTTTTCATATTGAAGATATGGGAAAAGAAAATAAATAAGCCAGGATTGCTTAGATCACAGCCTATATAAAAGAATTTTGCTCCAGAGAGGGATATTTTTATCTACTCTGTCATTTGATTGCATTCTTTTACTTTGAGTGAAGTAGTTGCTGCTCAGATCATGTTCTATGAAGAGTAAAATTTTTCATATTTTCAGAAAATACTCCTTATTTTTACTATCTTCCTTCTTCATCATATCAACTTTTAACTTCCCTGTAATTTGTCACAAGGTCTATTTTTTCCCATAAAACAAGAATTAATCCTTGATTCTTCACACATTTTCATGTTCTTCAAGCTCTAACTTATTGCAAAAATATTTATTATATTTAACTAATTGTTATTATCATCTATTCTCTGATATCAATGAACACAAACATATAATACAAATTAATTTTTAAGTATGTAATTTATTTTTCTTTAGTGCAATATAAAGCAAATAATATCTTTGTGATTAAAATAAACAAGGAAGAATAAAGATAGAACAGGCTATTTTAGAAAGATTTACAGATTGGAATATTTTCTTAAGGATGCCCACATTCATAAATATCCAAATCCATAAAAACCTCTGTTTACAAAGAAAGAAAAAAGAAGTAAAAAACAAACAAAAACCCTCTGTATTATATAGTAAAATTTCCAGATATTAAGAAATCATGTCATTGTTTTCTCCCAGGGTTAAAAAATTCAAATGAAGCAAAAATGGCTGATCAAACTTATCACAAAAAGTCCTAGATATAGCACATATTTACCTCTGTAATATAAACAATGTCCATCAACATTAAGCAAAAATCATAGCCATTATTTCCTCAGTATCATTTACAGTAAAAGCCATCCTTTCCTCTTTCACTTAGACTTCATTCAATCATGTATAACTTTGGTGAGAGATTAGCAGGAACTCAGAAAAAACAAGACCTCCAGAATAACTCAAAATTATGTTCATCAGATGTTCCTAGATTGCAGCTATCTTCTAAGATACCACTAGTAGGGTGAGCTGTGCAGCAGCACACCCCATTTATGGTTTCGACCATGTGGGCCAGGACCCATATGAGGTGCCAGTAAAGTCTTGGATTTGAAGAACTGAAAAAGTAGTCTGTAGAGAATTGTTAACTGACAATATTTCATGGATGAATCCAAAGGGCAATATAATATAAACTAAAACTAAGTAGAGTTTCAAAGGTCCTTTTTCATAAACTTTTGCAAAAGCATCCTAAAAATTTGTGAAACTATATTTTTCTTCCACAGAGAATGAAAGCACCCATCACCACGATTAGAATAGTTTCTAATTCTCTTGTTATCCCTTTTTTCTGTAAAATTTTCCAAAATGAAACTCAATTAGATCCCAAAATTCTAATTGAAAAATGCCTGAAACAAAGTTCACAGTGATTTTTAAAAGCATGTACGCCAATTCTAATGCATGTTTAAAAAATAGTATCCTAAATAATCTTAAAAGAAAATAGACAAGCACTATTCCATTCACCCATTCATATTCATGCAAATCTATCTCGCCCATAAATACTCACAGTTTTATCCACCTAGTCTTTCTATTTCTATAAATAATTGAGGTTGCAGATGGGAAATGAAATGAAATGGGCAAATCTTTATTCCAAATGTGGGTTATTGAACATTTCTAAGTATTAAGTCCAACACATATTGCTATAATTGATTGTAATGATGCTGCTAACAGTTAACACTTTGCCACCATTTCCATGCTTCAAGAGGTTTATAACTCAGCTATAAACATTTGCGCTGTATTGAACTGCATACGGAAGATAGCCCTTGAGAAATCATTTGTTTGAAACTAAGAAAAGAAAAATCATATAGGACTTTTCCTCTTACAATATTACATCTTTGCAGTGACAAATATGCTTGATTAAGATATCTTTTAATTACTCGAAGAATTGTTAAAGTGAGACGACTTTAACAATAAAGCATCAGAAAAAAGTGATGTGAGTGTAAAATTTACACTTTTTTTAATAGTGTCAGGGTTTAATTCTCTATACTATTGTGGTATAGAATGTAAGACTATACATAATTTATTATTATTACTGTCATTATTATTATTTTTATTTACAGGGGGAGACTCCAGGAAATGAACCCAGGTCTCTGGCATGGCAGGGGAGAATTCTGCCACTGAGCCACCATTGCACCACCCAGAATATACTACTATATGTATCAATTAAAGGCAAGTATGCCTAAAACCTTTTGAGTCTTTCAGGTAACCAGGATTTAATTTTCTAAAAGAGTTTTTCTTACTAATTCCATATTGGCTCTCTTTTAATCTTTCCTCACTTTTAATCTTAATCCTTCTTTTTTGTCATTAGTTGCTCTCTACAGTTCATTTATAGGGAACTGTAACCATTTGCTATTGTAAGCTGGAAATTGATTTTTAAACATAAATAATTCCTGAGAGAGCTAAAATGTTTGTGCTTCAAGTTAAAACTGAGATATTTAACAGACATGCCTGCCTTACCTCATAAATAATAGTAATTTAAGGAAGTATTCATGGCTAATGGTCCAAAAATTCAGTTTAGTTTACTCAAATTCACCAGATTTTGAGTCTTGAATTTAATTAACCAAACTCAAAAGAAACGGTAGATAACAATAGGAATATCTATTATTTATTGATCATTTAATATGGGGCCAGGGACCATGATGATTACTTGAAATAGTACCTCACGTTAATTTTAAAAAATCCTAAAAGTATGTTATACCTGGGTGCCAATTTGAATCTGCTCTGGACCCCAGAAAAGTCTTGTCCTTTAATCCTCATTCGATATTCCTGGGTAGTATCTTTTTTATTATTTCCATGGAGATATGACCCACCCAATTGTGGATGGTAACTTTTGATAAGATGGTTTCCATGGAGATATGTCTCCACTCATTCAAGGTAGGACAGCTTTCTGGAGACCTTTAAATGGGGAGCCTTTTGGAAAAAACTTTAGAGCCCACATAGCCAAAGATCTTTGGAGATGAAGAAGGAAAATACCCCTGGGGGGAGCTTCTGGAAGCAAGAAGCCTGGAGAGGAACCTAGCAGATGTCTCCATTTCCGCTGTGTGCCTTTCCGCTTGAGAGAGAAACCCTGAACATCATTGACCTTCTTGAACGAAGATGTCATTCCCTGGAAATGTCATGCCTTAGGTTGGACATTTTCATAGGTTTGTCTTAATTTGGACATTTTCACAACCTTAGAACTGAAAACCTGCAAAGTTAATAGATTCTCCTTATTAAAAGGGGAAAACTGTTCCATTTCTAGTATATCACATTTTAGCAGCTTTCAAACTACAACAACCTATATTTCAATTGAGAAACTGAAGCACAGAGAAGTTAAGAAACACCTTAACGGCCAAATTCCAGGATTTGAAATGGATTGTTTAAGAATGAGGACTCTAGAGTCCCTCCTTTCCCAGGTCTACTTCTGAGGACCAGGAGCTTTCAGACACATTATCTGGGGTCCCAAAATGAGAATGATGAACCCATAGGGTTCATGTGAGTGGATTAAGTGAGATTGTCTATGAAAGGAATTTATGCTTGTCACGTAATAAGCATTCAATAGGTATGTCCTGAGTATACCTTTAGGCTCCTCGATTAATTTAGGCAAGTACAAGTATTTATCCCCATAGTTGTCTCTGTTTTTGGCTAATTTGAATTATTTTGTTTTGACTCCAGTTATAATCTAGGCAATTAACATCATCCCCCAGTTGTTTTGTGCCTATAATGGGCTCCTTCCATCCTGGTCTAAGCTATCATTGCTCATTATTCAGTGGCCAAACAATTCGCATTATCTTTTTGTAATGTTAGAAATTACCTTGCATATATTGTCTGTTGGTGAAATTTAGCCCTCATTTTATTTCTGAGGTGGCAATTTGATTTCTAAAGTTACAGGTGGTGTTTCAATAGGCTTTACATGAATGCCCACTCAGGATTTTACATTGCACTTTGGTCTGTGTGATGGTGCCAATGACCTTGACAGTACCAAACTGTGAGGATTTAGAGCAAACAGGGCTCTCATGCATACATTGGTGGTGGAGATGCAAAATGGTACAACTGTTTGTTTTGCATATTGCTTAAAATAACATTTTAAAAAAAGGAAAACTTGAGGAAGAACTGAAAAACATAGAGTGCTGAATGAATGTGAATGGACACAATATAGGTTAGTATAAAGAAATCTAGTAGATTTACGTATCATTCATTTCATTCTAAAAGTTTAGTTTAATGTTACAATCTGAAACTTCTTCTTACAGTTTAGAATGAGAGATTTTACTCAAAACAGATTTAAAGTGATCATTTAAAGTCTTTTCCATGAAGTATTACTTGATTCCATTTATCTCCCTGGGTGATTCATATTTTTAAAAATATCCCTTTATACTGACCTCAGCAGAGGTAATGAACAGTTGGCCACTTTCTCATTCATTAGTCATTTTAGGTAGGGCCTGCTGGGTATCTCCTGAGTTAGTAATATGAAAGTCTGAGCAAACATCAACAAAACATGCAATGATCCATGCCCTCCATAAGCATATAATTCCCACGCTTGGATTTATTTCTTAGTCTGAAGAACTTTTCTCCAGAGGAAATCTATTAAAATAAAAATAAATTTTGAAACATGAGAAACATGGTGTTTCACATCAGCAGAAGTTTGGTTATTTTCTACCCTCTCTTTGGAGATATGGGGGAATACATCGAAAGAAAACTTGAGAAAGGGGCCTTATGCTTTTACGGTTGGATGGACTAGGAACCTATAAAGCTAATAGTGTGAAAGTTGTTTCCATATCCTTAAGAAAAGGAAAAGTAGAGTAAGAAGACAACTGCACTTATCCTTCACCCACTATGCACACAGTGCTGTACATGTAATACCTCATTTCCATATTCACAACATTTCTGAAAGTAAGTTATTACTGTCCTCCATTTGCAGATAAGAAACTTGCACTTGTCAAAGGTCACTGAGGTAGCAGTGGAAGAGGTGGCATTGATTCCTGGTTTCTGTTGTTCCCACTACATTGTCATTTTCCCAATGTCTTAATCCCCATCTGTATCCAGGCAATTCAAATCTTACTATTTGGCTAGATAATGTTATAAGATGTTCAGTATCGGTTTCTGAAAAGAGTGAATTGAGCTGGAAAGAACTCTTATTTGATGAAAACAAAAAAGAAAATCAAATAAACAAAAAGAAACAAAAGAGTATAAAATATACTGTTGGGTTCTTTGGGGATAAGACTATATTTTATCATCTTTTCCTTTTATTTTTGAACTCTGTTTCTTGATCAATTAAGTTGTATTATACAAAAACTTATAATTTCATAATTTATAGCTAGTTTCCTAAAGAATGATGCTATTTTCATCTATCCTCCATCTTTATCACTTGCACAGTCCCACGTTTTGGTAGGTAAAGCTATGTTACCATCAAGTGGTAAAATCCTAGAACTGCAGACACAGATACCTTGAGTCTCTGAGAGGTGCAAATTCATGAATCCAGGGCATGCAAAATCTTACATAGTGGAAAACAATATCACAGAAAGGGACCACACCTTCTCTTAAGAACTTTTGGTCTAATTCCATTCAGTCAGGTCTCTAATGTGTAAATTTATAGAAAACTGGATTATAAAGGTTTACATTAAAGTGTTTACTGTGGGGGAGCAATAGGCTCAATCTTCTGTTCTCTTATGGTGCTTAGAAAGTTATGTTTGACTTCATGCCTTGTCAATGTATGAGCAATACTAACCTTAGAGCTCAGTGAGAAATGGGTCAATATTTTTATTCACACTGTAATTGATAATTGATAATTGATAAACCTCTTTCTTCAACTAGCACTGGAAAGCCACCAGGCCTAAGAAACACTGATGCCCAGGAAACATTGTGATAGGAAAAATAAAATAATGGATTATGATTTAGATTTAAACTGAGGATTGGTTCTCTCAAAGGAAAAGGACAGCTTGTAAATATGATATGATAAGCTCTTTCTCTTGGGCATTTCCCCCATAATTCTGATGCTAATCACCTGGTAATTCTGATGCTAATCACCCCATTCTAGTAACTCTTTTCAAATTGTCCATGGAAACACCAATTAAATGTAAGTTGTAGCACATAGACCCAAGTTCAGGTTCCTTTGGGACAGATAGGAGGGAATATGAAGGACTGAGATAAAGGACAGGTATACACCCATCCATCCTATTTGCCTTCTCTGAGCATCTCTTGTCTAATCTCTGCTAGTTACAAGAGCTAACGTAAATAAATAAGTAAAGGTAGTGGAGAAGATTCAATATATAAATACAATCCAAAATAAATGCCATATGGAGATCACTAATACTGACTACAGCTTGGAAGTGAAAAATCCATCTAAAACACAAATTATTAACTTACCAGAAGTGTTGTCTCTGTATTTTTGTAAATTTACTTGACATCAGCTTAAAAGAAACAATCACTGCAAGTTAAGATCCATGAGAACATTTTGTTCATTTTGGCCACTACTAGATGCTACATAAGAGTATCTGACATTTAGTAGGAGCTAAATAAATATGCAAATATTTTAAAATTCAGCTTTCAATTCATCCAGGGTATTTTAGACAAGAAAATTAAATTATAGATAAATAATAACTTATCAGGAATGAGCTTTCTCAAATGGGTGGGAGAACTACTAAAGTGGTCCTGTCCAATATGGTAGCCATTGGCACATGCAGCTATTGAATAGCTAGTCAGAATTGAAATGTGATATAAGTATAAAATATATACCAGATTTTGAAGGCTTTGGAAGAAAAAAAGAATCTTAATGAAAAATTTTACATCAATTACACAATGAAATGGTAATATTAAATATACCATGTTTAATAAATTACATCATTAAAATTAATTCACCTCTTTCACTTTACGTTCTTTATATGTGGCTACTAAAAATTGAAATTGCATATGCGGCTGTGCTGGTTTGAAAGGATATATTGTCCCCTAGAAACGCCATGCTTTAGTCTAAATCCCATTTCATAATGGCAGAATAATTCTTATTCAATACCGTATGTTTGAAACTGTAATTAGATTATCTCCCTGGAGATGTGATTTAATCAAGAGTGGTTGTTAAACTGGATTAGGTGACGACATGTCTCCACCCATTTGGGTGGGTCTTGATAAGTTTATGGAGTCCTATAAAAGAGGAAACATTTTGGAGAATGAGGGAGATTCAGAGAGAGCAGAGCAGAATGACATAGCCATGAGAAGCAGAGTTCATCAACCAACGACCTTTGGAGATGAAGAAGGAAAATTCCTCCCAGGGAGCTTCATGAAATAGGAAGCCAGGAGAAGAAGCTAGCAGATGATGCTGTGCTCGCCATGTGGCCTTCCGTATGAGAGAGGAACCCTGACCATGTTCACCATGTGCCTTTCCAGATGAGAGAGAAACCCTGACTGTGTTCGCCATGTGCCTTCTCACTTGAGAGAGAGAAACCCTGAACTTCATCGATCTTCTTGAACCAAGGTATCTTTCCCTGAATGGATGCCTTTGATTGGACATTTCTATAGACTTGTAATTGTGACATTTTCTCAACCTTAGAACTGTAAACTTATTAAACTCCCCTTTTTAAAAGCCATTCCATTTCTGGTATATTGCATTCTGGCAGCTAGCAAACTAGAACAGTGGTTCACTTTATATTTTTGTCAGACAGTTCTCCAGTAGAAAATCAAGGATAAAATTATTAATTTATTTTCAATGTATGGGTTGAAAAGCCTCTTTACATTTATCTCTCTTCCACAAACTTATTATTTTAATTTTGAATATTGAGGTTAGGGATGAGTATGATGAAAATATTGAGCAACTTAAGTGAATTAAGCAATTAAGAATGACTGTGAGCGGGCCACAGTGGCTCAGCAGACAGAATGCTAGCCTGCCATGCCAGAGGACCCGGGTTCAATACCCGGTGCCTACCCATGTAAAAAAAAAAAAAAAGAAAATGACTACATCTCAATGGTATATTGAGTGGCCACAAGAAGGAATGAAATTATGATGCACACAACTAGGTGAATGAAACTGATGCACACAACTAGGTGAATGAAACTGGAGGATATTATGTTAAGTGAAATCAGCCAGAAATGAAAAGAAACATACTATAAAGCCTCACTAATATGGACCAACTATTATGTGCAAATTCTGAGAATTGAATTCTAGAGCATTATCAGGGATAGGAAGTGAGCAGAGAATGGGCAATCAATGATTAAGGAATGCAGAATGTTCAATAAGACTTATTGTTAAGGTTCCTAGATTATAAGATCTTATAGCAGTCACATCTGTTCCTGAATTTTAACTATTTCTAAATTCTGAGATGCTGAACTCTTTGGGTATAACCTGGTAGTTCCCTGGAACTTTGGGTGTCTGTATGACACCTGAGTCTCAGAGTTCTGCAGCTCTGAAAGTCAGCATTACACCATACAGCAACTGTTAAAGATGCTGAAAAAGCTATCAGACTTCAATTAGAGATATGAATGAAGCTGATCTGATTAGGACTAAGGTAAATCAGACTAAAGGGTAATGTATGATATTGGCTGTATTTTAAAACCTCAACTTTTATAAGAGACCAAAGGAAGAGATGTTATTTATTACAAAATTTGTATTTTCTGTAGTACATTATCTAATTTAACTTGTATGGTCAGTTTATTCAAACAACATAATTACATGGAACCTTGAATAGGGAACTAGATCTTGCTGTTTTGTACAGGTTAATGTAATACCCTGATACATCACAGAGTAATCTGGGCAGGAAAATTAAAAAGTATTTGCAAAATACCTTGAGGGACTGAAGAAAAATGTGGAACTATTAAACTTACCCACCTGAGAAATTCTAGATATTCTCACAAGCATTAGGGACTACCAATTTAATAAGTCAAGCCTTCAATCTTGGAGCTTGCCCTTATGAAACTTATTCCTAAAAGAAGAAGCTAAGCCTATTTATAATTATGCCTAAGAGTCAGCCTCAGAGAACCTTTTCAGTTGCTCAGATGTGGCCTCTCTCCCTAAGTGAACTGCAAATAAACTCACTCCCCCCAACCCCGCCATGGGACATGGCTCCCAGAGGTGTAAATCTCCCTGGCAACATGGGGCACAACTCCCAAGGATGAACCTGGCTCTGGCATCATGGCAATAAGAAAGTCTTCTTGAACAAAAAGGGAAAAGAAATGAAACAAAATAAAGTTTCAGTGGCTAAAAGATTTTAAATAGAGTCAAGAGGTTATTCTGGAGGTTATTCTTATGCATTACATGGATATTCCTTTTTAGTTTTTAGTGTGCTAGAATAGCTAGAAGAAAATACCTGAATCTGTTCAACTATATTCAGGTAGCCTTGATTCTTGATAATGATTGTATAATCACATAGCTTTTACGTTGTGGCATGTGATTGTGAAAACCTTGTGACGGAAATTTCCTTTATCCACTGTATGGACAGATGAGTGAGAAAATAAACACAAAAATAAATAAAAAATGGGGGTATAAGAGATATGGGATTTTTGCATGTTATTCTTTATTTTTGAATAATGAAAATTTTCTAGAATTAATTGTGGTCATGAATGCACAACTACATGATGGTAGTATGAGCCATTGATTGTATACTTTGGATGGGCTACATGATGTGTGAGTATATCTCAGTAAATTGCTTTTTTTAAATAAAGAAGCACAAAAAGAACCAAAAATAAAAATAAAAAAGGACAAAAAACAAACAAAACAAAACAGAATGAGTGCAACTGCTTGTAGATTTCAAACTCATTCAATGCTTTATAATTCATGTATAGATAGAACCAATTCTGATCCTATGCAAATCAAGGGATTGCTTGCTGACTGGGGGGAAGGTAAGACATTTTCAATAATTTTTCTGACATGTATTCAGATTTGATCTCCTGCTCTAGTTATTCATGGAATGAATTTCTTTGTGAGGAGTTCCATTTCCTAAATGCAGTAAAAGAGTACAATTACTGAAGTGGTAGATTTAGAAAGTATCTACATTGCTTGTCAAAGAGTTTTGAAAACTCTTTGATGGAGTCGTATCATTATGACACACTGTGTGCTTCCTGACTGGAACTGCTTTACCCTCAGCCAACTCTGCTGCTGCCAGGAATTCTCAAAAATCTGTTAGAGGTGTGTATACGTAAATGAAATAGTGTTATTGTGAAGACTCAATCTGGAAATTAAATGTATTGTGAGTCAAAGAAACAGATTAGGAGGACACCGAGTTGCTGGAGCACAGATAACAGCAGGGCTGGCTGCACAGTGTTATTATGGGCCAGAAAAGCTGGAAAAGAGCTTTGATCTAGGAAGAGCAAGTTGCAATTTAAGGAACATGTAGCAGGAAATGAAGAATCACAAGCCAGGGATTCAAACAAATTACACTATAAAATGAGAAAAAAGGGGAAGATAACCTGATTCATAAGATGCTTTTCATGAGTGCAAAAATTGGGTTCACATGTGGTCAAGACTCAACCTAAATTTTAGGCAGTGCAGTAACTAATGTGTGATGTAGTCTGTATTAGTCAGGGTTCTCCAGAGAAACGAGATGAACAGGATACATATATAGGATTGATGATAAGGAATTGGGTCACATGGCCATGGGAGCTGGCAAGTTTGGACTCCGTAGGGCAAGCCACAAACTGTAAACTCCATTTAAGGTGATGTTGGAGTCACCTCAAATTCCCCAGGGGAGAATGGCTGACTAGAACTTCCAGCAAAAGCCAATGTGGAATTTGAGACAGAAATTCTTAATATGACCTCTGTATGTCTGGCTTTTAAGACCTCTAATTGATTGGACAAGGAGACTCCTCAAATTATGGAAAACAGTCTCTTTTGTTGATTGTAGATGCAATTAACTAATTATGAGTGTAAATCCTATTTATGAAATACCCTACTATAACAAATAGATCAGTAGAGAGAGATGACATGAAATTAATTATCACATAGTCATGAATGTTATTTGCCAAATATTTCTAGTTGTCACCCATTTCTTAGCACATAATAGAATTTTACTTCCTGGCCATTCTGTAGTTTGATGGTGAAATGTGATCAATCATATGCAACAAGTTGCATGTGGAAATGACCTGAGTCCCTTCTGAGGTACAGAATTTTATTACTAGTGCAGGATTCTCAATTCTATGTGGGATCTGAGACCAACAATGGGCTGATTCACATTAATTATCATATGTCACCTTTGACATAATAAGGGCAAATGGAACAGAATTAGTTTTTTCAAATAACTTGTTTATTTTTGGTCTATTTGGCATAACAAAAAGCTATTCAATATAAAAAAAAACTATTCAATCTACTAGGCTAAATTATTCAATCCATGTTCACAGACATATACACACAAACACATATATGCATATCCCTTTGAACTAGAAGTAAAGGGACTACAACACCAGCAGTGGTCTATTAGTTATCTGATAGGTATAGGTATGTTCTCTTTCTCTGGAAGCTATCTCTGTGGTCACTGTGGACTAGATTTAATATGAAGACTAGAGCTTTTGGCTCTTTCAAGTGTTAGTGGAGTGGAGGCACAGCATTCACCCCTGCAGTGGAAGTAAGAGTCATAAAGCTATGAAAACTCAAGATTTATGTATTGGCAATGAGAACTTCCATTTTTGGGATTGTTTGATGTTGTTTATTCCCTTGCTATGATTGGCTATATGCAAAACAGTTAAAATCATCTGTTAATTCTATAACCCACATACTTTCTGGCTTTGCTACCACATCCATCTGGTGATAGACTTCACAGATAATTAAATTAAACAATATCCATATTTTGATGCAGATAAGATACAATGGCTATAGCTAGGACTTAAAATCCCAATTTAGACACTTGGACACACTGAAAATACTTCCAGAGTTCTCTTCTCTGCCTACCATGGTGATTGACAAGCTTCAGGTTGGTGGTTACTCCATCAGCTTTAGTCTCTGAGTGACCACAATTAAATATTTTTATCATTAAAAGTCAACAGGGCAGACCACAGTGGTTCAGCAGGCAAAGTTCTCACCTGCCATGCTGGGGACCCAGGTTTGATTCCTGGTGTCTGACCATGCAAATAATAATAAAAAAAAGAATCAACAAGGTATAGAAAATGCAAGAGAATAATATGTCTGGAATTACTGGTCTGGATTGTGATTTTGGGAATGTTACTTACTAGCTATATGACCATAGGAAAGGTGAACCTTGATACCCTCCTCTTCAAAACAAGACTAATGATGTCACCCCAACTGATCATTATGAGGATCAAATGAGATAAAAGAAAAGAAAGCCATTCTACTAGTCAATGGCAATTTATGCCATGTAGAAGTTACAGGAGTGTCAGTAGATTTGACACCTCCCGTTAAAATCTTTCTAAATTGTCTTTAAAAGTAAGATCCCTATATGACAGATAATATAATATTTGAACAGAGATAAAATCAAGATGAAGTAGAGGATGCTCCTTAGCTTTCCAATGAGGATGGTGATGCCATTGACTGAAATAGAGATTAAGTAAGGTTTGTGTCTTTCTGTGTCTCAAGAAATAATAAAGGACTATATGACTGATTTAGCAAAAATTAGCATTCTCTCAAAATCCTCTACACAGCCTCTAGGGATGAAAATTTCCCATTTGCACCTTAGGAATTGGGCTCAACTCCTTTCCTTCCCCAATCCTAAATGCCCACATGAACTTAGGGCAGATATGATTTTAGCAGAATACTCTCTCCTGGTCTTATAAATCCTTCTAATATAATTCCCTAGAATTATTTACCACCACCCCCAAGCCAATAGATGTCAGAGTTTAATTCCTTTAGAACCCAATGTAATTTGAATCAGATTTCTGTATCTCATCCAACCTTCATAGCAAAAACTTCTGCTCTGGCAACTGCTTTGCTTTCCTTTGAAGGAACTCACCTTTTAAGTCAGTCATCAATTTGTGCCTGTTGGTGCTAGGTTTGCCTTGGCTGTAAGGTTGTCTTTTCTATTTCACCTCTCACAGAATAAAGGCACAGATACTCCAATCCCTTTAAGTCTTATTCACCTGGAAATTAGAGCAATACATACCATATTGATACTTTGACTTTGTAACTATTTGAAATAGCAAAGTCATTAGATTTTAGAAAGCATTTGTATTTTGTCAATAGAAAGATGTTCTGCTTATTTTCCTGTGGATTCTTCATTCCCTCGTCCAACAGATCTTATTTATTCACTGAATACATAATACTACGAGTGCTATACAAGGAAAACCAAAATATTTCAATTGTCCTGCAATTAATTTAGTTTACTTTAGGAAAAAGGAATATGCCTGTTAACTGTTTGGTTTTATGTTAAAAAGTTTCAATTCCTAGTTTCTTTTAGCTTTAAAAGATTAAAAGGATTTGATAACTGCCTAATATATTTTGGCCATGTAAAGAATTCACCTAAAAATAAAAGATTTCAAAGAAGTACACTTTAATACCATTTTTTATAATAAAAATCCCTGATAATTTCCTTTGATCTTTACTTGATTTTGTTTAGGTAGCAATCTAATTTAGACTACTCTTGGCAGTCCAATTTTGTACTTATGTAAAAATCTATTCATATAGCTCTTTAAAAAAAGATCTTAAAATCTTAAAGATCTTAAAGATCTCAAAATCTTTAAGTCAAGATTTTGCTAGGTATATAAATGAATAATTGAAAGAATTTGCAAATAACTTAAGGAAAAAACAGCACTTGGCTTTATTAATTCTGTTCCCAGCCAAAAGTTACTTCAGTGTTCAACATAATTGCCCCAAGGAGACCTATCCTCACTGCCCTTACATAAATAACACACACACATGCAATATTCACATCCACACATTTTATTTAGTCCAATAGCAAACTATTATTCACCAAAAGCTTTGTTTGATTTCCATACTTAAAAAAAAACCTCCTCAGATCTATTTCCCTGCTGTCCTATTTTCTTTCAACTCCATCCTGAAGAAAACCTCTCTCTGTGATTTGAAATATTTCCCAGCATCTATTGCAGTGGTTAATTTTTCATCTTATTAATACAAATAATATAATGCATTCAAGCCCTCTGCGGTGTTTTGATAAGATTCCGTGGGGGTCCAGCCTTTTCCAGCTGTATAAAAATGTTCAAAAACTAAAAGCATCAGGGCAAAAATACATGCCCTGCTGACCATTTGTACCCAAAGAGATTAGAACACACCATTGAAGCCTATTCTACTGATGAGGTCTGATGACAGAAGCTATGCAGAGGGCTTCATTAACTTCCAAACACTTCAGAATGAAAACTGGGAAGAAAGTATCTTAGAAAGATTGAACACCAAGACGACACCCTAAACAGCCTACACACGTAAGTAAAGAGGGTGCTTGACTTAGAGTTTTGTTTCCAACGGGCTTTTAAATGAAATGAAGAAAAAAATGGTAGTTTCAAGAGGAGAAAAGTATTATGTTTTTATCAGACATTGATCACTATCTTCTTGCTTACTTAAGTCTTCCTTCTCCCCTTGACTCATCACCAAAAAAGGAAGGAACAAAATTATTTCACTATGTTGTGAACAAAGTAATCAAAGGATTAATTTAATTTGTCCTAAAATTATTTCAGAATAAATTTAAGCATAACAATGTAAGCATGCCACCTTTGTTCAAATATGATCTATTTGGAGAAATTATAGTTAGTAAGACTTGGGGCATATACAGGGCTCAGAGCATTTGTGAAATTTGGAGATATATATGTATACATATATAATGAGAAATTTGGCAGTTTTGACTGAATGCTAAATTTCTAATTTTCTATTGAGAGGTCATTCTATAAACTGTTTGACGAGTAACGTTTTCAGATGTGTGAAAAGTTAACTCAACAATTAATATTTTTATTAGCATTTTATCATAGAGGAGCAATATCCTAGAGACAGAGAAGAAACATCTCCTGTTTGCAACCACATTTGCTGTGATAAGGAATGTTATAAAATCTCTGCCCTCAGGGGCTGTCTAAAGGTCATTTCTAATGCCCATACTTTGGCTATGACTTCTTTTTTTTTGTATGCTGTATGGTCAGGGTCACATTTCATTCTTTTTCCATGTGAGTATCCCATTATTGCAGCACCATTTGTTGAATTTTGTTTGTTTATGTTCTAGTTTGCTAGCTGCCAGAATGCAATATGCCAGAAACAGAATGGCTTTTTAAAAGGGGAATTTAGTAAGTTGCTAGTTTACAGTTCTAAGGCCGAGAAAATGTTCCAATTACAAGTCTACAGAAACGTCCAATGTCCAAGGAAAGATACCTTGGTTCAAGAAGGCTGATAAAGTTCAGGATTTCTCTCTCAAATGGAAGGGCACATGGCAAACACAGTCAGAGTTTCTCTCTCATCTTGAAAGGCACATGGTGAACACGGTCAGGATTCTTCTCTCATCTGGAAGGGCACATGGTGAACACAGTGTCATCTGGCAGCTTCTTCCTCTGGCTTCCTGTTTCATGAAGCTCCCTGGGAAGAATTTTCCTTCTTCATCTCCAAAGGTTACTGGCCTGTGGGCTCTCTGCTTTTCATGGCTATGTCATTCTACTCTGCTCTCTCTGAATCTCCCTCATGATCCAAATACCTAATAAATAAAGAAAGATAAATAATAAGCTCACTTTTAGGGCCAATTATTTAACTATACTAGGCAAAATAAATCAGTATTTTTCTACCCTAAATGATGAAATTTTAGATCTCAATTACCTGCTTCATTTTTCAATTGATGACAGCACTTTTGAATAAGTTTGCATAGTCTTGATCACTAACCCAACTATCCACACATTGGAGTGACCTCTGGATGTGGCACTGTATACACCATAGATTTCACTGCATGCAAGGGACTGTACTACAGAGTGTTTTTCAAAATGGATTCAAACCTTCTTTTCACTCTTATTAGTGGAAACTAATTGTATCAAACCAGTAGTATAGTGGATATAATGACCTGAAAACTGTTTGCAAAATTATCTTAATAAAGGCAAATTAATATATACACAAAACTTTAGATAGATCTATTTCATTACAGTGCAAGAAAGAAAAATGTAACTAAAGTGAATTATTTCAACTTAGCACCTATTCCTTTTTAACATTATAAGTAGATTCTGACAAAGGAAAAATTCAGACTTGGTATTTAATTATGTGAAATACCAATGAAAATTACCTTGAAATGATTAAAAATACTTTTAATTTCTCAGAACTCCTATATAAAAATCACAGTAAAATACAGTCATAATATTCTCTCTAGTATCATTCTAGAGGAATCATTCTAGAGGAAATGATTTGGGTATGGAATAATACTATCTATAATGTTGATGAATATGGCTATTATACTTCTCAGTTCTTGTTCTATTATTATGGAAAAGAAAGTAAGGACCATATTCAACTCACTCTAATGGCTACAAGCTGTCAATGGATTTAATAAGAGAAAAGAAAATATAAGAATTGATGTAGAGAGCTGTAATATTTCTGACAAGACACTATTGAGTTAGCATCTAGTTTTTATGAAATTCAGTATTTTAATTAGGCTATGGATATTGTCATTTGAAAAATACATATGTGGATAAACAGGTAGGTCAAATAGACAGCCATGGCAATTGCCAGCACTCATTAGACCATACCTGTAAGACAACTTTTTGGAAAAACTGTAAACAAAGGGAAGAAATCAAATAATTCAACATCTTCTATTGAGCTTTAAGGCTGCTCACAATCATTTAAAATAATTGTGAGCAAAAGATTTGAATGCACTATAGCAATTTGACTGTGCCAAAAAAATGTAGAATTGCACAATCTTGACAGCTTTTTCACATGAAATATTGAGTCAATTCAATTGCAAGTATTCCCCAAAGAAGAAGAATTAATATTCTATGGATTGTATGAATAATGGAAAACTTCTAAACTATCTGAAGGGTTCAAGGCAGGTTTAGCCCTTCTGGCTTCTGACTGTGTTTCCAAAAGCAAAGTGAAGTGGAGAAGTAAAGCAATTATCCTGATTATCTAAAGTAAAACTAATTCCCTGCAAGTCAGAAACAGGCAATTGTTGTGGCATGAATTATTATCCAGATTGACTATACTATCTTGTAAGTTGAATTCATCTAACAGTATGTTACTTTTACCCTATTTGGGTAGACAATGGGAAAAAGTAGCAATATTATGAAGGATATCTAATTTCCCAACCTGTGTCTATATCTCCCTTCAGAACAAGGTACTAAAGGAAAAGTTTATTTCAGGAGACCAAGCACATATTCACATAAGATGAAGATGAAGGAAAATGCTCATATCCTGAATTTAGAATGCCGTAGTTCTGTATTAGTATCTTACCTGCTAAAACAAATACATTGTAATGGATTAGTTTAACAACAAAAATGTATTGGTTCATAGTTTTAAAGGCTAGAAAGCTTGCTTCCTTCCAAGATCTTCTGCCTGCCCAATAGTGTTTAGGGATACTTGGGTTTTTCTTCATTTGGCAATCCACATCGCATGCACATGGTGACATCTTCTTTCTCTTGCAGGTTCTGTTGACTTCCAGCTTCTAGCTGCTCCCTGTTGCTTCTCTCTTTGTGATATCCTCTATAAGGGCATCAGAATATGATTAAGACCCATCCTGGTTCAGATGGGCTATACATTAACTAAAGTAAACACATAAAAAGATCCTATTTACAATGGGTTCGTACCCACAGGAATGGATTAAGATTAAGGACATGTTTTTCTGGGGTGCATAGGTCCAAATGACCACAAGTCTTAATGACCAAATAGGCCTAATGACCAATTGGTGTAACTAACCCAGGCTACAGTGAAACAGAGAGGAGTCTGGATTAACAGTAGACTACAGAACAGTGATGTAGGTTTCATTTCAGTCTCAAGGAACTCACACTTTTTATAGATAAGAATGATCAAATTGTGCAAAGAGATGAGTAGATAAAAAGCCATTCCAGTTTTAATCATGTCTTCTAGCATGAAAACTAGATGAGCAGTTGAGATAGAGAGAGGCCTACTGTAGAATAGTCAATGAAGACTCCACAAGAAGAAGTATTAGTTATCTATTGTTATGTAACATTTTACCACAAACCAAGTGACTTAAAACAACACATATTTGTTATCTCTCTGTTTTTGTGGGTCAGGTTTCTGGAATTAATTTAGTTGAGTCCTCTGTTTTAGGGTTTCTCACAAGGCTACAATCAAGGTAGACTTGAACAGAATCTGGAGGCTCAACTGGGGAAAAATCCTCTTCCAAACTCAGTTTCAGGGTTGGTGGGCATGCTTCAGCTCCATTTGGGTTGTCGGTTTGAGGATTGCTGTTGACCAGAATCTGGCCTCAGGTCCCTGCCACATAAACTTGTTCATCAAAGCTAGTCAGGGAAAAGGGGTACTCAGAAGGTAGAGATCAGAAACTTTGTAATTTAATCATGAAAATGACATCCCTCTATGTTAAGTTATTCTACTAATGAGAAGTAAATTCACAACTATAACAGGATAACAGAAGGTCATGAATACCAAGAAGCATGGACCATTTGGAGCCATATTAGACCAAGTCTGCCACAGGAAATGTCACTTTTGTCTACTTATCAGAAAATTAAAAAAAGGAGTGCCCCAGGCAAATGATAATGCAAAATACCTCAGGTGGGAAAGCTTTAAAGTGTTCAAGAAATTTAAAGAAAATAGAATGGCTAAACAATTTATGAAGGATGGGGAGGGTGTTAAAAGATGAATTTGTAAAGATAGGCTGTAGTTAGGTCATGCAAATCCTTATAGGCTAATGATAGAAAGTCTAATTTTGTTCTGAGGATAAGAAAATGTATTCAGTTATTTCCCCAGGAGTGGAGTTAAATGGCTTCATTTACTCTCTAAGCAGATGCTGAGGCTATTGCATGGGGAAAGGAAAGGACACACAATAGTGTTGGTGGCAAGATAGTAATGGAGGCCAGATAATTGATGGTGTTTTTAGATTGAGGGTGTGACAGTGGTAATGGAGGAAAAAGAACACATCCAAGGTATATTTTAGAAGAAGATCCAAAATGGCTTGAATGTGGGGGAAGTAAAAGAGAAATTAATGACTGCTAAGTTTCTGGCTTAAATAATGGGAGGTGGAGATGGCTGTGCTATTAACTGAGATGGACAATACTGTGGAGTAGGCATGGGAGCACAATTTGAAAAAAAAAAATACAAGTTCAATTTTGGTCATGCTAAATTTAAGCTGTCTTTATGTGAAGTTGCCAAATAGACCATTGTAAATACAAGTCTGAAGCCCAGGGAAAATACTGTGTTGGAGATTTTATTACATGAAATTGATAAATTTTGGATGCGAAGTGTCTAGAAGATAATGTAGTAATTAAAATATATTTATTTAGGTTTGATCCTCAGCCCCTCCATTGTGTATGCATTGGCAAGCTTTTTTTTTATCCTTTAAGACTTTGCTTACTCATTTTAAGTTCTTTGTGACTTTATATTCATTAATATAAAGTATATAATGTCCCCCGGGCATTATTATTCAAGTAGCTATTTGATCTTGGTCAGATCACAACTTCAATGGGCCTAGTTCAGTTCCTTCCTCTGAGACATGAACAAATATAACCGTATGACCTCTGAGATTCAGTTCGGGTTGAAAATTCTGAGCTTATGGTTGAAATATACTATAAATTCTGAATTATACAGAATTATGTCCTATTTTAAAATAATATCTAAAAATGTTTAACAAATGATTTTTAAATTGAAAATGTATATTTAATTTAGCATCTAATTAGTGTATGGGTATCATATGCATGCATCTTAAAATATTTTAATATAATGGTCATTTTTAGGGAAATAAATCAGGACCAAAGTGAATATCATTAGTAGAGGTTTTATTTCATTTCTTTAGCAAAATATATATTTAAACTAGCTAGGATAGCAACTATCTACTTTCAAGATTTCCTCACCATCTTCATGCCCACAATAATACACAATCAGAGCATAATTAAAAGTTCCACAAAAGTAAGTGAAAAGAAATCATCCCTTTTTCATATTACATTAGGCCAAAAGAATCCAACCCTTCTATTTAAAAACAAAATTATTGTATTGGCCTAAATTATCCAAATTGGCTATTTTTTCTTTAGCATTTACCTTTGTTGCTTCCTTTATTAAACCCAGTCTTGATTAGCCCTATTATAATTATAGGGTTAATGTGCCTTTTACCAAAATTAACCTTATTGTAAAATAGACAATCATCTTAACAATATTTGCATATCTGTTTAGTATGAGAAGTTGTGAGTTGAAATGTTCATGACTTTTCAAAAAAGCAACAAATTCATTATCTGAGCATTATAATTCACATTGTAATATATAAACATCAGCAACTGCTTAAGCTATTAAGCAAATACTCTGATTTGAATTTAATTTCTCTTTGTTTCCTTCATCACAATGGTTCATTTTCTACAGCAGTTCTTAAGTATGTAGATTTTTTCTTAGGCAATTAAACTGAAGTTATTTTTATGGAAGTGATTATAAAATTACCACAGTGAAATCCCATGCTTGTTCTCCCTCAATGACTTCTTAAAACATTTTTTTGTTTATATTTTCAGTATAATAAACTAGATAGAATCTAGAAATCATCCTGTTTTCTCATTCCACCCCCTTCTGCCAAGACAATTTGCTACACTTGTTTTCTCAAGTGCCTAAAAATAAGTAAAAAGATAAAATGGAAATGATTTGATTTCCATTAAATCAATATAATATTATCACTACCATAAAAACATAAGCCATAGACTCATAGGCATTAAGTGATACTAAATAGTTCAGCTATTTTGACCTCCTTCTTTCAACATTGTTGGACAATTGTATAAAGCTTTTACAAAGAGAGAGGTTTATTGATTGTGTTCTTCACTGTGGATGCATTTGCTGAACCATTTCTGTGCAGAGCCCTTGGGTTTAAATATTACTACTTGGGCTGTTCAAAGTCCTTAGACGAGCCTTGAAATTATCCTTTCTGGAAGTCCATTTTGGTTGCTGTGTGGAGGAAGAGAACTGAGAGGCATAGCATTTCGTTTATAAACTTTCAACAAAATCTTTCATGTTCAGTAAAATTTCTCCATCCTTAATTGTGGTTGGTGTCTCTGGTTTACCCACTCCACAGAATGAGCCCCTCGTATTCTTTGCCAGGCTCAAAGGGAAGCAGTTGTCAGACTAGGAGATGTGGAGGCAGGGATTTGATGCTCTAGCAGATTCCCGGTCATCTAATTTTACTGAGATTAGACCAGTACTTGAGTTTTGGAGGAAACGTGATACAAATTACTTGCCTTTAGTCTTTCTTAACCACTGATTAGGGTTCCAACTTCTCAATACTGATATATTTGTCTGGACAAAGGAATGCCAGCTTTGCATGCCCAGGAGAGAGAGGATTATTCCCTGGGAAGCAGAAGGCACAACCAATCTCCTGTAAGTAGGGGAACTCCAAAACCAGTGAAAAACACAAGTCCAGGACAAGATAGAGGCCCAGCAAGACAGAGAAAACCCTGCACAGTATATTCACTTTGGGCAGACCTTCCAGATAGTAGGGGTGAAGGTCAAGAAATACTCTTTAATATCACCATCTGCTTATAAAACCTGGACACAGATGTCCCAGGGAGTAAATCCCAGAGTTAACATTTTAAATTGTTGAAATATACATTGTGCAACAAAAGAGTACAAGTAAAACAAAGAAGAAGGGATTTAGTGGCCCATCCCAAGGAAGAGGATAGAAATAAAGGAAACACAAATGAAAAAGACAAGAATATTGATATACCAAATAAAGCCTTTTAAAAAATGGTCTTAAAATGCCTAAGGAGATAAAGTAAAGTACAGAGAAAGAACGACAAGTTATTAGGAAAACAATGAATGAACAGTATGAGAGTCTAAGTAAGGAGATGGGGGTTTTAAAAAGGAACCAAACAGCACTACTGGAGTTGAAGATCACCATTACTGAAATGAAAAATGCCTAGGAGGGTTTCAAGAGCAAAATGAAACTGGCAGATGAAAGAATCAGTGAACTTGAAGACAAGATAATTGGAGTCAGTCAGGCTGAGAAGCAGAAAGGAAAAAGAAATGTTGAAAGCAAAAATGGCCTAAGACAGATATGGGACACCATCAAGTGCACAAAAATGCATATGGTGGAGGTACTGGTGTGAGAACTGAGCCAGGGCAACAAGCAAGAATGGAAAGTGCCACCACAGAGAACCAACATCCTGAGGCTCTCCAGCCCCTTCAGCGGTTGCATTCTAGTGATGCTCCCTTTTATAAATATCCACCCGCAGGCAGCTACAACCTCCCAGTGTGCAATGAATTCCCTTGCCAGAATACCTTCCCCTTGCAGAACAAAAGCAATATTTTAACTTTTAACCTCACCGATGGAAAACAGTTAACTCTCAAAAACCCACCTATCAGAAACCCACCTAAAGCTACCTCCAGCCCCCCTTTAAAAGCCCCTACTTGGATTCAGGGGAGTGAGAGTTGATTTCTTGAGTCAACTCTCCCTGCTGCTCCTTTGCTAATAAACCTTCTTTCCCCACTACTGATGTCATGTCTCTCTCATCTCCAACCTCTGCCCAAGTCCAGGACTTTCAACTACAGGGGGAGGAGAAAAGGTGCAGAGGAAGTAAGGGAAATAATCACAGAGAGCTTCCCAAATTTAACAAAAGATATGCATATGCACATCAAATAAGCTCAAAGAACACAAAACAGGATTAACATGAAGAAAAATACACCCCATTCTATATTGATTGTACTGTCAAATGCAGAAGACAGGGAGAGGGGTGCTGCAAGAGAAAAGCAACATTTTACATACAAGGGAATCCCAGTAGGATTGAGTGCCAGTTTCTCATCAGAGGCCGTGGAGGCAAAAAAGCAGTGGGTTGAAATACTTTAAGTGCTGAAGGCAAACAACTGCCAGCCAAGAGTTTTGTGTCTGGTGGAATTCTTCAAGAATGAGGGAAAGTACAATCAATGTAAGTTAGGGTCTATAGTGAACAAATACATAGTAATATTCTCCCATTGAATGTAACAAAGACATTATGCCAAAACTAAATGTCAATAGGTGGGGGATTGGGAAAGGGGTATGGATTTTGTGTGGAAGAAAAAGAAACATCTTCAGATAGAGTATGGTGGTGAAGGCATGTCTACACAATTAGACTGGATTGCATGATGTGTGAATAAAACTATTCAAAAATGAACAGAGAGAAACAAGTGTTAGAGAAAATGAAGAAAGAGAGATGTACCTACACCATCAGTAGGGAAATGATATCTCTCCCCTTGGAGAGCAGTGTGGTGGTTCCACAGAAGGTTAGGTGTGGAGATGCCATATGATCCTGAAACCTTGTTGTGCAGTATATACCTGGAGGAACTGAGTCTGGAGATATGAATGGGCATTTGCACACTGGTGTTTATGGTAGCAGTGTTCCTGATCCAGAATGAATGGAATGGCCTAAGGGCACGATGATTGAGGAATGAGAGAGGGAACTATGGCATATACATACAATGGACTACTGAGTGGCCACAAGAAAGAATGAAGTTGTGAGATATGCAACTAGGTGGGTGAAACTTAAGAGCTGTATGTTGAATTAAATGTTGGGAAAAAAAGACAAATGTTATCATGCCTCAATCATGTGGACTAACTATAACATAAAATTTTGGTAAACTAAAGTAGAGAGCATGGGTTATCAGGTTTGGCTTTTAAGGCCCTAGATTTTAAGCTCTTACAGCAGTCACATATATTCATGAGGTGTACCTGTTTATCCTAAATTCTGAGATACTGAGTTATTTGTATATAACATGGCCTTTCCCAGAAACTTTGGGTGCTTATGTGACACCTGAGACTCAGAGTCAGTGCTCTGAAGCTATGACAATTAGCACTATCTCATACAGGAACTTTTTAAAAAGTTGAAAGAAGGATCAGATTTCAATTAAAGATATGAAGGAAGCTGATATGGGTAAGACTAAGGTATACCAGAAGACCGGGCAAAGGATGGATCATCCATATTGTAAAAATTCAGCTTCTGGGTGGGACTAAAAGGTGAGATGTTTATTTGGTGCAAAATGTATATTTTGGGTACTGCATTTTCTAATTTAACTGTTGTGGTGAGTTTAGTTGAACTCCTTATGTACATGGAATCTTGAATAGGGAGTGAGATTTTGTTGGTTTGTCCAGGTTAATGTGAAATCCCAATAAATCCCAGAGCAATTTGGGCAGTGAATAAAGAAGTATTTTCAGAGTCCCTTTGGGGGGACTGGGGAGAAGGAAGAAGGGGTTCAATTTCCCCATTTGAAGACTTTCTGATATTCTCACAACCAGTGGAGACAACAAAATCAATAGACTGAGCCCTCAATCTTGGGGTTTACCCCTGTGAAACTTATTCCTGCAAAGGACAGACTAAGCCAACTTAAACTTAGGCCCAAGAGTCACCCACAGAGAACCTCTTTTGTAGCTCAGATTGGCTGCTTTCTCTAAGCAAGCTCAGCATGAGAACTCACTACCTTCCCTCCTACATGGGACATGAATCCCAGGGGTATAAATCTCCTTGACAACATGGGACAGAAAGCCTGAGATAAGCCAGGATCCAACATCAAGAAATTGAGAAAACTTTGGCCAAAAGTGGGAAAAGAGAAATGAAAAAAAATAAAGTGGCTGAGAGATTTCAAAATGAGTCAAGAGGTTTTACTGAAGGTTATTCTTCTGCATTGCGTAGGTGTCCCTTTTAAGTTTATGGTGCATTGGAGTGGCTAGAGGAAAGTACCTGAAACTGTTGAGCTGTGTTCTGGTTGCCTAGATTCCTGAGGATGATTGCATAAAAATATGATATTTGCAATGCAATTGCATGATTTTGAGAATCTTGTGTCTGATGTTCTTTATATCCAAGGTATGGACAGATGAGTAAAACAATTGGATATAAATAAATAAATAAACAAACAAATAAATAAAAGGAGGAAAAAGGGTAAAATAAATTGGGTAGATGGAAACACTAGTGGTCAATAAAAGGGAGGGGCAATGTGTATGGTACATATGAGATTTTCTGTTTTCTTATTTCTTTAACTGGAATGAAGCAAATGTTCTAAAACAATGATTATGATGATAAATACACACTATTTGATGATATTGTAAGCCATTAATTGTGCACCATGTATAGCAAGTATGTGTGGGAAGATTTTTCTCAATAAAATAAAAAATATTGAGGGAAACATTAAGACATTCTCAGATATTCCCAGTGCCTGCCCATGAGAAAAAAAAAAAAAAAAGACATGCTCAGATAAATACAGGCTGACAGAGTACAACACCACAGACCTGCTTTATGGCCAATGCTAAAAGAAGTTCTTCAGACTGAAATTAGGGGACATTGAGAACTGGTTCAAGGCATAATGGAAAAATTAAGACCTGTGGTGGAGGTAGCCATTTGGGTACCTAAAAATACAGGTATCATTGTATTGAATTATTTGGTATGTTATTCCAATTCTTACTTCTTACTAAAATGTGGATGCATGAAAAGTATTGAGAAATCTAGATTTTTGGACATACAATGTACAATGATATAAATATGTGACAAAAGTACAAAAAATGATAGGAGTATGATGGAGGTATGAGAAAAGTGTATGTACATGCTGTTGAAGTTGAGGTTATAACAAAACAAATATAATTGTTATATATTTGGGAGGTTTCATCTTGACCCTGTGGTAACCACAAGGAAAACTGATGCCAGATATATCCAGATAGAAATGAGAAGGCATTTGTGATGGTTTGAAGCTGTATGCACCTCAGAAAAGATTACGATCTTTTTTAAAATGTTTTTTATTGTGAAATATAAATATTAAAAAAAAAGCAATTTATTTCAAAGTACATTGTAACAAGTAGTTATAGACCTGATTTTAAAGTTTGGTATGCAATGCAATTCGAAAATTTAGATTTTTCCTTCCAGTTTCTCCAAGACACCAAAGATTAAAAGAAATATCCCTCTAATGATTCAGCAGTCATGCTCATTTGTTAAATCCTATCTTCTCTGTTACAGCTCCTCCTTCTCTTTTGATCCTTCTCCAAATCTTTAGGGGAATTTGGGCTATGTGCATTCTAACATTTTCATATTGGAAAGAGGTGTTGATAATATGGAATAAGGAGATGGAACTGGTTGATGCTCTTGGAGACGCTGGCCCCTATGTGTTTCAGGATTTATATGAACTCAGAACCATCTGGAGGTTGTAGGTTTCTGGAGAGTAATCTTAGTGTATGAAACTTTTGTAGAATCTCAGATAGAGCACTAGATGTTCTTTAGGGTTGATAGGAATGGCATTGATTGGGGTTTGGCAAACCATGGCAATTAGCAATATCTAGCTGGAGCTTGCATAAGAATAGTGTCAGACTTCCTGGAAGATGGCGGCTTAGTAAGACCCGCGGATCTTAGTTTCTTCTCCAGGACAGCTACTAGGGGAGTAGAAATGATACAGAAAGCGCCCAAAGCCACAACAGAGATAAAAAAAGACAGCATACCCCATCCTGGAACGGCTGCCTGGCTGAGAGAAGCAGCTCGGGTGAGATCGCAGAGGCACGCGGGCCTCACTGGGTGGGGTGGCAAGCGGCCGGAGTTACCCCCTTCCCCCTTCCCGGGACGGCTGGGAGAATTGGAGAGGCGGTCCCCTGAAACCAAGGCGGCTGGTGCCCAACACCACGCGCAGCCCCCCGGACCAACTGAGAGAATTGGATCGGAAATCCCCAGGCCGTGGAGAACGGTGACGGGCGGGGGAGGCCCCTTCCAAACCCGTGACTCCTAGGGAACGTGCACTCTCTCGGGCGGGCCGCTGCCGCTGGCGCCCTCCCGCCATGCTTGTCGCCCGGGTGACTAGGAAATTCGGACGGGCTCTTTCCCGGGCTGCGGCGACCAGTAACCCTCCCTGCGTTCGGACCCCGGGCCGGCTCAAGCCACTTCGGCTAGCGAACCCCCCGGACGGCGAGAGTTTTCCAAAGTTTAAGGTCCCACCGCACCTTTTACTGGTGGGACCCGCAGACAAACGTGTGCCACGAGCGCCACCTACTGGGCAGGATAAGAAAAACAGAACCCAGAGATTTCACAGAAAAATCTTCCAAACTTTTGGATCCAATACCCAGCGAAATCTGTCTAAATGCGCAGACGCCAACAGAAGATAACGGATCACGCTCAAATAATTGAAAATATGGCCCAGTCAAAGGAACAAACCAATAGTTCAAATGAGATACCGGAGCTGAGACAACTAATGCTAAATATACGAACAGAAATGGAAAACCTCTTCAAAAACGAAATCGATAAATTGAGGGAGGACATGAAGAAGACATGGGCTGAACATAAAGAAGAAATAGAAAAAATGAAAAAACAAATCACAGAACTTATGGAAGTGAAGGACAAAGTAGAAAAGATAGAAAAAACAATGGATACCTACAATGATAGATTCAAAGAGACAGAAGATAGAATTAGTGATTTGGAGGATGGAACATCTGAATTCCAAAAACAAACAGAAACTATCCAGAAAAGAATGGAAAAATTTGAACAGGGTATCAGGGAACTCAAGGACAATATGAAGCGCACAAATATACGTGTTGTGGGTGTCCCAGAAGGAGAAGAGAAGGGAAAAGGAGGAGAAAAACTAATGGAAGAAATTTTCACTGAAAATTTCCCAACTCTTATGAAAGACCTAATATTACAGATCCAAGAAGTGCAGCGAACCCCAAAGAGATTAGACCCAAATAGGCGTTCTCCAAGACACTTACTAGTTAGAATGTCAGAGGTCAAAGAGAAAGAGAGGATCTTGAAAGCATCACATACAAGGGAAACCCAATAAGACTATGTGTAGATTTCTCAGCAGAAACCATGGAGGCTAGAAGACAGTGGGATGATATATTTAAATTACTAAAAGAGAAAAACTGCCAACCAAGACTCCTATATCCAGCAAAATTGTCCTTCAAAAATGAGGGAGAAATTAAAACATTCTCAGACAAAAAGTCACTGAGAGAATTTGTGACCAAGAGACCAGCTCTGCAAGAAATACTAAAGGGAGCACTAGAGTCAGATATGAAAAGACAGAAGAGAGAGGTATGGAGAAGAGTGTAGAAAGAAGGAAAGTCAGATATGATATATATAATACAAAAGGCAAAATGGCAGAGGAAAATATTATCCAAACAGTAATAACACTAAATGTTAATGGACTGAATTCCCCAATCAAAAGACATAAATTGGCAGAATGGATTAAAAAACAGGATCCTTCTATAGGCTGTCTACAGGAAACACATCTTAGACCCAAAGATAAACATAGGTTGAAAGTGAAAGGTTGGGAAAAGATATTTCATGCAAATAACAACCAGAAAATAGCAGGAGTGGCTATACTAATATCCAACAAGTTAGACTTCAAATGTAAAACAGTTAAAAGAGACAAAGAAGGTCACTATATACTAATAAAAGGAACAATTAAACAAGAAGACATAACAATCATAAATATTTATGCACCGAACCAGAATGCCCCAAAATACATGAGGAATACACTGCAAACACTGAAAAGGGAAATAGACACAAATACCATAATAGTTGGAGACTTCAATTCCCCACTCTCATCAATGGACAGAACATCTAGACAGAGGATCAATAAAGAAATAGAGAATCTGAATATTACTATAAAGGAGCTAGACTTAACAGACATTTATAGGACATTAAATCCCACAACAGCAGGATACACCTTTTTCTCAAGTGCTCATGGATCATTCTCAAAGATAGACCATATGCTGGGTCACAAAGCAAGTCTTAACAAATTTAAAAAGATTGAAATCATACACAACACTTTCTTGGATCATAAAGGAATGAAGTTGGAAATCAATAATAGGCGGAATGCCAGAAAATTCACAAATACCTGGAGGCTCAACAACATACTCTTAAACAACGAGTGGGTCAAAGAAGAAATTGCAAGAGAAATTAGTAAATACCTCGAGGCAAATGAAAATGAAAACACAACATATCAAAACTTATGGGATGCAGCAAAGGCAGTGCTAAGAGGGAAATTTATTGCCCTAAATGCCTGTATCAGAAAAGAAGAAAAGGCAAAAATGCAGGAATTAACTGTTCAATTGGAAGAACTGGAGAAAGAACAGCAAACTAATCCCAAAGCAAGCAAAAGGAAAGAAATAACAAAGATCAGAGCAGAAATAAATGAAATTGAAAATATGAAAACAGTAGAGAAAATCAATAAGACCAGAAGTTGGTTCTATGAGAAAATCAATAAGATTGATGGGCCCCTATCAAGATTGACAAAAAGAACAAGAGAGAGGGTGCAAATAAATAAGATCAGAAATGGAAGAGGAGACATAACTACTGACCTCACAGAAATAAAGGAGGTAATAACAGGATACTATGAACAACTTTACACTAATAAATACAACAATTTAGATGAAATGGACGGGTTCCTGGAAAGACATGAACAACCAACTTTGACTCAAGAAGACATAGATGACCTCAACAAACCAATCACAAGTAAAGAAATTGAATTAGTCATTCAAAAGCTTCCTAAAAATAAAAGTCCAGGACCAGATGGCTTCACATGTGAATTCTACCAAACGTTCCAGAAAGAATTAGTACCAATTCTCCTCAAACTCTTCAAAAAAATCGAAGTGGAGGGAAAACTGCTTAATTCATTCTATGAAGCCAACATCACCCTCATACCAAAACCAGGCAAAGATATTACAAAAAAAGAAAACTACAGACCAATCTCTCTAATGAATACAGATGCAAAAATCCTCAATAAAATTCTAGCAAATCGTATCCAACAACACATTAAAAGAATTATACATCATGACCAAGTAGGATTCATCCCAGGTATGCAAGGATGGTTCAACATAAGAAAATCAATTAATGTAATACACCATATCAACAAATCAAAGCAGAAAAATCACATGGTCATCTCAATTGATGCAGAGAAGGCATTTGACAAGATTCAACATCCTTTCCTGTTGAAAACACTTCAAAAGATAGGAATACAAGGGAACTTCCTTAAAATGATAGAGGGAATATATGAAAAACCCACAGCTAATATCATCCTCAATGGGGAAAAATTGAAAACTTTCCCCCTAAGATCAGGAACAAGACAAGGATGTCCACTATCACCACTATTATTCAACACTGTGTTGGAGGTTCTAGCCAGAGCAATTAGACAAGAAAAAGAAATACAAGGCATCAAAATTGGAAGGGAAGAAGTAAAACTATCACTGTTTGCAGACGATATGATACTATACATAGAAAACCCAGAAAAATCCACAACAAAACTACTAGAGCTAATAAATGAGTACAGCAAAGTAGCAGGTTACAAGACCAACATTCAAAAATCTGTAGCATTTCTATACACTAGTAATGAACAAGCTGAGGGGCAAATCAAGAAACAAATCCCATTTACAATTGCAACTAAAAGAATAAAATACCTAGGAATAAATCTAACTAAAGAGACAAAAAACCTATATAAAGAAAACTACAAAAAACTGCTAAAAGAAATCACAGAAGACCTAAATAGATGGAAGGGCATACCGTGTTCATGGATTGGAAGACTAAATATAGTTAAGATGTCAATCCTACCTAAATTAATCTACAGATTCAATGCAATACCAATCAAAATCCCAACAACTTATTTTTCAGAAATAGAAAAACCAATAAGCAAATTTATCTGGAAGGGCAGGGTGCCCCGAATTGCTAAAAACATCTTGAGGAAAAAAAACGAAGCTGGAGGTCTCGCGCTGCCGGACTTTAAGGCATATTCTGAAGCCACAGTGGTCAAAACAGCATGGTATTGGCATAAAGATAGATATATCGACCAATGGAATCGAATAGAGTGCTCAGATATAGACCCTCTCATCTATGGACATTTGATCTTTGATAAGGCAGTCAAGCCAACTCACCTGGGACAGAGCAGTCTCTTCAATAAATGGTGCCTAGAGAACTGGATATCCATATGCAAAAGAATGAAAGAAGACCCATCTCTCACACCCTATACAAAAGTTAACTCAAAATGGATCAAAGATCTAAACATTAGGTCTAAGACCATAAAACAGTTAGAGGAAAATGGTGGGAGATATCTTATGGATCTTACAACTGGAGGCGGTTTTATGGACCTTAAACCTAAAGCAAGAGCACTCAAGAAGGAAATAAATAAATGGGAACTCCTCAAAATTAAACACTTTTGTGCATCAAAGAACTTCATCAAGAAAGTAGAAAGACAGCCTTCACAATGGGAGACAATATTTGGAAATGATATATCAGATAAAGGTCTAGTATCCAGAATTTATAAAGAGATTGTTCATCTCAACAACAAAAAGACAGCCAACCCAATTACAAAATGGGAAAAAGACTTGAACAGACACCTATCAGAAGAGGAAATACAAATGGCCAAAAGGCACATGAAGAGATGCTCAATGTCCCTGGCCATTAGAGAAATGCAAATCAAAACCACAATGAGATATCATCTCACACCCACCAGAATGGCCATTATCAACAAAACAGAAAATGACAAGTGCTGGAGAGGATGCGGAGAAAGAGGCACACTTATCCACTGTTGGTGGGAATGTCAAATGGTGCAACCACTGTGGAAGGCAGTTTGGCGGTTCCTCAAAAAGCTGAATATAGAATTGCCATATGACCCAGCAATACCATTGCTGGGAATATACTCAAAGGACTTAAGGGCAAAGACACAAACGGACATTTGCACACCAATGTTTATAGCAGCGTTATTTACAATTGCAAAGAGATGGAAACAGCCGAAATCTTCATCAACAGAAGAGTGGCTAAACAAACTGTGGTATATACATACGATGGAATATTATGCAGCTTTAAGACAGGATAAACTTATGAAGCATGTAATAACATGGATGGACCTAGAGAACATTATGCTGAGTGAGTCTAGCCAAAAACTAAAGGACAAATACTGTATGGTCCCACTGATGTGAACAGACATTCAAGAATAAATTTGGAATATGTCCTTGATAACAGAGTCCAGCAGGAGGTAGAAACAGGGTAAGATAATGGCCAATTGGAGTTGAAGGGATACAGACTGTGCAACAGGACTAGATACAAAAACTCAAAAATGGACAGCACAATAATACCTAATTGTAAAGTAATCATGTTAAAACACTGAATGAAGCTGCATCTGAGCTATAGGTTTTTGTTTTGTTTTGTTTTGTTTTGTTTTGATTTTACTGTTATTACTTTTATTTTTTTCTCTATATTAACATTCTATATCTTTTTCGGTTATGTTGCTTGTTCTTCTAAACCAATGCATATGTACTAAGAAATGATGATCATGCATCTATGTGATGATGTTAAGAATTAATGATTGCATATGTAGAATGGTATGATTTCTAAATGTTGGGTTAATTTCTTTTTTTCCGTTAATTAAAAAAAAAAAAAAGAGAAGGGATAATTGGAGCTGAAGGGATACAGACTGTACAATGGGACTGGATATAAAAACTCAGAAATGGACAGCACAATACTACCGAATTGTAATGCAATTATGTTAAAACACTGAATGAAGCTGCATGTGAGGTATAGGTTTTTTGTTTTTGCTTTTTTTTTTCTTTCTATTATTGTTTTAATTCTTATTCTGTTGTCTTTTTATTTCTTTTTCTAAATCGATGCAAATGTACTAAGGAATGATGAATATGCAACTATGTGATGTTATTAAGAATTACTGATTGTACATGTAGATTGGAATGATTTCTAATTGTTTTGTTAATTCTTTTTTTAATTAATAAAAAAAAAGGAAAACAAAAATAGTCTCAGAAGAGCCTCGTGACTTTATTTGAACATTTTTAGCCACTGATACTTTATTTTGTTATTTATTTTCCCCCTTTTGGTCAGGAAGGCATTGTAAATCCCATAGTGCCAGAGTCAGGCTCATTGCTGGGACTTATGTCCCACATTGTCAGGGAGACTTTCACACCTGAATACCATGGCCCATGTAGTGGGGAGGGTAAAGTGTTTCTTTGCAGAGTTGGACTTAGAGAGAGAGGGAGAGAGGACACATCTGAGCAACAAAGAGGTTTCTGGAAGTAACTCTTAGGCATAATTATGGTTAGGCTTACCTTCTCCCCTTATATAGAAATAATTTCATGAGAGCAAGTCTTAAGATCATGAGCATGACCTATTAACTGGGGAATCCTTAATGTTTGAGAGTTTCAGGGATTTCCCAAGTGAGAAAGTTTAATAGTTCTACATTTTTGATTCAGTCCCTCCAGAGACTTTACCAATGCTTTTAAACTATCTGCCCAGCATACCCTGGGATGTATCCAGGCATTACATTAGGCTATGCAGGTTTACAAGCCCTTGTTCCCATTCTGGGCTCCATTTGTTTGGGCTGTTTAAATGAGCTATCCCAGCAGGTTGATTTACATTGTATCTTACAGAGAATTTAGATGTTAGACAAAATCAATTTCTTTTTTTTTTTTTTTGGTATCATGCAATAGGTGAAGATTTATAATGCATACAATATCATCCTTTGCCCTGTATTCTGATTTACCTTCATCCCAACCAGATTGGCTTCACTCTTATCTCTAATTGAAGCCTGAGCTCTTTCTTGGTTTCTTCAGCAGTTGTTATATGTAGTAATGCTGACTTACAGAACTCCAGAACTCCAACTCTGAGTCTTAGGTGTCACACAGGTAACCAAATTTCCAGGAAAATACCAGGTTGTATACATATAGCACAGCATTTCAGAATTTAGTTATACACTTACAACCCCAGACTAAATGTGACTGCTATAAGAGCTTATAATCTAGGCCTCAATTTTTTTATAAATATTCTCTAAAAGACACCATGCAATATTTGTCCTTTTTAATCTGGCTTATTTTACACAACATAATGTCCCCAATTCAATTCTTTGAATGTCTCAATCCTTCATTCCTTTCTGTAGCCACACAATATTCCATCATATGCATTCACCACAGTTTGCCTTTTGCTTCTCAGTCAATGTACCCTTTAGGCCACCTCCATCCATTGGGCATCATGGACAATCTGCAAAATAAACAATTCATGTCTTACAGTATCCTCACTTAGTTGTACAATCATCAGCCCTCTCAACTGTAGGCAGTTTTCATTAGTTCAAAGAGAAAAATTAAAGATAAACACACCCTCACCAAATAGCAAATCTAAATATCCCTCTAACACTTGTCTCTGCCCCCCCCCAATTATTTACCCCTCGTTTTGCTGTGGTACTGTTGATGTCTTCCTATTAACTATAGGCCATAGCATGCAATAGTAGTTTTCCCCCATACCATTCTATTGTTGACTACTTGTGTATAAAATTCATGTCTTTGAAGTAGTTCATGCAAGAACTTATTTTTATTTATAGTGTTAATTGGTGAGATACATGGCTTTATACAACCCCTTTAAATCATATTTACCTTCAATAAGTAAGTATTACTTATAAACCCACTAGTGAACTACCATTACTTCTACCCATTTCTGTACATTTAAGTTCAACTTTATTAGGTAACCGTTCACCCATTTTTGGCTTCTGTGTATAGCTGTAGTTCGTATCTATGTTATGAACCTCTGAGTTTACCTTTATCAGGGTCAAATTACCAAAATCATACAGTATCTATCCTTTTGAGTCTGGTTTAGTTCACTCAGTATCAAGTTTCATCCATACTGTGTATGTTTCAGGACCTCATTTCATCTTAATGCTGCATAATATTCATCTTAATGCTGCATATATATTTATATATATATATATATATATATATAGTTTATCCACTCATCTGTTGATGGGCATTTGGATTGTTCCCATCTTTTGGCAATTATGAATAATGCCACTATCAATATCAGTTTGCAAATGCCTGTTTAAGTCACTGATTTCAGCTCTTCTGGGTATATACTGAGTAGTGGTATATACTACTTTTGGCAATTGTGAATAATGCCACTATCAATATCAGTTTGCAAATGTCTGTTTAAGTCACTGCTTTCAGCTCTTCTGGGTATATACCAAGTAGCGGTATTGCCAAGTTGTAGGGCAACACTGTATTTAGTTTTCTGAGGAACCGCCAAACTGTCTTCCACAGCAGCTGTACCATTATGCATTCTCATCTGCTGTGCATGCGTTCCAATTTCCCTACATCCTCTCCAACATTTGTAATTTCCTGTTTGTTCAATAGCAGCCATTTTTACTGGTATGAGGTAATATCTCAAAGTCTTGATTTGCATTTCCCTTATAGCTAATGAAGACGAGCATTCCTTCATGCACTTTTTAGCCATTTTTATTAGCTCTTCAGGAAAACGTCTTCGTATCTTTTGCCCATTTTATAATAGCATTGCTTGCTCTTTTGTTGTAAGTTTTATGATTTCTTTCTTTATACAGGATGCCAAACCTTTATTTCGTATGTGGTTTCCAAATATTTTCTCCCATTGAGTTTGCTGCCTCTTAAAACTTTTTTTTTTTTTTAACATGGGCAGGCACCAGGAATTGAACCCGGGTCCTCTGGCATGGCAGGCAAGCATTCTTGCCTGCTGAGCCACCGTGGCCCACCCGCTTAAAACTTTTTGACAAAGTACTTTGAGGCACAGAAGCATTTGATCTTGAGGATTTCCCACTTATCTATTTTTTCTTTTGTTGTTTGTGCTTTGGGAATAAAGTTTAAGAAACTACTTCCTATTTTTAGGTCTTGAAGATGTCTACCTATGTTTTCTTCTGGGAGTTTTATAGTAGTGGCTCCTATATTTAGGTCTTGGATACACTTTGAGCTAATTTTTGCATAGTGTGTAAGATAGGGGTTCTGTTTCACTCTCTTGACTATTGATATCCAATTCTCCCATGTGCATTTATTGAAGACTATTCTGTCCCTGTTCAGTGGATTTGGAGACCTTTTTAATGATCAAGTGCCCACAGATATGGTGGTCTATCTCTATACTGTAAATTCAAATACATTTGTCAATACTTCTGTCTTTGTGCCAGTACCATACCATTTTGAACACTGTGGCTTTATAGTAAAAAAGTATAGTATAGAATAGTGCAGTGTAGTATAGTATAATGAAAATTAAACAACATATTTTTGAACAACCAATGGTATAAAAAAGAAATCAGAAGTGAAATTAGGAAATGACTTGAGGCAAATGAAAATGAAAATGCAACATGTCAAAACTTATGAGATGCAGGAAAGCAGTGCTGAAAGGGAAATTTGTAGCTTTAGATGCTTGCATTAAATTAGAAGAGGGACTCCACATCAGAAACCTAACCTTAAAACTGGAAGTATTAGAAAAAGACAAGCAAACTAAACCAAATGCAAGCAGGAGGATGGAAATAGTAGAGATTAGGATGAAGATAAATGAAATTTAAAAACTAGAGACAATCAACAAAACCAAATGTTACAGATCAAAAATACCAATTAACCTTTAGGTAGAATGAAAAGAAAAAAAAAGATGGAGGCCACAAATACTGAAAATCAGAAATGAAAATAGGAGCATTACTACCAACCCTTCTGAAATAGCAAGAACTGTTAGTGGACACTATGAACAACAAATAAATTAGCTAACCTAGATGAACTGGACAAATTCTTAGAAAAACACAGATTACCTACATTGACTCATGAAGAAATAGAAGATCACAACAATCCAATTACAAATGAAGTGACTGAATCAGTCATCAAAAATCTCCAGACCACAACAAACATCCACCCAGGCCCAGATGCCTTCACAGGGGAATTCTACCAAACATTCCAAGAAATCTTAACTCTAATTCTACTCAGTCTTCCAGAAAATTGAAGAGAAGGAAACACTCCCTAACTCATTCTATTAAGTCATTGTCAACTTCATACAAAATCTAAAGATACCACAAGAAAATAAAATTATGCACTAATATCTCTTATGAATATAGATGCAAAAGTCTTCCACCAATTTTTAGCAAACTGAATCTAAAAGCATATTGAAAGAATTATACACCATGGTCAAATGGAATTTATACCTGGTATGCTAGGCTGTTTTAATATAAGAAAATCAGTTAATGAAATGTACCACATTAACAGAAAGAAGGGAAACACATGCTCTTCTCAATTAATGTAGAAAAGGCATTTGACAAAATACAACACTCTTTCCTTTTTAAAGATATTTTTATTGACAAATATTCATGCGATACTGTCCATACATGGCATACAATCAATGGCTCACAATATCATCACATAGTTGTGTATTCATCACCATGATTATTTTAGAACATTTGTATCACACCAGAAAAGGAAATAAGGAAAAAAGAAAAAATTCATATACCCCATGCCCCTTAACCCTCCCTCTCATTGACCACTAGTACTTCAATCTACCCAACTGATTTTACCCCATATCCCCCCTATTCTTTATTTATTTTATCAATAATTTTTTGCTTATCTGTCCATACCTTGGATAAAAGGACACAACGTTTTCATAATCACACAGTCAATGTGTTATATCACTATACATTCATCTCCAAGAATCAAGGCTACTTGAACACAGCTCAACAGTTTCAGATACTTCCCTCTAGCCATTCCAATACACCATAAACTAAGAAGGGATATCTGTATAATGTACAAGAATAACCTCTAGTATAACCTCTTGACTCCCTTTGAAATTCCTCAGCCACTGAAAGTTTATTTTGTCTCATTTCTCTCTCCCCCTTTTTGGTCAAGAAGACTTTCTCAATCCCATGATGCTGAGTTCTGGCTCATCCCAGGAGTTCTGTCACATGTTGCCAAGTAGATTTACACCCCTGGGAGTCATGTTCCATGTAGGGGGAAAGGCAGTGAGTTCACATGCTGAGTTGGTTTAGAGAGAGAGGCCATATCTGAGCAAGAAAAAAGGTTCTCTGGGGGTGACTCTCAGGAATAATTTTGAGTAGGCTTAGCCTATCCTTTGCAGGAATAAGTTGCAAAGCGGTGAACCCCAAAATCAAGAGCTCAACTCATTCAGTATTTATTTGTTCCCACTGCTTGTCAGAATTTCAGAAGTTCTCCAAATGAAGAAGTTGAATATTTCCTCCTTTCTCTCCTGTCCTAATGGGACTTTGCAAATTCTTCTTTATTCCTACCCAAATTACTCTGGATTATATGGAGGCATAACACTAGCCTGGACAAACCAAAAAGTTCTCATACCTTATTCAAGATTCCATGTGCTTATGGTGTTCAAATAAACTGGCCATACAAGTTAAATTAGGTAATGTGCTATCTGAAATATAAATTTTGCACCAACTAAATATCTCTCCCTTTGGTCTCACACAGAAGTTGCAGTTTTAAAATATGGATGATATCATCCTTTACCTTGCATTCTGATATACCTTAGTCCTATCCAGATCAGCTTCATTCATATTTCCTGTTGAAGTCTGATCACTTTTTCAACTTTTTAAACAGTTCCTGTATGGGGTACTACTGACTTCCGCGTCTTCAGAGTGCCAACTCTGAGTCTCAGGTGTCACAAAAATACCCGAAGTTTCTGGGAATGACCAGGTTATATACAAACAGTTCAGTATCTCAGATATTAGAAATAGCAGTTACAAATACTGAATATGTGTGGCTGTTGAAAAAGCTTACAATCTAGGACCCTTTACAATAGGCCCCAACTTGATAAACCATGCTTTTAACTTCAGTTAACTGAGTTTTTACATTATTGTTAGTCCTTATGAGTGAGACATGATAATATTTGACTTTTTGTTTCTGACATTTCATTCAACATACTACTCTTAAGTTTCATTCACTTAGCTGCATGCCTCACAATTCCATTTCTTCTTGCAGCTGATTGGTATTCCATTGTATGCACATACCACAGTTTCCCCTTCCATTCCTCGGTCACTTCCATTCATTGGACCACCTCCACTCATTGTGAATCAGGAACACTGTTGCCATAAAAACCACTGTACAAATGTCCATTCTTGCTCCTACACTCAGTTCCTTCAGATATATACTGAGCAACGGGGTTGCAGGATCATATGGCAACCCCACTTCTAGTCTCCTGTGTAGCCACCACACTGCCCTTCAAGGGGCTGCACTTATCAGTTTCCCTACCAGCAGTGAATAGTTATGTCTCTTTCTCTGCATTTTCTCTGGCAGTTGTTCACTGAACATTCTCTGTTCATTTTTTTTTTTTTTTAAAGAGAGAGGAAGGAAGGGAAGGAAAGACAGAGAGAAGGAAGGAAGGATGGAAGGAAGGAAGGGAGGAAGAAAGGGAAACATTTTCTTGTTTTTTTTTTTATTATATTTTGTTTGTTTGTTTGTTTTTTACATGGGCTGGGGCCGGGAATCGAACCGAGGTCCTCCGGCATGGCAGGCAAGCACTCTTGCCCGCTGAGCCACCGCGGCCCGCCCCTGTTCATTTTTAAACATTTTTTATTCACACATCACACAATCCAATTTAAGTAAATACATATGCCTTTGCCACCATAATCTATATGAAGACATTTCCTTTTCTTCCACAAAGAATCCATATCCCTCCCCCATACCCCCTACCTGTTGACATTTAGTATTGGCATACACCTTGTTGCATTCTGTGGAAGCATATTACAATGTTATTGTTGGCTATAGACCCTTGCTTGGATTGATTGTACTTTTTCCTGTATACCATCCATTTTCAACATCTTGCAATGCTGACATTTGTTTGTTCTCCCTCATGCAAAAAAAATTTTTTATTTGTACATTTAATCATGATCATTGTCCACTGTAGGTATTCCTAAGTTGCACTGTCGCAGTCTTTATCCTTTATTTTTCTTTCTGGTTTCATATGTTTCCACAGTCCTTCTCCCTCACTCATACTCATAGTCATGTTCATTTAGTGTACTTATATTATTGCAGTACTCTTTCTTGATAAAACCTTAGAGCACTAAGAATAGAAGGAAACTTCCTCAACATGATAAAGAGTGTATTTGAACAGTCTGCAGATAACATCCCACTTAATGGTGAAACACTGAAGGCTTTCCTTCTGAGATCAGAACAAGACAAGGATGTCTACCATCACCACTGTTTTTCAATATTGTATTAGAAGTTCCTGACAAATAAGTTGGGCTAGAAAAATAAATAAAAGCTATCCAAATTCAAAAAGGAGGAAATAAAACTCTTCCTATTTGCAGATGATATCGTCCAATATTCAAAAACTCCTGAAAATTCAAAAGAGAGCTCACAAAGCTAATAAATGAATTCAGCAAAGTGGCAGGGTACAAGATTAATACCCAAAAATCTGTAGTGTTTTTCCATATAACCAATGAACAGTCAGAATAAGAAATCAAGAAAAAAATTCCATTCACAATAATAACTAAAAGAATCAAATATCTAGGTAAAATTCTAACCAAGAGTGTAAAGGACACAAAAAGACATTGCATGATCTCACAGATTTGAGAGAATTAGCATTAAAAAGTAATTAATAGTACAATTATAAAAACGTGCTATCATCAATTGTAACACATTCCAGACCAGCACAAGGTGTTGGTGGTGCTCTGGTATATGGGAGTTTGGTATTTTATGCATAATTATTCTGTAAACCCACAACTTCTCTAACAAAGGAAGAAGATCATACTTCATTCTCATGGTGATATTTAACTTCTTGACCTCATCTTATGCTCTCAACCAATTTTTCTCTTTTAGATGTTCTAACTGCTATCCCCAAACCTCAATCTATTACTAAACATTTCAGTGATGTCATTTAGCCATTTAATATCTTCCACATCATTAATTTACTATTATTTTAATTTGTCAGTTCCATATGATAGAATGTTCCCTTCTTCCAAGTCCATATCCTGTCCCATTTTCCTTTTGACTGCAAAGTTCTGCAGGAAAAATTCATGAAACCATACAATCAATTTTTTAATTTTTTTTATTATATAGTATACCATATATACAAAGCAAAGAAATAAAAAATCACTAGTTTTCAAAGCATTCTTCAACAAGTAGTTACAGGACAGATCCCAGAGTTTGTCATGGGCCACCATATGATACTCAGATTTGTTATTCTAGCTACTCCAGAATATAGGATGTTGGAAGGCTTAAATACATTTTTTATCACCACTATTGACTTTTTTCTGAAAAAATATATACAAAAAAAGCCATAAATTTCAAAGCACAGCACCACAATTAGGTGTAGAACATATTTCAGAGTTTCACAAGGGTTACAATTCCACAATTTTAGATTTTTACTTCTAGCTGCTCTTGGATACCGGAGACTAAAAGAGATGCAGATTTAATGATTCAGCATTCATATTCATTTGTTAAATCCTATCTTCTCTGTATAACTCCACCATCATCTTTGATCTTTCTATCCCTCTCTTTAGGGGTGTTTGGGCTATGGCCATTCTAATTTTTTCATGTTGGAAGGTCTGTCACTAATATGGGGTAGAGAGATGCAACTATCTGATGTTCTGGAGAGGCTGGGCCCTCTAGGTTTCCGGACTTGTCTGGTCCAGGGACCCATCTGAAGGTTGTAGGTTTCTGTAAAGTTGCACTTGTGCATGGAACCCTTGTGGAATCTTATATATTGTCCAAGGTCATATTATCAAATTTTACTCCAAATCTGTATTTAAAATAGGATGTTCTTGACTTCTATGTAACCCTCATTTTGCCTATATAATTGAGTTCCTAAAGCATCAGTATTCTTTCTGGTCTCCTAACACTCTGAAAACTAATTTGAGTGTCAGTTCATCATTTCTACCAACAAGTAGTGAACTTGCAAATCATAATTCCCATGCTTCTTTCCACATCACTGCTTCTGCTTCAAACATCACTACTTCTATTATCACCTCTGAAGTAAGACATCATTTTCTTTTTTGAACTAACCTTAATATTAACCCACTTCCTCTAGTTCTTTGCTCCATTCAGTATCTCTTCTCCATCTGGTATTTGAAAAAGCTTCTTTTCCTGACATGTTTGTCTCCAGTCTAAACTAAAAACAAAACAACTATATGGCATTTATTACTCAAGTATCTCAAGTATTGCGGTATTTCTCACCTTTCCATTATTATTAAATTTGGGGTAATATTATTCTAGAGCACTCATTAAATCTTCTTCCTTTTGTCCCATACAATCTATTTTCTAGGTCACTAATTTACTAAAGCTCAAAGGCAAGAAGACATATTCTTTTCCCTCTCTCCACATTCCTTAATATTTATACAGAACTTGAAACCATCAAAACATCTTTCTTTAACTTCTTTCCTCCTTTGTCTTCCATACCAGTACATTCTTTGCTTTCTTCTAATATGTCTGTATTCTCTTTGCTTGCTACTTCTAATCCTCTTTTCTGATCAGCATAAATATTTCATAATTTTCATTCTATAATCCATTTTTTAGGTTTCCTTCTCCTTAGCATATTTACTCTTAATTTCAGATTCACCTATGGCTTCAACAATCACTTCAAAAGTTACATTTCCATAGCCAATTTATTTTCCAGGCTACATTGTTACATTTATAACTTCCTGATATAAATGACTTCTAGTCTTCCATTATCTATACGTCAATTTGTTCATAGCCAAATTTTTCACATTTCCCTGTACTTTGCCATCTTGACTTCCTATTAGGACCTTGTTCTAGTTTCGTTGGCTATCAAGTAAATATTCTGCAATGGATTGGCTTAATCAATGGGAATTATTTGGTTCATGGTTTTGAGGCTAGGAAAAGTCAAGATATCATCAAGGCAATGCGTTCTCCCCTAAAACTGACATTCTGGGGCTGACTGCCAGTGATCCTCCGTCCTGGACGCCTCTGTTACACAACAATTCACATAGATACCTCTCCTGGCCTCTCCCTTCTCTTCTATTTTCTGTTGATCTTCAGTTTCTTGCTAACGTTGACTTTCTGTCTCTGTGTCTGAATTTCATTCTGCATATAATGACTCCAGTTATAGGATTAAAACTAATTACCATTGAATTAAGCCACACTTATCTTAACTGAAGTAACCTCATCAAAATATTCCCGCCCACAGAAATGGTAAACTTTAAGTACATGTTTCCCTGGGGCACACAGGTCCAAACCAGCACAGACTTCCTTAGTTTTGCTAATAGTATCACTGTTTAGGCTGGTTTGAATTTGTATGTGCCCCAGGAAAAAAGCATGTTCTTTTAACTTATTCTTGGGGAGGCAGACCTATTGTGGGTGGGACCTTTCGGATAGGCTGCTTCAACTGATATGTGACACAGCCCATTCATGGTGGGTCTTAATATTTTACTGGAGTTCTTTGTGACAGGATAAAAGGCAGAGACATTTGGAGAAAGTTTAGAGACATGTTAAGAAAGGATACACAAAAGATGAGAGAAAAAGCTATTGAAACTAGAAACTAAACCAGAAACCTGGTTTCTCTTCCTAAACCAGGAAGAGAAGGACTGGCAGACTCCAGCCATGTGCCTTCCCATATGACAGAGGAACCCAGGAGTGGTGGTTTGAAGCTCTTGTGTACTTCATAAAAGCCATGATCTTAAATCCTGATTCAATAGTGCTTGGTGGAGTCTTTTTAACTAAGTTGTTTCCATGGATATGTGACCCACCCAATTGTGGGTGGGACCTTTTGATTAGGTGGTTTACATGGAGATGTGTCTCTACCCATTTAAGGTGGGTCACTTACTAGAGTCTTTTAAGGGGGAATCGTTTTGGAAAAAGTTTCAGAGCACACAGAGCCAGAGACCTTTGGAGATGTAGAAGAAGAAAAAACCCAGAGAAGCCATTTGAAGAAGCCTGAAGAGAAAGCTAGCAGATTTCACCGTATGCTTTGCTAGCTAAGAGAGAACCACCAAACAGCAGTGGCCTTTTCTTTGGAGTTAAGTCATTTTTCTCTGGATGCTTTAGTTTGGACACTTCTATGGCCTTAGAACTATGAACTTGCAACTTAATAAAGTCTCTTTTTAAAGCAATTCCATTTCTGGTATGTTGTATTCTGGCAGTTTTGACAAACGGAAACCTGAGGAGAGAAGGATCAGCAGACTCCAGCCATATACCTTCATGTGTAGCAGAGGAACCCCAGATGCCATTAGCCTTTCTTCAGAGAAGGTATCATCTTATTTATGCCTTAATTGGGACATTTCCATGGCCTTAGAACTTTAAATTTGTAAATAATAAATTCTCGTTATAAAAGCCAATCCATTTCTGGTATATTACATTCCAAAACACCATTCTTCTGGTTAAGAAAGTAAAACAAAGCAAAACAAAAACTCACTGTTATCTTTCACTCTTTTTATTGCTACTTTTCTCCATATCCAATGGTGTATATTGATTTTACAGCTACAAAATATCTGTATTAGTCAGAGTTCTCAAAGAAACAGAACCAACAGGACATATCTGTATATATATATAAGATTTTTATAAAGGTGACTCACACAACTGTGGAGATATAAGAGTCCAAATGCCCTATGTGGCAGGCCACAGGCTGGCAACTCCAGTGAAGGTCTCGGATGAAATCCCCAAGAGAGGCTGGGTGGCTGAAGTAGAGATGAAAGTTCTGTCTTCTGAATGCAAAAATCATTACCTCTCCCTCAAAAGCTGCCAACTGATTGGATTCAGCATTTCTCATTGTAGAAGGCACCCTCCTTAGTTGACTGTAGATACAATCAGCCATAGTTGCAATCAACTGATTGACAATTCAAGTCCATGAAATGGCCTCACAGCTACAATCAGGCCAGTGCTTGCTGGGCCAGACAACTGTGCACCATCATCCTACCAAATTGACATGTGAAACCAACCATCATGATATCTATCAAATTTACTCTCTCCTTTTCATTCTCATTGGCATTACCTATTTAAGACCCTCCTTACTACTCACTCAGTTATTTGCAGTAACCTATCACACCTTTAAGCTTTCTGTATTTTCAAACTATTTTCTACTCATTTGCCATAACAATAACTCCAAATCATACCTTGACCATGTCACTTCTATATATGGATGTCAAAATAGAAATCACTTAGTAAGGTCTCAGAATGTAAATTCAGGATGTGCAAGGGTAAGCATGCATAATATTTCTTCATTTAAGGTCAGGTTTGCTAAGTATAACATAACAGCTGCCTGCATTGGGCATTGCCAGGAGAAGACCCTTGTCTGAGAGTGAAAACATTTGACTTGCAGGGGTGTTACAGAAAATGCAACACAACCTACTGGGTTGTTAATTAAAAAACACCTGGTGATAAAACTAGTTTCAGTCCAATAGGGAGAGCATATCAGAGTGGACAAGCATATCCTAATTATGTGTATCTGCTCCCCATTTCCTTAGACCCCGGTGTGTAAAATGGAAACTTAGTGTCAGCCAATCAAAACATTTCCTCACTTGTTTCTTGATTGCTCTATATCAACTTCTCGTTTCCAGCCCATCCTTGGAGTTCCTTTCTGATTTCTGAATGGAATGCTGTTCAATTCATGAATTACTCAGTAAAGTCCTGAGACACTAAATTGCATGAAAAGTTTTTCTTTCATCAGGTTAAATATAAAGCTTACTAGAGTGTTTTCTTTCCAGTACAGCAACAGTTTCCTGTCACTATAAATCAGCTTCCCTTTTTCTATCTCCATTTTATCAAACTTCTTTTTTTGGCTTAAAAAATCCACGTGTGCTCTTGTTTTTGCCACCAGCTTCTCATACATATGATCCTCACTGATGAGATATTTTTCACATTTAGCTATCAAACAATGCCAAAAATTCTAATTTTATTTTTTTACTTCAGAGCGATATCCATTCTCTAAGCCAAAATAAGTTCTGACATTGTATATGAAAAGTTTAGTAAACACACTTTTTTTTTTAACTGAAGAGCCTTCTACTCTATGATTCTACTATTTAACATCACAAAGCACTGACAGATGTTTTGAATTTACCATTTTTTCCTTTAACGTGATCAAATACTTAGCAGTTTAAAACTACCACTACTCTACATCTCTTTGCATAAAAGTGGGGCTATCTAATCACTCATTATCCCCATGCTGGAAGAAAACTCCCCAAGGAATTCTACTCCCTTGGTACTGCTACATTAGCATGAAAGAATCAAAGAGAAACATATCAGGCAATCTGTAGAAAACTAATATTTCTATATTTTAAAATGGGCTGCTGATATTTAGTAAATTGGAGTAAGAATCCCCAAATTTAAAAAGATCCTTCAGTGTAGCACTTTAACTAGGATTTAGCTAATTGTGTTGTTTCCTTTTTTCCTCATTCTATCCAATTGTTTTAGTAGAAATTGCACATTGATAAATAAATTGAAAGCATTTTAAAAATCTGGGAAAACCTTTTGAAATAAGTATGACCAGCAAAGGATCTCTCTCACATACACATATAAACATGTATAGGGAGACAAGGAGAGCTAAAAATTAATAAGGAAACGAATAACTCATCAGATGGGTGAGGGACATGAACAGGTAATTAATATATATATGAATCAAAAGAACCAATAAATTTAGGAAATTATAAATTATATTCAACCTCCAGCAAAATCGAAGATTTGAAAATTAGAAAATGTACTGTTATTGACAATGTTTAAGGAGAATTTTAATTCCAGTATTGGAAAAGTTATGGAGAAAGAGTCATTAATACTCTGTTAAAGGTATGAAAATGGTGACAAGTTTTCTGAAAGACAATTTAATGGTGCAGCTCACTAAACAACAAAAGTAAAAGATGTTAATATGGAAAATGGATAAAACCCATGAAAAATTGTACATAAGATCTTTCAGATTAGGTGTATTCAGAAGGAAGGTTGATACCAGTTTTATTAATATTATGAGATATTTATTCCAACCATAGTCAATATTCATCTTATTATTTAATGTATAAAATCCTAATACCTTTCTTTATCAAAAAATAAAAACCAATAATTTTATCAATATATACTTTTCCATTAAATAAATAGGGAAGACAATGTAGTCTTTAATAAAATTAATGGATATATTTCTGAATATTTGTATACGATTTTAATTTAAGCATTCCCAAAAGCTGAGCATTAGAATTCAAAATATATAGTTAAATGTACTTATGAAATGAATACTATATATTTTATCACATTTTTTTGCTTCCTAAACAACTGGCAGTTTAGCTACATATGACATTGTATTATTTGAAAATCAGTAAAGAGAAATAGCAACTATAATTATACTTATTTTATAACTTCTTATAAGGATGAGTTAGTCAATTTTATTAGATTAGATTGATTGCATATTGCAGGATGTTTTCAATAATTAATGTAGCTTTTGGGATTTTTGCAATATTCCTTGAAACATATTTTACCCTATTTATTTGAACTATAAAATTTAAACATGTGTTTATTTGCTTTCTTGCTTGTCTGTTTTTTTTGTTTCCTGACAGAAAGTACATCTGATCTTGCTTGTTAATTTGAAATAGAATATTGACTTTGACAAGTAGGTTTATGTACTGTGAACATTCTCCCTAAATTGAATGAACTAAATCTGAAGTCCCAAGGTTTTGACAAATATTTTCAAGGCATGTAATAAGATAAAAGTATTTCATTTTAATTGATAACATTTTTATTCTTTTGACTATTCTATGTGATTTAAACAATGTGCTTCAACAAAAATAAAGCAAATAAAATTACTGGTCATTTCATGTTTTGATAAAATCTTTTTGATATTTCTCCCAGTAATTTAGAAAGTAAGTAGTCCTAATACAATATTTTCAATTAGTTGTTTCCAACAAAACTGAAGGAAGACATATTGAATTGCCAGTTCTTAGCTCATTAAAAATATTTATAACACTCAATTTTTAATTTTGGATATGAAATTAAATTAGTCAATCTAATTGACTAATTGGAGGTGAGGGCACTTTAACTTATTGAGAGACATTTCAAATAATTTTACTGTGTTTAATATATTTATCAAAATTGTTGGTATATTTATGGTTGTTTAAGCCCATTGCCTGCAAATATTACTTGTGAAAACAATTTGGCTTTTTATTTCTTAAAATTATTTTTGAAATAATTTAGACATTATGGATATATTAAAAAAATAGTAAAAATAATTCCTTTATACCATTCTTTCAGCCTTCCCAAATGTTATCCTCATAACTACATAGCCACAAATATTATACAAATCATGACATTTACATTAATGCAATACTAATGGACAAATCTTATTCAAATAGAACCAATTATTTCATTTATGTCTTTTTCTGGTTCAGGATCTGATTCCTGATCACATATTAGTAAGTTAGGTATCTAAGTTTATTTTAAGAAAGACAAAATATTTGAAAGATTAATAACACAAATTAGATTGACTTTAGCAGTTCTACTCTTTGTTCCTTTAACAGGAAAGTTTTAAATGTTAACATTAAATAATTATGTAATGTCTTTAAACATCAGAAGCAAATACATGGAGTCATTTTTCTTTTCTTTCCATTTTTAATGCTCTTTGAGACTCCAAAGTGTCATGAATATACTCTCATCACAGTTCTTATGACATTTCATTGAATTTATTTGTTAATCTATGAATCTTTGAGTATAAGGGGTTATGAGATATTCATCCCTCCCACCCCCAATATTATCTATATTACCTTCTAGATGTATGATCTGTTCAAAAGATTTTTGTGTAAGTAAAATAATTAAGTGGATCTATAGGACTTTAAATTATTACATTTGAAAAGACAAAGGAATAATGAATTTTATTGTATCTGGTTAATCTTCAAATTACATGCTATATAAAAATTATGCTTCTTGAAAATTATGGCCCAAGAAAGATTTTCCTTGATTTACTGTTGAAAATATCATATTATCTATCATAGTATTAAATAATTTTATCATTTCATTTTCTTCACCTGTACTTCTTGGAAGAAAATTTAATTATTACAAATAATTTAAATGAGGGAAAATTATATTACGATATAATTTTTTATAATATAGTTGTTAATTTATAAGGCAAGACAAATCATAACTCTAAAATAGACCAACTACAATTGAAACAGAATTTAGCCAATGACATACCCTTGAAACAAAAGGATTACAATGTATCTGTGAGCACTTTTTGGTGGATTCACATGATATACTCTTTGTCTAATTGGCAATTGAAAATGCAGTTAAAAACATAGGTCCTTAGAGATAGTAATTCCAAAATCCATTGCAAATACAACCCTTAATTACCTTCATTGCCATAAACCAACCCAATGCATGCCAACATATTTATTTTCCCAGTAAGGAAAGCCTAGAAAAAGTCATTTTATTGACCTAGAAGTAGTATGTGTCCATAAAGCTAGATAATAATTATTTTTTTTATTCCAAAGGTGCATTTAGGGAACGGAGAAGCAATTAATTTTGAAACTCCTTAAATGGTTCATGGAGTGGCATTAATAGGTAATCTAAAGGGACCTTTGTTAATTTACTTTCTCAGCTAAAACTAAGAATTTAATGAAAGTGATGTCTTTAATGTGCAGGTAAGAGTTTATTCTTGCCACGTTGTTTTGTTTTCATTGAAGGAAATGCTATTCTAGGTGATATTACATTATGTTTCAACTCTCATGTTGTATTTTCTAAATAGAAGCTAAGTAACCAATATATTTATTTATAGAAACATAAGGAATTCTTTTTTTTTTTTTTTGCCTCAAGAAAAAGAAACAAAAACAAAAACAAAAACAGTAATGTGGGCAGATGTGGACTGGTGCATGCTGTCTGCCTTCCTCTCCAGTGACAAATAGGAATCATAAGTCCTGGGACATTCTCCTTAGGTCTCAATGAAATACTTTTCTCTGTATCCAGTGGCAGAAATAGAATAAAACCTTAAATAACTGGAATGAGGATATCTATATAAATCTGCTTCAATTTACAATTTAGTACCCTATTAAGCACCTTCCTTATTATCCTGAATTTGGAACGAGCTCAAATGACTTCTTTTTTATTACTAGGTCATGATGTGTGCTGCTGTACCTCAGAATTTCAGCATAAGCTCTTCCCTTTGTCAGGAATTTCTTCATCAGTTCTTTGCATAGTTCATTCTCTTTTCCTTCTTGGTCTCAGATTAAATGTCAACTTTTCATTAATTTTGATCACCCTACCTATCTTAATTATTCTCACATATTCATGAGCTCTATCATCAAATCTTTGACATTGCCTTGATGACTCTTTACACTTGTTACAGATTTGCTAATTTGTATGTGAATCTCCTGTATCTCCTGTGTTAGTTTCCCAGTTTGCCGTAAAAAAAGAAGAACCACAAACTAGTAGTTTAAAACAACAGAAATTTATTGGCTCACAGTTCTGGAGCCTAGAGGTCCAAAATCAAGGTACTGTCAGGGTCATTCTCCTTCAGAATGAATTTTTCCTTATGTCTCCAAACTTCTGGGCTTTGCTGGTATTCCTTGGTTTGTTGTTACATCTCTCCAATCTCTGCCTTCTTCCTCACATACCCTTCTTCTCTCTGTGTCCCTCCATTTCTTCTTATGAAGATACCAGTCATATTGGATTAGGGCCCACTTTAACCAGTCATATTGGATTAGGGCCCACTTTAATTTGGTATGACCTCATTTTAACTTGAATATATCTGCAAAGTCTCTATTTCCAAATAAGTTCATGTTCACAGGTACCAGCGATTAGGACTTCAATATGTCCTTGAAGGGAGACCTAATCCAACCCATAATACTTCCTTTTTGACTGCCCAGTGACTAGCAACATATTTGACACTTACAGTTAAAGATTGCTTAAGGACTCAATTCATAAAAAAAAGATGTAGTTCTAAATGTTACATGTTAACCACACCCAAGAAAGAGGGTGGATCAGCTCACGTTCCTACACTGTGTGCACGTTGATTTAATGTAATGAAAACAAATTCCTACAATAATGAGAAATACAAGATCTTCATATGAAAAAGATCAACTAAAATCAGTATATGATTGTACCCTTCACCCCCTCTTTGGGACATGCTGCACATATACACATCACATTACAGTTAACATTGATTATTCAGCATTAATCTTTCCTGTTCTGAAATACTTGACACATAGCAGACATTTGGTATATGTTTCCTGAATGAATGCATTAAAAAATAATTTGTAGAGTTTAAGTCTGCAGACAGGCAAACAATTTTCAGAAAAAAATTCCAGCCACAAGGATTAAAGCAAAACTATTTCTTATTAACTTAGTCATTTGGAAAATAGTTTGCTACTTCTCTTTCAAAATATACAGCAAAGAAAGGTAGTAGTGTGATTTTCAGTAATGTATTAGCAATATTAGTAATGCATAAACTGCACTTAAAACAGAAAAAGGGGTGTGATGTCCCCAGAAGTCAGTTTTCTCCATGGATCAGTGAAAGAATGTGCGGTGAGTCAAATTGAATTCAGTCTGAACTCAGTTCTGGCAACTGTTGGTTGAGGCTTTGGGCAAGTTACTTAGAGCCTTTCTGCAGGAATTTTCTCAAAATGGGGATAAGACCCATTCGGTGCATCTGATTATCTAGAAATCGCTTCAAAACCTCAATAGCTCCTAGACAATCTGCCAGAATATTGAAACTTTCAAGATTTACCAATTAAGAATATGGTAGCTTAATGAGATAATTAATGTGTAGTAATTTTATGACAGGTACTTCTTGATTTCAAAATTAATATTTTATGAAGATGTTCTGGACTAACTGTTTTTTTTTTTTTTTTTTTTTTTAAAGAGGGAGGAAGGGAAGGAAAGACAGAGAGAAGGAAGGAAGGAAGGAAGAAAGGGAAACATCTTTTAAACATTTTCTTGTTTTATTGTATTTTGTTTGTTTGTTTGTTTTTTACATGGGCTGGGGCCGGGAATCGAACCGAGGTCCTCCGGCATGGCAGGCAAGCACTTTGCCCGCTGAGCCACCGCGGCCCGCCCTGGACTAACTGTTTTTATAACAAGTACTGTTCAAGTTAAAAAAAGTGAATCATTACAACATTGTATTTTTAATTATTTTCTAATGCCTTGGTTATTCCATTTACACATATTCCGTTCCTAAGGAATAAAAGATAATGTTATTTATATGTGTAATAGCAATAACTTGCATGATGTGATTTCAAATTTTCCATTAAAAAGCCTCCCTGCCCTAAAATATATTTGTTACTGACTGACATTAATCTAATTTCCCATTATTACCATGAGAGGCCATTGGGTTTCTTCTGTGAAATGCAATTTTATTTAAGAGTGGTAAGAGTGAACAATATAAAATTACTTATTCTTGCAGGTCAAAACACAAGCTAATATCAGCAACTTCATATGTTCAATTTTTATATTTAATTTGTAATCAGGCACTAACTAACTAACATCTTAAAATTATATATCAGATCATCTACTTAGTAGAAAATGAAGGAATGGTATGCAAGGATGGGAGAATAGGGAGAAAGAAAAAGGAGTTACAAAAGTTCCAGACTCGGGTAATAGAATTACCTTATAAAGGTACCACGATGCAATCACTGAATAAACAGAAAAACTATATGAAATAATGGATCTGGATGAGTGACAAAGAAGAGCAAAACAAAATCTAAGGCATTTTGGTGTAGAAGGGATCAAGATAATAGGCTTATAGGTTCTTCATATATTTGGTTTGTTTGGTCCTAAGCTAGGAATAATATTCATGGATCCATTCACCACAGACAGATGAATTTATCTGTGAAGAATTCTGTTAGGTAAAAGACTGAGAAGAATGTCATGCCTTCTCTAACAGTAAACTTTATACAAAAAGCTAGAACTTCACATAAAAGTTCGAATTTGACTAAAATATAATTGGTAATTTTACCCACAAAGGTTTACTGAAAACTGCAAGTTGTAGGTTAATATTAATGATTCATATTTTCATGAAGAGAAGAAATGAATTTTAAGTACAATGAAGGATTGGATGCTTCTTTGGTCCATTTAATTTCTAAGGCCTTCTACCTTCAGGTTACTGGGGAAAAAAATACAGAACTGCCTTAACACATTATTTGAAAAATGGGCAAAAAACTAATGGAACCAATTAATCATAAAAAAAAAAAAATAGAGTAAGCCAAATACTGAATAGGAGTCCTCATTTCAGCAATAAAAGTTTTTCTCTTATTTTAATTTGGCACATCATTTCTTTAAAAACAAACAAAAAACGTGTTTGCAATGTTTTGATTTTTCCTGCCACAGTTACCAGCACCACTCCTTTCCTACCCAGCTATGTGTGCTTCTCCACTGCCTAATTCGGAGGCTGGGGACACATACATCTATCTGCCCTGGGCAAATGCACTCAGTGTTTCCTTCAAAAACATATTTCCATGACAACCAAACAAAAGGGAAAAGAAGGAAAAAGGGAGAAGTTGAAAATATTAAATTTCTCTTAGACCCACACCTGATTCTCATTGGACCCACTGTCTGGGTCTTATTAAGCCCACCCTAATCTCTTTTATTTGCAGGGCTTTTTTACAAGTTGGGCACATGGAATACTGAGCCCTAGTACTTTTCCACGTTACAACAATCCTAGCAGGGTAAGAGACATGGAAAAAGTCCTTTTCTTTATAGTTTATTGTCCTCTTCTACAGAGGCTATGGGCTCTGGCACTGTGAGGACACCTGTCCACTAGAACGAGCCTGCGATACTTAATTCATTTCACCCAGTCACCAAACTGATATCAAATATCAGTAGCTCTTGTTTATTATCAGCATAGACCAGATTTAAATGGGAGATTCAAAGCTAAAAGGCTTAACCTCCAGCCCCATAACCTTGGGTCACTCTCAATCGGTCTCTGGGGCACTTTTAATTAATGGCAGAGTAAAAAGGGATTATAAATTCCAGAATTCCCTATACCATCCCTCACGGAAGCCCAAATTACTGACAGCTAAGAAGCCTTTCCATTCACACATATTTGTTCATAAGAGCATATCAACCCTCATGTATCCATGAAGAGACATGAGGAGGCAATTAGCTTGAAAATTCAGGCTAAAATAAAAATATTTCAACAGAGCTCTGGGAGATTACCTTTTCCAGACTGGAAAATTGTGCCAGATGATGTCCCTGCATTTAATTTAACTTTGCATGTGCTCGTGCCAAAGGGCAAAGAGAAGTGGAAAGTTCAGATGATTATCCAGACCATTTAAAACCCACTCAACTAATACTGAAAGAAAAATACAGAGCAGAAAGCCTTAAGCAACCACATTGATCTAATTCAGCAAATAGCCAAACTCCAATGTTGCCTTGTAGTATAAATATAATTAGGACTATTATAGAATGGGGAAACTGGAATGCCAGACACGAACTTTATAAGTTTGCATTGTATTTGTTTTTTTAACAGAATACCCCCAAATCAAAGAAAGCTCTAGGACAACCAAATGTTCTTTCTGAGCCATGTACAATAAACATCAGAAGAACTCAGAAAAAGATGGCAAAACAATTCAATTGGTAACAAAGCACTTTAAAAGAAAGACTTTATCCTGGTAGTCCAAATTCCACATACTAACTTTAATTACTATAAATAGTACTGGGAAAACTTTGAGGCTGTCCATCTGAGTTAGATTTTAAGGAACAAATTCTATGCATCACAGGGTAGGTTGTTGGGGGGATTTCTCCCAAAATGGCTTTGGGGTGGGGTGAGGAAGCTACTTTCAATTTTGCAAACTTAAGGCAGCATCTCTATTTCTTGTGGCCAAAGAGGACTTTTCACCATAGGTGTACATCCCTGTTATTCTCAATAACTATTGTAACCAAGAAGCTTACACCAGAATCAGGTTAAAGCTTCCATTACCCCAAACTGGCTCTCGATCATTGCATGTTCTCTTTGACCACTTCAGTTGACAACTTCGCTCCAACTTGGCTCTCAAGCCTTACGCTGACCACAGGACACACAAACCATAATTCCATCAGAATCACCTGACCTATTTCTTTTGGCTGTTTCTATGATACTTATGATTTTGAATTAAACTGGTGAGATCTGATTTTTAGAATAACACAGTTTCATAGCAGATAGTGAATAATACTTTTCTGACAATAGCTCTAGAAATAGACATCTGAATCAAGTGGACTAGCAATTATTGAGCACCAAACATATAGCTATCCTGCTCCATGTTAGGTTCTTTCACATACTATTCATCTTCATAGCAATTTCATCTACCTAGCCATATTAACTGGGAATTATTATATCTACTGTGTAGATAGGGAAACTGAGGCTTGTTTGCTACATACGTTAATTCTTCAGTGTATTTAAGACAAAAAGCCTAATTTCTCAAGAAAGGAGAGAAAAAATAATGTAGTGGGTGAGGAGGCTAATTTTACATAGTAACACATTCAGACAGTACTGGTACACATCTCTTTCAAGTTTCTTTAGATAAACATAACCCAAATATTTCTAGCAGAAGAAGGTATACATTTGGAGTTAGTAAGTGGCCCTTACAAAGCTGTATTCTGAATTCCATTCCCAAACAACTGACTATATAACTCCTTTACTAGAAGAAAAAATAAAAACTTAATGAGGGAGGACCTATTATCTATAGAAACTATTCATAACTTCTCAGCCTAACAGTACTTTGCATGGAATAGGATATTTCTTAAAAGATGTCTAATAATTAGATTTTACATATATTTATGCTGTCTTTTCCAGGCTCATATGTCACTGCTTCCACGGAGTGCCTTGATATTCCTCCTAAACTGAATTCCTGGCTACTTGCCTACACGTGCTCTTCTCCTTTCCCACTTTCTTTCCTTGACTTATGCTGAACCCATCATATTAAGAATTGTTCTTTTTCCCTCTTCACTCGCCTAACATATTGTATATCCTACTAGACATTAAGACTACCAGATAAGCCATCTCCTGAACCAATCCTTTGCTGATTACATGGACTTTTGGGTTCATTTGCTCCTCTGCCCTGTGGCTATCCTATAGCTTTTCCAGTTTTGTGCTTTTCCATGTAGTATTGTGTGTTTATCTCCATTACTCTGTTAGAAATCTCTTGGAGCCAGTGGTATTCTTACCCATCTTTCATGCCAGGCCCTTAGCCCAATACCTCATACATATAATTGTTCCACTATAAATATTTGTTGAATTAATTTCAAGTTTGAATTAAGCAGCATGGTATCTTTTGGGTGGAAAAATCACATTGCAGATGGCATGTTTGTATTGCTCAATATCACTGCACCAATGGCACAAGACATATGCTGCAAATTCTTCATTCTAAAGGGCAGAAGACAGTGAGAAAAAGGTTTTTTGCAAAAGGTTATCTACAATCAAAAGCAACAGCGAAATAGGCAAATGCTATACAATTTTTTCCACTTTATTCCATCCATCCAGTGGCAATTTATTTGTCTGGTTAGCATATTTGCTAGAATCCAGTGTTAAATTCAAAATACAGCTAATTTGCATTGGCATAGTGACTTAACTCACTGGTGTATTATTACTATGTAAGCAGGTGTACATACGACTACAAATAAATGCTTGCTGATGGAATCCCAGCAGGGCTTCTGATGAGTTTTCATTTTGTTGAACCTTACCCAGGAAATTACTGTGTAAAAAGCTTTGCTATTAGTTCTTTGCCTGAAATATCATTTAGCTACACCTGGCCAAATTCATGGCAATTATACTAACTATACAAAGAGGACATTCCAAAAATCCCATCAGCCTTCTGTGTTCATTTTCTCAAATTTATTACTGAGACAATAAAAAATGCAAACATACACATATTCAAATCCCAAAAGACACACATTAAGATAAACTTAATATTTTAAAAGTCAACAAAACTTGCAAAAAGGGAAGAACAGGAGTCCATCCTTATTTACAATGGAATATACACTACCCATAAACTCCGAGTTGTTACTTGGGTGGTAGTCATAAGAATGATATTAACAGCATAAACCTTATGTATTTCAACTTTAATCCATGTTTAAATGGAATTAATGTAAACTTTTTACAGTATTATGTGATACATTAAAAAGATGACAATGAAAATAAGACTCAGTGTCAACCGCCTATGAACCGTATATATCAGACTTTAACCATAATGAGTTATGAGACATGATCAAACCCACCATATATCCATAGCTGTGTAATAATGAATTTTGCCATATCAATTGAAATGCACCAGTAGGTTTGAGACATAACAATATTTCAGTCAATAAATATTCATTGTGTGTCTCCTTTATAAGAGATTCCCTGAGAAAAGAGGAGTTATGAAGAATGAAAGAAAGCCTTTGCTTCTCAAAAATGTCACACTCATTTAATAGAAAAAATAAGACAAATATTCACGTAAGAAAAAATCAAATAGTAGGCAATGTATACTAAGTGGCAAATTGCTCACTACGGATAGTCAGTATTGTGTGTTTCAATGGTGGGTGAGATTTTCATGAGGAGAAGAGCTCAGAAGTGTCCATAATGTAGAGTAACCATATGTACTGGTTTGAATGGAAGAACTACAATTTGTGCTCTATTCCTGGTATTATTATTATTATTATCAATAACTCTTGAGGTATTATAATTTAAATGATAATTATATGTTCATTCTCCCACAGGGGAAAAGTGGCTAAGTCTGTCCTTGAAAGAAAGACAGTAGTATTCCAATAGGCAGACATGAGTATTTCTGGAAATATAAAACAATTAAAGTGTATGTGCAAAGGAACAATGCTAAAGCTGGGAAATCAAAAGGCTGGAGGAAGCAGCATTGTGTGCAATGAAGTTTACCCGGATCATGAACTGAAAACAAAGGTTGCATTGCAGACCTGGTTTTCTGTATGCGCTCCTCCTAGGTAACTCTAGGACTTTTTTCCAGAATGTATGTGTGTATATATATATAATTTTTTTTTCTTTTTTTTTGCATGGGCAGCTTCTCTCTCAGCTGGAAAGGCACATGACATTTGCCAGCTTTCTCTCCAGGAAACTTCAATGGCTTCCCTGGGGCTCTGTCCATTCTGTTGTCTCTGTCAAGTTCTGGTGGCTCTAAAGATTTTTCCAAAATGGTTCCCTCTTCAAGGGCTCCATTAAGCAACCCTGAATTACTTACTGAAATTTGAATGGGTGGAGACACATCTCCATGGCAACCATCTAATCAAAAGTTGCCATTCACAATTGGGTGGGTCACATCTCCATGGAAACGATCCAAAAGCTCCCACCCAGCAACACTGAATGAAGATTAAAGACTTGGCTTTTCTAAGGTACACACCAGATTCAAACAGGTGCAAATATACTCATGCCAAAAAAAATTTGTTAATCTGTAATTCAAGTTCATTGGACATTCTGAATTTTGTGTATCAACTGTATTCCTCCCTCATTTAAGCTTTCAGAGACTTCTCTCAATTATTTCTGTTGTTGACATTCTCCAACTCTTACCAACTTCCTTCATTTTCATATAATTTCTTTTTGAGTTTAAGTAGTTTGGAGGAGGACTTTTATGATTATCTAGCAATGCTTTTATGAAATACTGTTAGGTATAAGTTTATTTATTATATGTTATAAATTAAATAAAAACTCTCTAGCACTAATGTAGATTTGTCTTCTAAGGTAACTGTATTTGTCAGGGATCTCTAGAAAAACAGAACCAACAGGAGATATCTGTAAATATGAGATTTACAAAGATTTATAAAGGTGTCTCAAGTAACTGTGGGAATGGAACAGTCTAAAATCTACAGGGCAGGCTGTGAAGCTGACTTCTCTGATGAAGGGTCTAGATGAACTCCACAGGAGAGGCTCCCCAGCTGAAGAAGCAGTGAAAAAGAACTCTCTTCTCCCTTAAAATTCTTAACTGATAGGATTATCTCATAGGTGGGGTTGGGGTCCATGCCTTAGTTGATCACAGATGTAAACAGCCACAGCTGCAGCCAACTGACTGATGATTTAATACACCAGTCTTCTGGTTTATCAATCAGCCATGAACTATCCTTGCAGCAACTTGGGCAAGATGACACCAGAACATAACAACCATCAGAATAACAACAATAAAGGTACATAATAATCTCCTAACATGAGCTCAATTGATACTCCTTCCTCATCACTGGTAACTCTAAAATTTAAGGCTAATTTGAATAGATTGAATCATCTAATATTTACTGATATTGTGCCATATGTTCAGTGTTAATTCATGCATTTCCTCAGTTTCCCTCATAATGACCCTGTGAGGTATATTCACCATATTAGATAAAAGAGGAAACTGAGGCTCAGGGCAGTTTTAGAATCTATATCAAAGGCCTCATAGCTAATTAGTGATAATAACACTGGTTTTTTCATTCACAGCCCATGACAACAAATTTAACTCATCTGTTTATATATAATATAGTTATCTCCAATACAACAATAAAACATTCCTTACTATTACTTTTAAATAGGCCTCAAAACTTCCTGCAGTGTAAATGTGTGGTGATTTGAAAGGATGTATGTCCCCTAGAAAAGCCATGTTTTAATCTAAATCCCATTTCGAAAAGGCAGAATAATCCCTATTCAATACTGTATGTTTGAAACTGTAATCAGTTCATTTCTCTGGATGATGTGATTTAAGAGTGGTTGTTAAGCTGGATTAGGTGATGACATGTCTCCACCCATGTGGGTGGGTCTTGATAAGTTTCTGGAGTCCTATAAAAGAAGAAACATTTTAGAGAAAGGAGATTCAGAGAGAGCAGAGCAGAATGACATAGCCATGAGAAGCAGAGTCTACCAGTCAGCGACCTTTGGAGATGAAGAAGGAAAATGTCTCCCGGGGAGCTTCATGAAACAGGAAGCCAGGAGAAGAAGCTAGCAGATGATGCCGTGTTTGCCATGTGCCCCTCCAAATGAGAGAGGAACCCTGATCTTGTTCACTATGTGCCTTTCCAGATGAGAGAGAAGCTTTGTCTGTGTTCACCATGTTCCTTCTCACTTGAGAGAGAAACCCTGAACTTCATTGGCCTTCTTGAACCAAGGTATCTTTCCCTGGATGCCTTTGATTGGACATTTCTAGAGACTTGTTTTAATTGGGACATTTTCTCAGCCTTGTAACTGTAAATGAGCAACTTATTAAATTCCCCTTTTAAAAACCATTCTGTTTCTGGTATATTGCATTCCAGCAGCTAGCAAACTAGAACAAAATGAAATTGAATTGCTGCTTTTTGACTAACTTTACAAATATTCTCATGTCTTCCCTCTTTTTATTAATAAAAAAATGTTTAAATAGCAACAGTGGCAGTGTATAACACTCATGTTAGATGCTGTGATAAGCATGTTGCATGTTCAATTTTGCTCAGTGTTATTAAACTGTCAGTGAACAATTTTATTCAGCAATCAGGAATGTCTTAAACCATTTGAATCTGAAAAATGGCATTATTAGTTTATAATCTTCTGACACGTAAACATAACCTATTTGAGAGGTGTATTGTACATTTATATAGGAGATATATTTTATACTTTGATATTATTGATTTGATGGACATAGTGTACTACATCGTAGAACAGACTGTGAAGCCTGCAAAAGAATGATTCTCAGTAATGTAAAAAGGTTATTTTTTCTCCATGAGTAAAAATCAATTTCAAAAAATCAAGACTATCTTCTGGGTACTTATAGATATTTATAAGAAATTCTGTTAATGTTGTATTTAGTAGAAAGTAACCCTGGAAAGTCGATAAACAAATAGCAAGTAGCTGATGCCAGATACTGTTAAAAAAAATTATAGCCATGTTTTCAAAATACAACCTCTGATTGAACACTAGTTACACTTTGGTCCTAGAAGTCTGTTAGAACTTCAAAGACACTTTTCTTGGCTTTCTCCCCTTTTGGATTATTCTATCTGGAGTCTCTCTCCAAAGAGTAGGAGGTATTTTCTCACCAAATTGGAGTTATCCTTTGGTTTCTCCCTGAAATCCCTAATCCTGCAAGTGGTCAAAGAAGTCTTAGGTGACTACCTGCCACTGATGTTGTCAGAGGACTCTTTCCTTGGATATGAGTAGGACTAGACATCTCTTAAGTTCCTTTTAATCTTCAGTGGCCTAAGACTTCATTATTGTTTTCTCTCTAAATAACTGATGTTTATGTCAAAGCACTTGAGACTGCAGCTACATAATGCAAACAGTAGATTAATTGATTCATCTGCATAGAATAATAGCTTTATATGAAGAATATTTGTTTTCTATGAACTGTCATGAACTTGAGAACATTTTTTTCATGGGTCATGAATTTGATTGTTCCCAGAAGGTGGTATTTGAACACCACCATTATCAGTTAGCCCCACGAGGGTGCTTATTTCACTTCTGGACATTTGTTTTCCATGACTCTTTTACTCATGAAGTCTAGTTTGGAATATATAATTCATAAAACCAGCTTCTTGATCTATATTCCAGTCAGGCATGCCATCAGATGAGAATCTTGGTTCGTGAACTCAAGTCTTCAATACATAACATACTTATCTTATCCTTTATATAAATGTAGAAGCCAGCATAAAATGAAATCTTAGTCATTACTGTGATTTTTCCACTTTCTATAATTGTGAAAATCTTTTTGGGTCTCACATACTATAAAAGCAAAATGACAATCACCATGCTACCTCCATGGTGATTCATCTGTCCACAGTGGTTTTCATTATGGTGCCCTTTGTCCTTTTTGGTAGCTTCTGGTGATTCTGCTATTTCTATGTGTGAAGCATGGATTTTTTTCTTCCATGTTGGGAGTCCTTGTACCAAGGGTTCTGTTTCATTAGGAAGCACCTAATCATATCCAATGCAGTTGTCTGAGGAATTACCACCTCACCCGGGGACTCTCATAGATTGGGGCATGAGTCTTGGCCGTTAATGGGACCAATTCAACCACAAGCTTTTTACCAGTTAACAAGAAGCCTCTCCTCTGGCTGCCCACAATTACGTTTGCCTTTCTTCCCTTCCACTCCAGGAGACCTAGCACAATCTTTACAACAGGGAGAGTTACTAACTTTAAGCAGCTTCCTTTTTCTATTCTAACTGAAGACTTTAATGTCTAGCCACTTTCTTGAAATGGGGAGAAGAAAAACAAAAAGAGACCAAATATAAACTAATATCTCAAGAAACAATTCTTCACCAATACTGTTAGGCACTTTACCTTTAATGAGTGCTTATTCTTTCCTGTGGAGCATGTAATATATCATTCCTTCCAGTCCTGTAACATTAAGTTACACTCTGCCTTCTATATAAAACTAATATGGAAATATCTGTATCAGTATATATGCGATACTGTATCATTATTGGGTATTCAGTTTCTGAGGGTTGGGCTGAGGGAAAGATCTGTCATTCTCTTTGGGCAGCATCTACTCTTGAACCAGCAACACAACCTTAATTTGATAACTGTGCCATCTTTGACTTCCGCTCTGTTAAAGAAAGGCTGAGCACAAAATGAAACGTTGGTCCTGCTTCTTGTGTAGGTTTAATGTTTACTGACAATAATTACAGTCTTTGCAAATTGGCCCCTAGATTCCACTTCCCCAAAACAGCTTTGTAAATTATTATGTGAATTAGCGCTTTGTAAATTGACTGAATCTCTCAAATATACATAATGATTTTTTAAAAACATAATGCATTTTGAATATTTTATAGAGTCGTCTCAGCCTTAGAACAGATTATTAACACTTTCTTTAAACTAAATTAACACTTTCTTTAAACTAAATTTCCAATTTATATTCAATAGGTCAAAAGGAACAAGTTATTTACATTTGAAGCCTCATCCAGTTTCAAGTGGGGAAAAAGTGAAAAAAGGGAAATGTAAAAAGCCTTGCAGTGTCAAACAATAGTATTTTGAAAAATACCTGTCTCAGCAGCGACATGCATTGGGCATCCATTTTGCATAATCTTATCTTACTCTAAATATGGTGAGAAAATCTTATCATTTATGAACTCAGACTTTAAACAGTGTTCTTGAATTAAAACATAAATATTAATGAAAGGGAAAATATTTATCCAGGCGCCTATACCAGAAGCATCTAAACAATGGAATTATTTTAAAAGATTTTGCAAGCATAACCGTACATTTTTAATAGCACACTGCTATAAACATTGAAGAATAATTTGAAATAATGCATAGCAATCCACTGGGTTATAAGTGACTAGATTATGCTATTTTGGCAGCCTGAATCTCATGATAGGGAAATGGTATTTTTATCTTAGTGGAAGATAGTTATAATACCCTGGTAGTCTCACCAAAGACATATGGATATTGGTGGCTCCTAATTATTTATATATTTTATCAAATCACAATATTCTTAAATGGTTGAATTTCTCTTGTAAAGTGTATTGTTTATATAATGTTTCCTAATACATAAATGGAAAGGAATTAAAAACAAGAGAAAATATAGAAGAGATTACACAGCTAGCTCTGGTTTGTTGTTTTCATTATTAATTAAATATTTTTTAGAGTTAAGTTATTTAAATTTCAAAAGCATCATTATCCAAAACAGGTAAGTTATAGTTATGCAAATTAAACAATAAGCTACTATGTAAACATCCAATGTGTAAACAGATACAATATATTTGATAACATATAATACCTATGTATCTAAAATATACATAGTAAACTTCATAAAATATTCTGGTCTGCAGATATATTTACAAAGTAAATGAGTATTGCTACTGATCAGTTATTGATGGAATAAGTATATTGTTATTTTTCTCCAATTGGTATTGGACAAGTACCAACTTTGCAATTCTTTCATCCTGAACATGTTAGAAATATATTCAGGGGGATAGGAAGAAAATAAAATCAGATAATATTATTGTACTTAAAAAATCAGAAAAAGCTGAAAAAGTTGATAGTTTAGGTATGTTTCAAACAGGAGTGGATAAAATACAACAACTGTCTGGCAGAGGGCAGAATCTGGGATTTTCCTGCTGTGATGCCACTATTTATTACAATGAATTTTCAAACTCAAAAGCTGGAAAAGATAGACAATAATTTTGTTCATCCCTTTCTTCTAACATTAGAAAACCAAGATTGAGATAAATTGGTAATTTATTTGACATCCATAAAAACTTGATAGAATCAGGCCTAGAATTCTTATTACACAAATTCTAAGCTTTTGTATGAATTATGGGAGGGGTCTTAGTAATACATATGATGGTGATAAAGCACTTTGTGCATAATAAACACTTTGTAAATGTGCATTAAATGTATGCATTAAATAATTAATTTTCTGGGAACTATTCATAAAAGGAAAGAAAAAATGTCATCACTTACTGAAAATGGAAGCACTTTCTGGATATAACTTCAGATCCATGAACACCTAATCAAAATTTCTCTTTTCACTCTCATCTCTTCCAATAATACAACCTCTTAACTTCATCTTTTCTTTAAAGCAATACTTTTTAATATTTTTATTGTTTTCCTTTTCCATCTACTCAATTAGAAAAGCAAGAGGTAATTCAGATTTTTAAGGTGATCATTGTTTAATTTTCTTTTGTTCAAAACCACTTATACTGACACCTTTCAAATTCTATTCCTCTTATTTAACACTCCCATGTGCTCATTCTTTGTCTTTTTATGAGGAAATTTCCTGAGATTTACTCTGTGCTGTGAAACAAAGCCTAGGCAGCTGTGTCTAGGCCCACGCAATGCCAAACAGTGGATCCCGGTGTTCTCCTTCTCATTGCTGGGCTCTTGTTAGCTTGTTTGTTATATTGAAATGAGCAGCAGAGACCTACAGGAGTCCACCTGCAATGCCTGAATCCTCAACTTCATTTTCAATCTGAGTATAAAAAGTCAAAATATGCATACTCTGCACTGCAGACTGCCGGCACAAGTCACACCAGTTCCTACTGAGCTGCTCTGACCAATTTTAAATATCCCTGTCAGGTTCTGTTTATATCATATTCCACAATATGTGGAATACATTTAGACATTTCTGAGGTGTGTGAAATAGATATGATGAGGAGGAATTAGAAACAATCAGGAGCACTAGCTGCCTGGAAGACCCTTAGAGAGCTCAGAAAGCTTAAAAAAAAATCAATTAATAACTCAGTCTTCCAGATTCCTGTAAAGAAAATGAGGCTATTTTGTCAAAATTATGAATATATTTTCTGAGTACTGTCCTGCTAAAACTATAGCTTCTCCAGCAAAGATGCTACATGCTCCCTTTAAATAGCTCCATTTGGCTTACATCGCTGTTTGTCCTTATCTTAACTGACTAAGAACTGTCTAATATACTTTCAAATGAAAGTAATTTTTGTACTCAGTTACAGTGAACATTCTATAATCCCTTCCAGATGTGATTATGTAGAACTATCTCTCACACTTACAATGGATATAGAGGGTTTAGGGATGCAACATAGGAAGCCACTTTTTCTGGCCCTTTTGGGATTGAAATAGGAGGGTGGTCCATATAACATTGAATATAGGTGAGTCACATGCTGAGCTTTGAAAAAAGGGGCATTCTCTTAGGTTGTGAATAGGAGCTTTGCATTCCCCTTTGAGGCTAACCGATGCCCTGTGATGAAAACCATCATATAGATGCAATGCCCCTTTGTTCACAGCATCGGCAGGTGTTGTTAAAGCCTTCTGTTCTAGCTCTGACAATGCTCCAGAAACCTGACCTGCCACAACCCTGTTCTTCCCATAATAGGAAAGCATTGAACAGAATAGTTAATTGTGCCAGACTGTGCAGTTCCTTGTGATAGCTCACAAGCAAAGACAATAGATTTTTGTGGTCAGGGGAGATGTATGGATGTGTTTAGCTATATTCTATACCTAGAGCTATATCTATATCTCTACATATACAAATAGACAAATATGGCCTATTATTTTTATTTTTACTTCCACCTCAAAATGCAGTGGCATTAGAGTCACACAACTGCAGTATGATATGATTAGAAAGCCCTGATCATGGCATACCCAATTTATCTGAGATCCATGACTGCTCAATATTAATCTTCGTCATTATAACAGCACTATCTTGTGTAATTGAATTAACCATATCAATAATTATATATCCAGCTTTTTCACTTTCACTATTATTATCATTCTGGAACAAAATATCAAGCTCAAATGTTTCACAACTGCTCATTAAGATGGTAGAAAATAACTGTTGCTGAAAATTAGATCATATTAGATAAGCACAGTATTGGGAAAATGGAGAATTAAGACAATTATATGGAAAAATGTAGGGTAAGAAAGCTTTCTAAAATAAGTATGTAAATAAAAGTTGCAAAAATGTGAATTTAATTGTTTTCTTGTAGAAAATTGCTTTAGCTATCAACCAAACAAGAATGTTTTTCTTGAACTTCATGGTTTAAATATCTGTAACAAAGAAAGTTTTGTAAAGTTTTTATCTCGCTCACCAAATATCTTTTGGTTTTAGAACCTGAAAAATCTCAGTTTACATTCTTGTGCCATCATTTAATACCACGTGACATCAGGTTAGTCACTGATCTTACACAAGCATCAATTTATACGTCAGAGTGTTATAAGTTTGTTCTGAGAATTAAGTGAGATAATGCATATTCATGTTTAGCCCAGTGCCTAGAGCATAGTAATTGACAATTTTGGCTATTAAACTATTTTCAGGGAATTCTCTGCTGGGGGCATAGGGAACAAAGAACTAAAAAATGAATCTTAACATTCTTATCACTTTCAAAATATACTTTTATACAAACGAGTTTTAAACCTAGGATACAGTTAATTTCCTATCACTGAGGAAAGTGTATTAGTTCTCTTTAGCAAAGATAGAAAAATATAGAAGTTTCTCTCTTACATAAGAGTCTAAGCTGGTGGCAGTACAGAGAGTGAGGGTAGCTCTGCTCTATGAGGCCATTGAGATGTTTCAGATTTCTTCTGTCTGGCTGTGCCTAGAGTAACTTCCCCATTCATATAATCAAAGAAATCACTATTTTCATGTCTGTGCTCTAGCCAGCAGGTGGGAAGTAGAAGTGGAAGGCAAGCAGCTTTTAAAAAGTATCTTACCTGGAAATTTCTCACCTCACTTCTGCTAACATCCCCTTAGCCATATTACATGAGCACACCTAGCCAAAAGAGTAGTTGGGAAATATTGTCTATAGCTCACTGCCATGTGCCCAGTCAAAACTCATTAAGTCAAATTGCTTAAACAAAGAGAAGGGAAATTGGAGGAAATTATGAATTTGTTCAGAAGATGTATGTATCAGTTATCCATTGCTGCCTAACACATGACCCACAAATTGGTGGCCTAAAACAACAGCCATTTATTTAGCTCATGATTCCAAGAGTTAGCAATTTGGATTGGGTTCAGCTGAGTTATTTTAACTGGCTTTGGTGAGGCTGCTCTATGTGTCTATATGAATCAGCTGCCAGACTATCTGGGGGACAGGCTGGGATTAGGTACAGTGCTTCCATTCACCTATTGCCCTCCAGAAGTCACTTGGTAGCTATGCAATATCTTTGAGATCCTGGCTCAGAACTTCCCTAACATTACTTTCACTACATTTTTTGACCAAAGAAAATCACAAAGCCAGTCCTGATTCAAAAGGTGGGAAATCTTCCCTCGATAGGAAGAGCTATGCGATGGTTAGGTTCAGGTTTCAACTTGGCCAAGTGATGGTGCCTAGTTGGCCAGTCAGACAAATGCTGGCCTAACCCTTACTGCAAGAATATTTTATGGCTGGTTGACAAACTGGAGGTCTAGTTTATTAGATCATCATTTAGTTGATTTCATCTATGGCTAACATCTACATCAAATAAAGGTGTGTCTTCTGCAAATGCGAGAATACAATCAGTTGGATTTAATGCAATCAGCCAAAGACTTTTAAGGGAGAAGAGAGAATTTTTGTTTCTTTTTCAGCCAGCCAGTCACTCCTACGGAGTTCGTGGAGACCTTTCATCAAAGTTGCCAGCCTCATGACATGCCCTGTGGATTTTGAACTCTTGCATCTTCATGGTTGTGTGAGATACTTTTATAAATCTCATATTTGCAGCTATTTCCTGTTGGTTCTGTATCTCTAGAGATCTTTGCCTAATTCAGCTTGGTACTGGGAGTGGTTCTTAAGAAACTGAATCTTAAAAATGGGTCTTTACAATTGGTTTTCTTCTCTAATTAAATTAAATAAGGCACTAATGATTCCATTTCCAATTATTAAGATGATACTAAAAGTCTATGGCATGAGCTGGCATGCAAAATATCACCATTTAATTCTCCTAATCATACTTTTATATGAGCGAAGGCTCTGGGTGACAATATTTTTGACACCTTAACAGAATTTTGTGGAATTAAGAGGATAATGACATTGGCTAGTTGTACTTAGATATGCTGGTTATATTTATGAGAAAAAGGGATGAACTTTAGGCATTTAAATAGGAATATTTAAATGCCATGTGAAAGATGTAAAAGTTCTATGTCTGCCTTGAAAGAAAAAATAGGAATATTTAAATGCCATGTGAAAGATGTAAAAGTTCTGTCTGCCTTGAAAGAAAATTTTATTTCTTATGATCACACACTTGAGATCTCTGAAAACCAAACCCAGAGTTTCGTTCTGCAACTATCAAATTTATAACATAAACTGAATTCTCAACCTTGCAGGGTATCTGCTATTAAAATAAGGGCTTTGATTGGAAAAGAATGTGATCCTGAAACTTGGGATGGGGACATAGAGATTGATAATGATGACAGTGGGGACATGGAAACCCTAGATTCCGCTGAGTCTGTGCTAGATAGAACTGTAACTAATGGTCTGTCCTGAGGAAAACCACCCAATCTCCAGCATACCCTGAGGAGACAGCTACACAACCTCCAGCCTGCTCCAAGGAAACAGCTTCCTAGACTCCAGTCCATCCTGAGAAGTCTACCATTCAACTTCCACTTGAAGAGATTAACCCTTCAGTTCCTGTTAACCCTGTAATGACCTCCCCTTGGTAAACAGCCTTCACTCCTCTGTTTGAAGTGATTACTCCTGTTTCCCAAGATAAAACTGAAATGGAATGCCTGACATAACTGGTTTGAAAGATATTTCTAATTCTTTTCATGAAACCCCCACCACCCCTCTTTTCTTCAAGATCTATAGATAGACTAAAGTCCCAACAGGCACTGAAAGGTGAGGTACAGAGTGTGATCCATTAGGAGGTACACTATTCTCCAAAAGAATTGCAAGAGTTTTACAATTGATATAGGCAGAAATCAGGGAATATGTGTGGGAATGGATATTGAGGGTGTGAGATAATGGTGGAAGGAATATAAAGTTGGATCAGGATGAATTTACATTATGGATTGTTTTAATTTGTAAGCTGCCAGAATGTGATATACCAGAAATGGAATGACTTTTAAAAAGGAGAATTTATTAAGTTGCAAGTTTACAGTTCTAAGGTCATGAAAAAGGCCAAATTAAGGCACCAACAAGAGGTTACGTTCGCTTAAGAAAAGCCAATGAAGTTCGGGATTTCTCTCAGCTGGAAGGGCATATGGCAAAGTCTGCTGCTTTCTCTCCTAACTTCCTGTTTCATGAAGCTCTCTCAGACACATTTTCTTTCTTCATCTTCAAAGCTCTCTGGCTGCATGGGCTCTGTAGGCTCTGGTCACTCTCTCAATTCTAGTGGCTCTAAAGCTTTTCCCCAAATGGTTCCCTCTTAAGGGGCTCCAATAAGCAATCCCCCCTTGAAAGGGTTTGCTTTCACAAACACATCTCTATGGAAACCATCTAATCAAAAGTTACCACCTACAATTGGGTGGGTCACATCTATATGGAAACAATCAAAAAGGTTCTACCCAGCAATATTGAATGAGCATTAAAGGACATGCCTTTTCTTGGGTACATAAAAGATTCAAACCATATGTGGACCCACTAAGCAGAATTACTGCATTCAATGTTGTAGGTGGAGGAGTTAGAAAGGGCATTAGCAATTTGGGTGGTGGCTGAAACATGGATCCAAAGGTGGTCGACCTTAACCGAGGTTGAAATGCCTCAACTGCCCTGGTGTAATGTAGATGAGGAGATCCAAAGGCTTAGAAAGATTGGAATGTTAGAGTAGATGTTATAAAAGACCTGCTCACTCAACCCAAGAATGTCCAGAAGACACACCTTTTACCAGGCCTTTGAGGAATACATTTGTCAGACTAGCCCTATAACCACTGAAGAGCTCTGTAATTACCTTTCTCTGTAGGTCAGATATTACTGTGGGTCCTGCTGTCACTGAGCTGGAATTCTTAAACACGATGGGGATGATTGGATCCCAATGTGGTAGAAGCCATATGTCAGCAGTAAATTGCCATAGACAAGATGGGGGTGGCCACCATAATGGATAGCAGACTCAAGGCAGCAGTCAAAGTAATCTGAGCTGCAGAGACTTATGGCTATGGCTAGTAGATCATGGGGTATCTAGGAGTAAAATAGATGGGCAGTCTAGTAAATTCTTGTTTGAGCTGTTTGAGCAGAAGAGTTCTAGGTTAAGTGAAAAGAAGTCTAACTTGAATTACAAAAAGAGAGAGTTATGGCCCCTTAATCAATTCTCAGACTTCAGACAGTTTAACAGACCCAGAGCCCTTTGAATGAGGTGAAAACCAGATCCATTTGTTGAAGGACCCTGTTACACTGTCACAAATTTACTCTGTTATTCTTCCTCCCAGAATTCCCCAGGGAGATCTACGGACTTTTACCAGGATTACTGTGCATTGGGGAAAAGGAAATGATCAGATATGTTGTAGATTACTAGACACTGGCTCAGAAGTGACACTAATTGCCACTCTGGTCCACCAATGAAAACAGGGGCTTATAGAGGTCAGGTGATCAAAGGAGTTTTAGCTTAACTCCATCCCACAGTGGGTCCAGTGTGTCCCTGGACCCATTCTGTGATTATTTCCCAAGTTCTGGAATGTATCATTGGAATTGACATACTCAGCAACTAGCAGAACCCCACATTGATTCCTTGACTCATGGAGTGAGGGCTATTTTGGTAGGAAAGGCCAAGTGGAAATCTATAGAACTGCCTCTTCCTGACAAAATAATAAATCAAAGCAATACCAGATTCCTGGAGGGAGTGCAGAGATTAGTGCCAGTCTTCAGGACTTGCAGGATTCCCACCACAGCCCCATTCAGCTCTCCTATTTGACCTGTGCAGAAAAGAGATGGATCATGGAGGATGATAGTGGATTATTGTAAACTCAACCAAGTGATAAGTCCTATTGCAGCTATTGTTTCAGATGTGGTATTATTACTTGAGTAAATCAACATATCCCTAGGTACCTGGTATGCAGCCATTCATCTGGCAAATGTTTTTTTCTCAATAGCTATTAGTAACACCACCAGAAAGTTTGTATTCAGCTAGCAAGGCCAGCATTATACCTTCACTGTCCTACCTCAATGGTATATGAAGTCTCCACCCTATATTATAAACTTGTCTGCAGGGAACTTGATCATTTCTCTCTCCCACAAGACATCACATTTGTCCATTATATTGATGATATCATGTTGCTTGGACCTAATGAGGAAGAAGAAGCAATGACTCGACTTATATGTAAGGTATTTGTGTGTCGGAGTGGGAGATAAATCCAGCAAAAGTATAGGGGCCCTCCACCTCAGTGAAATTTCTAGATGTACAGTGGTATAGGGAATGTTGAGATATCCCTTCTAATGGGAAGGATAAGCTGTGGCATCTGGCCCCTTCTATGATGAAAAAAATAAGCAGAATTCCTAGTTGGTCCTTTGGAATTTGGAGACACCATTACTGATTTGGGTGTAATACCCCAGTTCATTTACAGAGTAACCTAAAAAGCTTCTAGTTTTGAGTGGGAATCAGAAAAAGAGGAGGCTCTGTGACAAGTCCAGGATGCTGTGCAAGCTGCTCTGCCACTTGGGCCATGTGATCCAGCAGACCCATTGGTCCTGGAAGTGTCAGTGGCAAATAGAGTCTGGAGCTTTTGGCATACTGCTCTAGGAGAATCACAATGCAGGCTCTTCAGATTTTGGAGTATTTTATATCCTCTGCAGATAGCTACTCTCCTTTTAAAGAAACAGCTTTTAGCCTGCTACTGGGCCTTAGTAGAGACTGAACACTTAACCATGGGCCACCAAGTTACTATGAAATGTGAATTGCCTATCATGAGCTGTGTGTTGTCTGAACCACCAAGCAATAAAATTGGGTATCCACAGCAACATTCCATCATAAAATGAAAATAGTATATGGGAGATAGGAATCAAGCAGGACCTGAAAGTGCAAGCAGGTTCCATGAGGATGAGGAAGTGGCCCAAATGCCCATGGCCCTCACTCCTGCCACATTATCTTCTCTTTCCCAGCCCAAAGCTATGACCTCTTAGGGAGTTCCTTACAAGTGGTTGACTGAGAAAGTTAAAACTCAGGTCTGGTTCACAGATGGTTCTCCAAGATTTGCAGGTATCACATGAAAGTGTACAGCTGCAGCACTGCAATCCCTTACTGGAATGTCCCTGAAGGACAGTGGTGAAGGAAATCCTCCCAGTGAGTGGAACTTTGACCAGTGCACCTTTTTGTTAATTTTTCTTGAAAAGGAGAGCTGGCCAGAAGTCTGTATACTGACTCAAGGGTCTGAATAGTCAGAGATTAGGAGAAAGTGTGATTAGAAAATAGGTAATAAGAGATCTAAGGAAGAAGTATGTGGATAGACCTTTCTGAGTCGGCTAAAAGCATGAAAATATTTGTGTACCATATGAATGTGCATCAGAGAATGACTTCAGCAGAGGAAAGTTTTAATAATCAAGTGGATAAGGTGACTCATTTTGTAGATACAAGTCATTCTTTTTCCTCAGCCACTCCTGTCATGGCCCAATGGGATCATGAACAAGTGGGTATCGTAGAAGGGGTGGAGGTTATGCATTGGCTCAGCAACATGAACTTCCACTCACCAAGGCTGATCTGGCTATGGCCACTGCTGAGTTCCCAATCTGCCAGTAGCAGAGACCCACGCTCAGTTCCCAGTAATGCACCATTCTCCAAGGTGATTAACCTACTACCTCATGGCAGGTTGATTACACTGGACCACTTCCATCATGGAAGGGGCAATGATTTCTTCTAACTGGAATATCAACATTCTCCAAATATGAATTTGCCTTCTTTGCATTCAATGCTTCAACCAAAGCAACCCTTTATGGACTTACAGAATGCCTTATCCACCATTATGTTATGCCACAGGGTATTGCTTTTGACCAAAGAACCCACTTCACAGAGAATTAAGTGTGTGAACGGGCACATGTTTATGGAATTTTCTGGTCCTATCATGTTCCCCATCATGCAGAGGCAACTGGGTTGATAAAATGGTAGAACGGCCTTTTGAAGACCCAATTACTGTACCAAATAGGTGGCAGTACCTTGCAGGGTTGGGGCAATGTTCTCTGGAGGCTGTGTGTGCTCTGAATTAGCATCCACTCTCTGGTGCTGTTTCTCCCATAGCCAGGATTCATGGATCCAGGAATCAAGTGGTAGAAATAGGAGTGATAGCACTCACTATCAACCCTAGTGATCCACTGGAAAATTTTTTACTTCCTGATCCTGCAACCTTAAGCTCTGCTGGTCTATAGGTCCTAGTTCCAAAAGAAGGGATGCTCCTACCAGGAAAAACAACAATAATTCCTTTGAACTGGAAGTTAAGACTCCCACCTGGTCACTTTGGGCTTCTCAAGCCTCTGAATCAACAGGCAAGAAAGGGGATTATTGTACTGGCTGAGGTGACTGATCCAGATATTAAGTGGAAATAACACTACAATGACATAATGGAGCAAAAAAAGAGTTTTCCTGGAATGCAAAAGATCTCCTAGGATAGCATTTAGTACTGCCATGCCCTGTGATTAAAGTCAGTGGAAAACTGCAGCAATTCAATCCATACAGGACTACTAATGGCCCAGAAACTTCAGAAATGAAGGTTTGGGTCACCCCACAGGCAAGGAAACACAGTCAGCTGAAATGCTTGTTGACAGAATGGGTAGTGGAAGAAGGTGGTGATAACTATGAAATATGACCATGTGACCAGTTACAGAAATGAGGACTGTGATTGTATGAGTGCTTCCTCCTTGTTTTGTTATGAGCATGTTTGTATATATTTATATTTGGGTGCATGCTCCAGGAATCAAACCCAGGTCTCCCACATGGAAGGTGAGCATTCTACCTGTGCACCCTGTATTTTTACATAAAGAAAATATCTTGGTTTCTTTTTATCATATGACATAGTTACAACATTCATGTTATAGTGTTTAAGTGATAGGATATGAAGTTTAAGAATGAATGTTTCCTAAGGACTTACACTGTATTCTGGAGAGATGTAGTGCAATTCCAGTTGCATGTAGGACAGTTGATTACTGCTAGACAAAACATATGTCTGTCATTGTGTCCTATTTAGAGATTAAGTATAGTTTAAGGTGATGTATGTAGCTGCCAAGTTGACAAGGATGGACTATGACAGTTAGGTGCAGATATCAACTGTCTAGAGAACTCTCTCTATAGAACACTAATACAGGTTAAAACTCACATCAGCAGAAAATATAGGGAAGGGAAGGCTTTGCTGTATTTTTGTAATCTATCACAGAGGGTAATCAAGTTGATTATATTATGTATAAATGTACAATAATATAAATAGTATATTATTATAAAGAGCATTTTATTGTCAAACATGTCATGTTATTTGGAGACAGATAAACTTACTGAAGGGAGATATATATGAATGTAAATTCACTGTCACACATAGCTATGAACACACACATGCACTTGTATCATGTTTAAATCAGATTTAGAGACCTCTGACCATCTATAACAAAGCTGTGAATTATGAGCTAGTTGGTTTCTCTTTTGGTGGCTGTGGACTGTCCAGTGGACTGGAGGAGAGCAGATAAATATTATATCATAAGTTGGGGAAACATTACAGAGTAGTTGCAAGTGGAACAGTCTGGCTATCAAAATTGCAGAATAGTGGCAAGAGAAATAGTCTGGCTATCAAATAGTTAAACTATAATTCAAGCAAGGACTCACAATTTCACTGATTTTAGTAAATTTTCTTCACGTCTTTGACCTCATTTTCTTTTTCTGGCAATTTTTAAAGTTTGCACTAAATTAAATCTAAATCACTTCTTGTTTGGATTGGTGTCTATGCGTCACTAATCCTTACAAAAGAGACATGTATTTTTAAGAGATTACAAGCCTATGATTGCCTGAATGACAAGTGAAATAGAAAGATCAGAATATCTTGTGCCAAATACATAGCTATTTGGAAGCATCTGGAAACTTATCTAGATTCTATATGTAGGAGCCAATGCCTAAAAGAAGTAGTATTATATAATCCAAATGGTCATACAAAGATAAGATAGATATCTTGGTAGATAGCTTCCAAAACTGTATATTTATACCATGTGGGCAGAATTTGCCATGTAGTTTGGGAAATACCTCAAAATTTAAGAACAATAACACTATAGATCAACCATCAAACTGTGGTTACAAGACCCGTACCAGCAACATCAACATCGCCTAAGGACTACTTTGAAATGCTAATTATCTAGCCACACCCAATCTACTGAATCAGAAATTCTCTGAGAAGGTCTTGGTGTTTCAAAAAGCCCCACAAGCAATGTTGATATGTGCTCAAGTTTGAGAACTATTGAATCAATTATTATCACTTGGAAACCATTTAAGCAATACATTTGGAGACATCTGAACAGAGCAAACTCATTATCCTCTAATCTAATTACTAACCATCTTCTGCTTGAATAGATTAGCAAAAGATACCTCCATATGCTTCATGAATCACTCTATGTGCACATTAAGTTTCTCTGGAAGAATTCATGTGACTTTAGTTCATCAGGAGGAATGTGAACCATGTGCTTGATATATTGAATTAATTCAATAAATATTTGTGGACTTTGTTGAATGTAATTTCATAGATGATATGACAGATTCAGGTGACAACTTGGCCAGGTGAAAGTACCTACTTCTTTTGTGGTGTGCATGAGCCAATGGCATGTGAATCTCCTCTGTCACTGATTACATCTGCAGTCAGTTAGGGGGTGTGCCTGTTGCAATGAATGACATTTGATTTAATTGGCTGGATGCTTAAATGAGAGAACTCAACACAGCACAACCCAAGCAGCTCAGCATACGTCATCTCAGTACTCACGGCTCAGCCCAGGCCTTTGGAGATGTAAGAAGGAATCACCCTGGGGAAAGCTGTTGGAATCCAGAAGCCTGGAAAGAAGCAGAGATTCCCCTGTGCCTTCCCATGCAAAAGAGAACCTCAGATGAAAATTAGCTGCCTTTTCTCTGTAGAACTATACATTTTTAACTAAATAAATCCCCTTTTATTAAAAGCCAATGCATCTCTGGTGTGTTGCCTTCTGGCAGCTTTGGCAAGCTAAAACAAGTGACATGATGGAATTCTTTAGAAATGCTTCAAGAAAAATATAATAAATATTACAACGAAAAGTGGACTGCCCAAAGGGTTATATTGTCTTAAAGCTGGGAAGACTCATATGGTACAACAACCTCTTTTTTACAAGGGAGAAGACTTAGCTTACAGGGGATGGGTGATTTATTCAAGGTCAGGCTAGATTTGTTGGCAAAATCAGGGCTAAAATTTAAATTCCTAACTCACAGTTTAATAGTATCTTTAAAATATACACCTCTGGATGTAGTCAAGATACAAATAACTGTGATATCGTTTAACACCATCTAGGACAAATAGGACCCAAATCAAGTGGAAAAATAAATGCTTTTATGCACAGAATAATGGAAGAGCATGCAATTTGTCCACACAATATGGAAGAAATAAAAATTTAGATTGTCCAGAAAAGGCCTCCTTCTTTATTCTTTTTATTTACAAGATATCAACTTTTTAATTTTGAATATTAAATAACACATGCCACCCTGGAATGCAGAGGGTTTATCTGGTTGTATTTTTTATTTCTTAAAATTTTTTTAAGCCTGAAGAAATCAAACTCCTTACCTAGGAAAACTCTTTTCATAACATGAGAGAGAGAGAGAGAGAGAGAGAGAGAAAGAGAGAGAAATCCACAAGAGAGAAAAAAAAACTGTCAAGGGGGATCGTCATAGCAACCAGATAAGAACAAATTGGCATAAAAGGTAACGTGATTATTTCTTCTTTTTTAAATCAAAATTATCTATCATCCAGTTCAGTAACAAAACAACTGAAAAAGAGCAAAGGAATTTCAAAATATATCATATGCTCTTTAATGTTTATTAACTCTCTCTTACTAAAGTAAATTGCAAGTATTAATTTAGAATCATTTATTTTTCATGGGATTTCTAAACATATTTCTTATCTCTACTCCATATGCTGAAACAATCAACAAACATTGATTATTCTTTTCCAGTAGTATTTTTCAATTCATTTTTCTATATTTTTATGAAAGTCAACCAGTTTGTGTTGACTCTCAATATCTTCAACCTGATTTTTTACAGTATCCGTTGTCCACAATAGTGTCTTATGGAAAATTAATACTGAGTTTCATAACTTTTAGAAATTTTCAAGATTATGGGTTTCTTGAAAACACTGTGTTTGTAAGTCTGGATTTGACCTCTTACTCTTAGTGAATTCTTAGTGACAAGACAGAGGGGAGGTCTGTATGATGTGCATCCAGGATAGGGAAGCTTTTTTTGCCTTTTCTGTAGTTTCACGTGTCTAAAGGGATGAGCTGATGAAATGTAACTGCAGTGTAGGAAAATCTCATGAAAATGTGCTCAGCAAATTTCCATGAGGCCAAGACATGTCAAACAGATTTCTAGGATTGGGACATCATTGCTGCCATCTTCAACTTTGGTGATTTGTGAAAAATGTATGTTATCCTAGAGGCCCTTCAATAAATGCTTACAAAATTCTCTGAAATAGAATGATCCAGTTGCAAAAAAAGAACATTGATTTTTCTAACAAAGAATTAGATAAGATTCCATTGCACAGATACTTGTGACTTTGTAAAATGAATGGCCATGAAGACATACCTCTGTCCTCTTTATTTATTCCCATATACACAACCACTTGTTCAGGCAAAATGGAGACAAAATTCACAGTCTGTCTACCTCAATACTCAATTGCAAAGCTGCTGCAACCAATGGGACACTGCTTTCTAAAGAAATAAATAGAGAGTGCCAGGGCCAGAAGAAAAGAAGACACTCATTTTCCTGTTCCCCAGTGCACACTCACCTGTGCCTTTGAATGAGCATGGAAAAGCCATCCTCTGCAACACAGTGTCTGCACAACACTCATCAATCAGATATCTACATTACCAAATTCTACCTTCTGAAGTCCTAATTAGAAATCTGAGTGCCTGTGGTCCTCACTGAAAGGGTAAATTAAGGAGTAACTCAAAATGAATATTAACTGCATAAAAAGCAGAACACCTGGCAGATATGCTAATAAAGAATGTCATAGGTCAGATTTCATAGAAGTAGACCCTGAGATGGAGATTTTTATGTAAACAATTTATTGAAGAAGACTTCAATATGCCTCTTTCAATAGCTAATGGAAGAAGCAGACAAATATGATATCAATAAGTATATAGATCTGACTAAGATTAATATGCATGACAAAAATAAGAGCAAAAAAAGAAGAGGAGTAAATTGAGTTAAATTATTCTGTTATATGTATTCATTTGTGTATTCTAAAAGGATTAATTTATAGTAGATACTAAGAAGTCAAGGATAAACATTGTAATCCTTGGATTACCACTCAAAGGAAAGTAAAAAGTATCAATGATATAGATCTGACAATCAAAATCTACTCAGACCACTATCACATGTATCACACTACATCAATTAATAAAAAATTCCAACTTGTTTTCAAGTTCATATGCAATATTTACCTAAATTGATCATATGCTAGAGTAAAGAAGGAAGGATAACTAGAAAATCTCTCCAATTTTGGGACATTGAACAATACACTTGTAAATTACCATGGGTCAAAGAAGAAATAAAAATAAAAGTCAGAAAGTATTTTCAACTAAATTATAATGAAAATCATATATATCAAAATTTGATGGATGTAGCTAACAGTGATTAAAAGAAAACTTAGACACTTAAATGCATAGGAAAGAGAAAGGGATGAAAAGTCAATGTTTTAAGTATGCATCCCATGATTGTAGGAGATTAGCAAATTGAACTTAAAGAAAGAAAAAGAAGGGAATAAACAAACATGAAAGCAGAAATTAATTAAATAAAAAATGTAAAATAGAGAAACTAAATACAAAGTTCTTTGGAAATATAATTTGCATTTGATCAAGGGACTAAACAGAGAGAGAAAGAGAGAGACAGAGAGAGAACAAACTCCCAACATCAAAAATAAAGAGACACCTAAGATAATGTACATTTTTTTAAAATAAGAGGGAGAGGGGTTCCAAGATGTTGCTTAATGAGGTGTGGAATTTAGTTTGCCCTCCAGAGAAGCTAGTAAATATTCAGAAACAATACAGAACAACCGCTGGGGCCACATCAGTGACACAGTGTACTCCAGTCTGGGCAACCTAAACCAGCTGCAATCCCACCCCAAACCATGAGTCCCCCAAGCCACAGAGGCTGGTGCCCTTCCCCCATGGGCTGGTTCCCAGATGAGAAAAGAAAGAGACTTTACTAACAGCAAGGGGCTGAGCTCAACCAAGCTCCAATTGTGGAATTAATTAACAAATTCTGACTACTAAAAACAGGCCCCCAGCTCAGCTGAACCTAGAATAAAAGCTAAAATCACTAGTTTTTGCCCTGGCACAGAGGGGGCAGGGTGATGGGAAAAAAAATAAACAGGTTTTATGTATCAGACAGCACATAGTACTTGAAAAGGTGTGGCCCCTAAAAAAAAGAAGGGGCACATAGAACCTGGAGATACATAGGGCAGTGTACCAATTTAAGCTCTTGATGAACAAACCTGAGGAATGGGGGGTCCTGCTCTGAAAAGGATTTCTTTCCATTTCTTTCTTTTCTTTTTGCTGTATTTCTACTGCTTAGCTACTCTTTAGATACAACTGCAAGGCGTCTCAGGCCCCAATTGCCCCAGGCAAGAATGGAATTAAGCTTGACTGAGAGACAAAGAGGCTGGTCAAGTGAAAGGAGGGAACTCCCTGGAGACTATGCCTTCTTCAAGAGAGAGGTGGAGACCAGCTCAGGAGGAGCACCTCCCTCAAGGAATTTAGACTCCAGGGACTGGAAAACTAAAGCAATTAAAGCCAGCACACAATGTCTCCTCTGTCTCAAACACACCCTCAGCAGGAAGTGTCCATTGAAGTTAAAGGTACCATATCACTTTACGCTGGTGGGACCTGCAGGCAGACAAGTGCCACATACTGGTCAGGATAGGAAAAACACAGAGTCTAGAGGCTTCATAGGAAAGTCTGTCACCCTCTTTCAGACTTCATCAGTCTGATGCCACAAAGTGGCAGGTTACAAGATCAATACTCACAAATCTGTAGTGTTTCTATACACTAGTAATGAGCAATCTGAGGGGAGAATCAAGGGAAGAAAATCCATTTACAACTGAAACCAAAAAAATAAAATATTTAGGAATAAATTTAACTAAGGACACAAAAGACCTATACAAAGAAAATTACAAGAAATTTCTAAAAGAAATCACAGAAGACCTAAATAAATGGAAGGGCATACCGTGTTCATAGATTAGAAGATTAAATGTAGTTAAGATGTGAGTTCTACCTAAATTGATTTATAGATTCGATGCAATACCAATTAAAACCCCAAAAACTTACTTTGCAGAAATAAAAAAAAAACCCAATAACCAAATTCATTTGGAAGGGCAGGGTGCCCCAAATAGCTTAAAATGTCCTGAGAAAGAAAAATGAAGTCAGAGGTCTCACACTACCTGACTTTAAGGCATATTATGAAGCTACAGTGGGCAAAACTGAATGGTACTAGTATAAAGATAGATATGCTGATCAGAGGAATAGAATAGAGTGTTCAGATATAGTCCCTCTTATCTATGGACAATTGATCTGTGATGAGGCAGTCAAGCCAACTCACCTATGGACAGAACAGTCTCTTCAATAAACGGTGATTAGAGAACTGGATATCCACATGCAAAAGAATGAAAGAAGATCCGTATCTCACACCCTATACAAAAATTAACTCAAAATGGATCAAAGACCTGAACATTAGATCTAAGATCATAAAACTTTTAGAAGAAATGTAGAAAAATATCAAAAAAGTTGTAATAGGAGGCAGTTTCCTAGATCTTACACCCAAAGTACGAGCATTGAAGAAATAAATAAATAAATGGGAACTCCTCAAAATTAACACTTTTGTGCATCAAAGAACTTGGTCAAGAAAGTAAAAAGGCAGCCTACACAATGGGAGACAATATTTGGAAACAACATATCAGATAAGGGCTAGTATCCAGAATACTGGTATTCTAGTATTCAGATAAGGGCTAGTATCCAGAATAAAGAGATTGTTCAACTCAACAACAAAAAGACAAACAACCCAATTAGAAAATGGACAAAAGACATGAACAGATACTTCTCAGAAGAGGAAATACAAATGGCTGAATGGCACATGAAAAGATGCTCAACTGCCCTGGCTTTTAGGGAAATGCAAATCAAAACCACAATGAGATATCATCTCACACTCACCAGAATCATCATTATTGATAAACAGGAAACAACAAGTGCTGGAGAAGATATGGAGAAAAAAGCATACTTATCCACTGTTGGTGGGAATATAAAATTGTACAACCAACGTGGAAAGCAGTTTGGTGGGTCCTCAGGAAGCTAAGAATAGAGTTGCCATATGACCCAGCAATATCATTGCTAGGTATCCATTCAGAGGACATGAGGGCAAAGACACAAATGGACATTTGTACACCAGTGTTTATAGTGGCATTATTTACAATTGCTGAGAGATGGAAACAGCCCAAATGTCCATCAACAGACAAGTGACTAAACAAGCTGTGTTATATACATATGATAAAATATCATGCAACCATAAGACAGAATAAAGCCATGAAGCATGTAACAACATGGATGGACCTTGAGGACATTATGCTGAGTGAGATTAGCCAGAATCAAAGAACAAATACTGTATGGTCTTACTGATAAGAACTAATATTATTGAATGGACTTGGAGAATTTCAGTTAAGAACAGAGGTCATCAGGAGATAGAAATAGGGTAGATATTGGGTAATTGGAGCTGAAGGGATACATATTGTGCATCGGGATTGATTGTAAAAATTCAGAAATGGATAGCACAACACTACCTGATTGTAGTACAATAATGTAAGTACACTGAATGAAGCTGAATGTGTGGATGATAGAGGGAGGAGGTTTGGAGTTACATATGAAACCAGAAGGAAAGATAGACAATGAAGACTAAGATGATATAATCTAGGAATGTCTAGAGTGCACAATGATAATGACTAAATGTAAAAATTAAAAAATGTTTTTGCATGAGGAAGAACAAAGGAATGTCAATATTGCAGAGTGTTGAAAATAGATGGTCATTCATATTTTAAAACTTCAACTTCTGTGTGAAACTAAATAAAAAATGTTTATTTGGTACAAAATGTATATTTTGACTAATGCATTTTGTAATATAACTTATATAGACAGGTTAATTTAACACCATAAGTACATGGAACCTTGAATAGGGTATGATATTTCATAAGTTTGTCCAGTGTGATGCCCCAATATATCCCAGAGTGATTTGAACAGTGAATAAGGAAATATTTGCAAAGGTCCCCTTGGGGGAATGATGAGAAAGGGGGAAAATTTAACTTCCCCATTTGGAGAATTCCTGATATTCTCACAAGCAGTGGGGACAGTCAAATCAATAGGCCAAGCCCTCAATCTTGGATTTGTTCATATTAAATTTATCCCCACAAAGGATAGACCAAGACTACTTAAAATTAGGCCTGAGAGTCATCCCTAGAGAACCTCTTTTGTTGCTCAGATGTGGCCTATCCCTCTCTCAGCCAACACAACAAAGAAATTCACTGCCCTCCACCTCTCTATGTAGGACATGACTCCTAGGGGTGTAAACCTCCCTGGCAATGTGGGACAGAAATCCTAGAATGAGCTGGGACTCAGCATCAAGGAATTGCGAAAACCTTCTTGACTGAAAAGGGGAAGAGAGGAATGATGTAAAATAAAGTGTCAATGGCTGAGAGATTTCAAACAGAGTCCAGAAGTTATTCTGAAGGTTATTCTTACACATTATATAGATATCCTCTTTTTTTTTTTTTTTTTTTTTTTTTTCTTTTTACAGAGAGAAGGAAGGAAGGATGGAAGGAAGGAAGGGAGGAAGAAAGGGAAACATCTTTAAACATTTTCTTGTTTTATTGTATTTTGTTTGTTTGTTACATGGGCTGGGGCCGGGAATCGAACCGAGGTCCTCCGGCATAGCAGGCAAGCACTTTGCCCGCTGAGCCACCGCGGCCCGCCCAGATATCCTCTTTTTAGTTTAAGGGATATTAGAGAGGCTAGAGAGAAGTGCCTGAAACTGTTGAGCTGTGTTCCAATAGCCATGTTTCTTGAAGATGATTGTATAATGATATAGCTTTCACATTGTGCCTGTGTGATTGTGAAAACCTTGTGTCTGATGCTCCTTTTATCTATGGTATGGACAGATGAGTAAAAATAGGATTAAAAATAAATAAATAATAAGGGGAAAATATTGAAATAAAAAAAGAGGATATTTAAAACATCTTTATGATAATTAAATGACTTTTTTTTTTCTGCATAGGCAGGCATTGGGAATTGAACCCGGGTCTCCAGCATGGCAGACGAAAACTCTGCCACTGAGCTGCTGTGGCCTGCCCCTTTATCACAGTTAATGTGAAAATTTAGAAGAAATCAATAAATTCCTCTAAAAACTAATTTTACTAAAACATGAAAAGAAACAGCAAATATGAACATTACTATATCTATTTACAAATTGATTCTCTGTAGAAGAGAAAAAAAACTTTCCACAAAGAAATCTTCAGACCCAGATGGGTTTACTTGTGAATTCAAACATCTAAAGAAGAAATAACACAAATCTTCTGTAACTTTTCTGCACTCTTTTTGAAGCCAGCACAAACTTTACCCCAAAACCTGAATATAACATTACAAAAAGGAAAATTATAAAAAAGTCTTAATCATGAATACAGATGCAAAAACTCTGGACAAAGCTTGCGAAACATGAGTGGGGTGTGTATGTGTGTGTACACACACACGTATACATGTGCACTGCAAGTGAATAATAGATCAAAACAAAACTGGGTTTATTAAAAAAATGTTAGTTTAAAATTCAAAATTCTATCAGTGTAATTCATTATGTTAAGGAAATAAAGTAATAAAAACAAATATGTTATCTAAAAAGATGCAGAAAGAGCAGTTGAAAAGGCTCAAAGTCCACTCAAAGTCCACTCACATTTTTTTTAAAAAAGACACCTCTTAGGTAATTTATGGATCTGATGTGAAGTGCTACCATAAGGAACCTATAGCAAAAACACTCTTTATAATCCATGTATGCAATATATTCCCACTCAAAATGCCAGCAAGCATTTAAAAAAATAGCAAACTAGAAAAGTGATGGCTGGTTTATAGGTTATTTATATCTGGAATTTAGTAGATATTGTCATATTGTTCTTAGGACAATATGAATTTTTTTGTTGTTGTTTAATGCTCACTTTATTAATCATAGAAGTCCATTTGATAGTTAAGATGCCTTCCAATTTCAATCAATAATTCTTTAAATATTTATATACACCATATGCAACCAATCAAAAAACTCATAGAAATAAAATTTTCCAAGACATTTAAATCATAATTTTTATTAAATAATTTTCCTAAACATAACTGAAATATAAATCTAATATATGAAATTCTTTTAAAAGTTTCGATCATCCTAAATAATTTTACCTGCCTTTGCCTCTTCTTTTTCAAACAAAAAATGAGGATAATAATATGCATTTATCATAGAGTTATGATAAAAAAATAAGTGAGATAATACAGGAAGAGCATTCAGTAAATGGTAACTAGTTATTGAAACAACAGTTAGTACCACAGAGGCTTCTAGCAATACAGACAAGATTCTCTACTCTAGGCCCTATAAGCTTGGCTTGGTGACAAATATGGAAAGGGCAAGTAGCCAATATCATATGTAACTAGTGCCCTCTTGGGATCAAAGAAAAGTATCAAAAATTTGTTTTTGAAAAATGTTGAGAAAAATGGAAAAGGAAGAGAGATGGAGAAAGGGGGACATTAATCTCACAAAAGCTATTTATCATGGATTCTATTGTGTGGCAGAATTCTTTGGTAGACCAGTGAGCATTTTCAGTCCAAGAAAATAAATCATATGAACTGTCTCAGTGTGGTTTTCACAAGGGTAGGAGAAGTTGATTTGGGTTTTAAGAAGAAAAAGGAAAACAAAATTTGCAAACACAATAGAGTGCAAAACTCTAAACTTGGCATGAGGAAACCAAGGATTTAGTAAATAATTCATAATTCATTTTTACTCACATCACTCAATCCAGCAGGATCTATGACTGAGATAAAATTCTCTCTCTCTTTCTTTCTCTCTCTCTCTCTGTCTCTCTCCCTTTCCCTCTCTTCTTTTTTAAAGTTTATCGATTTTTTTTTCCCTTTGAATTCACTCATCTTTTAACTTACATTCATTATTGATATGCTACTACTGGGTATTTTTGTTTCAGATCTGATGGGGATTTCTATTCACTAATTCTTTGATGTGAAGCTCAGGTTTTTATTCTTATTTCATGGTTTCATTTAATCAAATCATAATAGACTTGGTGATAAAAATTGGAAAAAAAATAAAAGGATAAAAGTATTTCCTCATGCATTTCCTTTTCAAACAGTGTCCACAGTTTGAAAACATTTTGTTGAAAATTGTTTTGTATTTTTCCTTATAGAAATAGGTTGCTGGCTAATATTGTTATGCAATGTTTGTGTAAGGTAAAAGACATCTCAGTAAAAAATTCATTAATATATGTACATTGTAATTGTAGGAAAGTAGCACGATGTCTCTGAAGGTAACATGATGCCTTTAAGGAAAGTAACATGTCATTTTATAAAGGCATTTTTGGAATTTAAAGTTTTTTCTCTTTGTAGAATTGCTTCTCCTATGGCTTGACTGTATTTAAAACACAAGAAGCATAGAGGGAAATTATATATATATATATAATTAAATCTATATATATAATATATGTGTTTTATATATATATAGAGAGAGAGACAGATAGGTAAAACTGATGATATCATCAAAATTCCTGATTTAAAAAATAAGTAATAAAAATTATTTTAGCCCACGCATTTCACCTGAGAGTCTTCACTTGATCAAAAATCCAGAGCATGGGTTGAGAAGGTAAAAATATATGGAGAAAAAACTAAAAGATGTATTAGACTTGTTGCTATGCATTTTTCAGAAACTATGAACTGCTCATTTTTTAAATAACTGCTTAAGTTCACATCTCTTTGAAATATAATTTATCTAACAAAATAGAAATATAATATTGCAATCTGAAAGGAACATTAAGTGAATAAGACCAATGGTAGAGAATTGCCCTCAAAAGTATGCATGAGTCCTATTTTGGTAGCATGATTACTAACAAACACTGGAGTCATCTTATTGACTTCAAACTACTCTTGAATTTCACCACTGTGATCTTCTTACCAATATGTTACAAATTTTTCAATCGCAAATCCAATACAATTAGTAGAAATCCCAACTCTAACCTTACCCCACTCTCATTTTAAATGAGACAACAAAATCAATTCTTAGTTGCCACAACTAAAACAATCTGAAATGTCACCACTGACAAGTGTACCTTCTGCTATCCACCATCCCACAACATTGTTCTTTTCTTTAAATAGCAGCTCATGGCCCATCTCCTCTGCAAAAGCTCAGCAAATTCATCTAAGCCCTTTCCTGCTCTAACAAGACGATCTCTGACCATCTTCACATTTGGTGTCTCCGTATTTATAGTATAGGTTTTTACTGCAGCAAATTGGAGTGAGACTCACTGAGATTGGGCCCATGTCTATCCTTCATTCTGTACCCCAAATGCATAGTTAACATATACTTAGTAGATATTGACTGACAGCTGGCACACTAGAAATGTACAAATTTCAAATAGCTTAAAACTTGAATTCTTTTCTACCTAAAAGCTTGCTCTAAGAGCATGTTGAGGCTCAGAGCCTGATAAAAAGTGCACTAGAACTGGAAAAGAAATCATCCAAGAGAAAAACTAGGATGTTGATACTAGGCCCTCAAGTCCTATAATTCAGTTCTTACATCCCTCTCTTCCTCTAGTTGGGCATTTGGTACTTGGCTGTCCTGCCTACCCACTCTTTGCTCTTTCCTAGAACCCCTTTTCCCATGTCTACTATTGGCCAGCCACCTTTCCCAAATTGTCATGAACCCATTTTATTTATATCTTGTATTTTTTAAATTTTTATAATTATTTCACTTTTCCTGTTGAAAAAAATTCTGCATACCTACAAAGATACATTTAAAGTCATTTCATAAGTTCAGTAAGCACCATGGCACTAAGCGTAGTAAGGAAAGACCTTCCAACACTTTCTGCACTGCAGTGTGCAGGCTATCAGGTAAGAAATGAGGAATGAAATAGGGAATCAACATCTAAATTTTGATGGAGACAAAACCAGAAGCAAGTGACAAAGTTGGGAACATAAAACTAGGAGTGCAAAGCCAAATTAATCATAATCAGAGTTTGACTAAGAAAATCTAGGGGAACTCAAACACCAGATTTGTAGAATAAAACAGAGCAGGAAAAGTGAGAGAAGTAAAGATGGAGAAAAAATTGTCTTTGGAATCTGTCATATTTTTGCTAGACTGCTAGCACACAAACTGGTTTTGGATTAAACAACAGGAATTTATTGGCACACTGTTTTTGAGGATAAGAGAAGTTCAAAATTGAGGCATCAGAAAGGTGAATTTTTCCCCCACGTCTATGGTACTCTGGTGATGACGGCGGCAGTTCTTGGGATTCCTTCTTTTCCCAGTTACGTGAGGATGCTCTCTTCTTCCTCTGCCGAGTTCCATGGCTTCTAGCTTTCAGCTCTGGCTTTCTGTTCCTGACTCTCCCTGTGGCTTTCTCTCCTTATGTCTGAATCGTTACAGCTTTCAAAGAACTCCAGTAAAACAGATTAAGGCCCATCCTCATTTACCTCAACTAAAATTAAAAATAACATCTTTATAATATCTTATCCAAAATGGGTTCACTCCCTAAGAAATGTGGATTAAGACCAAAAATATGCCTAAACTGGGGTACGTAATTCAATAACCTTGGATCTATCCATCTGACTGAATCCAACTAACAAGCAAAAGTTAATACTATGTTTAATATAACTATTTTTCAATGAATTCCTTGCAAAAAAAAAATGGAATTCAGAACACATCTTTTAAAAATTTAATAAATTGTTAGAATTTTATTACGTGAAAGACCATAAGTATTTTGAAGAGAAGAGCTGTGATCTATTTTTCTTTAAGTGGCAGTAGAATGTAATAGTTAAGAGCAGAGTTCCAGGGAGTGGTGTGTCAAAGTTACTTCATACTGGTCACAAAGGCCAGTTGTTACATGTTAAGGAATTTTGCCAGCCACGTGTTAAACCACCATTGGTTTCTTGAAATCTGCTGTAGTAGGACTGTCCACTTCACTGAAATTGGTAAGCACTACAACTCAGTTGATTTACTTTGTTTTGTTTTTAAGAAAGCCAATTTACCAACATGCCGCTGGCCCAGGTTTTGGGTTTTTTGGGAACCAATCTCAGTGCGATCATGTATGTGGGGGTGAAATTATTTAACTAACTGTGAAAAAATTACTTAAGTCATCTTGACCTAGTTTTCTCAACTGAAAAATGGGTGGGGATGAACATGATAGGATATGTTTCAGAGTGCTAGTGAGCAAATTACACAAATTGATTATGCCATTGTTTTCTGCCCGGACTCTTTCCTGGCAGGCATATTCCTCCAAACATCTGTTATTCCTTTGGAACATTTTTATTTTCATGGGAAACAAAAGCCTTTACCTAAGTGATTACATTGATGGTGACAGTATATCAAGTATGAACTACATTTGAAAGGCAAGCATGTCCTAATAACTCTCAACTCATGATCCACAACTATCTATCTACACAGGACAAGTGATTATAACATTAAACTGTTTAGTGATGCCTACAAAAATGTTTTTACTGTGGTGCATTACTTATTAAACACTTAGGAAGTATCAACAGATAGGCAATTATATTTTAAATTTAAAAATGTTGTAGAAAGAATTCTGACTCTTGCCTTCACAAAGTCTAGGAGAGTAGAAAGTTTATCAGATTTAGAATCACAAGATCCCAGGTTTGCACTTAGCATGTCACTATATATTGTGGCTAAATAATTTAATCATGAACTCTTGACCACATATATGAAGACAGTTTCTTAGTTTTCCATGGTTGCTATGACAAATAACACACAGTGGATTATTCTAAGCAGAAGAAATGCATTGGCTCATGTGTTAGTAAACTAGAAGACAAAAACCAAGATGTGGGCAAAACCATGTTTTCTCCCTTTGTCGGTAGTGTTCTAGTGATGGCAGTTCTCCATCACAAGGAGATCTCTCTCTGTAAGGCCTCTTGTGACTTCTGCTTCTATTTCTTCTGATTGACTATTTCTGAACTTCCTCTTTTAATAAGGCCTTTAGTCATACAGATTGAGGCCAATGCTGACCCAGTTGAACCTCACTTTAACTAATAATGTTTTCAAAGATCCTGTTTACAAATGTGTTCACACCCACGGAACACGGATTAAGATTAAGAACATAGGCATTTGACAAAATGGATCACCCTTTCTTGATTAAAAAAATACTTAGAACAGTAGGAATAGAAGGAGATTTCCTTAATATGATAAAGGGTTTATATAAGAAGCCCACAGCTAACATGTCACTTAATGGTGAGCGACTGAAAGCTCCTGCTAAGATCAGGAGCAAGACAAAGATGCCCACTGTCACCACTGTTGTTTGACACTGTATTGGAAGTTCATGCCAGAATAATTAAGTAAATAAAAGAAGTAAATGCATACAAATTGGAAAGTAGTAAAACTTTCCCTATTTGAAGATGACATGATCCTATACACAGAAAATTCTGAAAAAATACAACAAAGCTCCTGGAGCTAATAAATGAATTCAGCAGAGTGGTAGGGTACAAGATAAACACCACCTAATCAGTAGTGTTTCTATACATAAGCAATGAGCAACCTGAAGAAGAAACCAAGCAAAAAAAAGTTCCACTCACAATAGTAACTAAAAGAATCAAATATCTAGGAATAAATGTAATCAATGATGTAGAGAACTTGTACACAGAAAATTACAAATAGTGCTAAAAGAAGTCAGAGAAGACCAAAATAAATGGAAGAACATTTTATGTTCATGTATTGAAAAACTAAATATTAAGATACCATTACTACTCAGAGTAATTTATAGATTCAATGCAATCCCAATAAAAATCCCAACAACCTGCTTTGCAGAAATGGAAAAGCCAATCATCAATTTATATGGAAGGGTAAGGAACCTTGAATACCTAAAGCCATCCTGAAAAACAAAAATCAAGTTGGATGTTTTAGTTTGCTGAATGCTGCCAGAATGCAATATACCAGAAAAGGGTTGGGTTTTAAAAAAGGAATTTATTAAGTTAAAAGTTTAGGAATCAAACTGGAGACCTGGGTTGATTCCTGGTGACTGCCCATGCAAAAAAACAAAACAAAAAAAGTTCATAGTTCTGAGGTCATAAAAAGCCCAAACCAAGGCATCCAGAGAAAGATAACCTTGACTCAGGGAAGGCAAATGCCTGTCACATGGTAAGGTACATGGCTGGCATCTGCTGGTCCTTGTTCCCAGTTCTGTTGCTTCCAGTTTCTGATGTCTGCGGCTTCCCCTCTTAGTATCTGTAGGATTTCACTTGACTGCTCTGGGACACAACTCTGGCTTCTGGCTTGCTTAGCAAGCAAGGAGAAGGCACATGGCAATGACTGCTGGGTTCTGCATCTTCAAACATCCATGTCTAGATGCCTGCTCTCTGTCAGCATACCAAGCATCTCAAAATGTCTGTATCTCTGTTAGCTGTGAGCTTTCTTCAAAATGTTTCCTCTTTTAAAGATCCAGTAAACTAAGTCCCAACTCAAATGGGTAGAGTCATATCTCCATCTAATCAAAAGGCCACACCCACAACTGGGTGTGTCACATCTCCATGGATACAATTTAATAAAAGTTTCCACCCATATTCCAACAATACTGAATCAGGATTAGAAGAAACATGGCTGTCCCCCCAAAAAAAGGATCAGGAAAAAGGTCATGGTTTTTCTGGCTTGAAGCTCTTATGTTAACAGCTTCAATCCAGCACAGATGTCTTAACATTTCTTGATCCTAAAACATATTATAAAGGAACAGTAATCAAAACAGTATGGTACTGGCACAAGGACAGACATATAGACCAGTGGAATAGAAGTGAAAGCTCATATACTAACCCTCACATTTGCTGCCACCTTATTTTTTACAAAGTGGCAAAGACCACTCAATTGGATAAGAATAGTCCCTTTAAAGATGGTATTGGGAAAACTGGATCTCCATTAGCAAAAAAAAAAGAAAAAAAGAAAAAAGAGGAGTAAAACCCCTACCCCACACCATATACAGTCAAAATGGATCAAACACCTTAATGTAAGACCTAAAGATAACATAATAATATAAGATCAAAATCCTAGAAGAAAATGTACGAAAGCATTTTCAAGACTTTGTCTTAGGCAATGGTTTCTTAGAATTTGTACCCAAGAGCAGCAAGAAAGGAAAAAATTAGAAAAATGGTACTTCATCAAAATTAAAAATGTTTTTGACTTAGGGGACTTCATCATGAAAGTAAAATGACAACCTACAAAATAGGAGAAAATATTCAGAAACCACATATCTGATAAAGGATTTATATCCAGAATATATAAAGGAAACTTTAAACTTGAAAAAAGAAGATAAGTAACCCAATTAAAAAATGGGCAGAAATTTTGACCAGACATCTCTCCAAAGAAGATATACAAATGACCAGAAAGTACAAGAAAAGCTGCTCAATATCATTAGCCATCAGGGAAGTACAAATTAAAACCATAATGAGATACTGTTTCAACTCACTAGAATAGCTGCTATTTTATTAATATGGGAAATAAGAAGTATTGGAAAAGATGCAGAGATATAGAAGATGCAGAGACATATTCTGGAGGCACTGTGAAATGGTGTAGCCACACTGAAAGACAGTCTGGCAGCTCCTCAGGAAGCTAAGTATAAAACTACCATATGGCCTGGCAATACCACTACTAGGTTTATATCCAGAAGAATTGAAAGCAGATATTCAAACATATTTTCACACCAATGTTCATAGTAGAATTTATTCACATTTGCCAAAAGTGTTTATCAACTGATGAATAGATAAATAAAATGTGATATGTACCTACAATGGAATCTTATTCAGCCATTAAAATGAATGAAGTCCTGATGCATGCAATAACATGGATGAAGATATCATGTTGAGTGAAATAATCTAGCCACAGAAAGACAAGTACTGCATGACTTCACTGATTTGAAACAATTAGATTAAATGACCTCATAGTGTTGGAATCTAGGATATAGATTACCAGGAGATGGTGTGGGAATAGAGAATGGGAAGTTAAGATTTAAAATACCTGGGTTCCTGTTTAGAATGATGAAAATATTTTGGTAATGGATGGTGGTGATGGTGACACAGCATTGTAAATGGAATTAACAGCACAGAAATATAATCTGAATATGATTAAAAGTCAAAATGTTGGATTGAATTATAGCAACCAATACAAATTTTATTTTATTTTACACAAACAGTAAACCCTAAGTTAAACCCTGGACTTTAATTAAGAATACAGTTGTAAAAATGTGTTATCATCATTTGTCACAAATAATTCACAACAATGCAGTGTTAGTGGTAGAATGGTGTGAGGGAATTCTGTATTTTATGCATGATTGTTTTATAAATCCATAATTCTAATGAAAAAAATGTCTTTTGTGGGGGACATGATTTAGTCCTTGGAAAGAAAGAAAAATTTTGGTTCTATTTACCTACCACTTATCATGAAGATATTATCTAAGCATTTAGATAATATTCTTATATGCATTTTACAACATGCAAGTCAGTGTAAAGAAATGTATTGCTATTAGGAAGATTATTACCAATAATAGGGGTGTCTTTTCTTGGGAAAAAAGATTAGATAATAGACAGCTCTCTGACTAAAGAGACAGCAAACAAAATACTTTTTCTTTCCTTTGTGTGCTCTGTGGCAGGGGTCACATTTCATTTTTTTTTTCCATGTGAGTATCTACTTATTACAGCACCATTTGTTGATTATTTTTTCATTTAGTTTTTTTTATGTTTGTTTGCTTGTTTGTTTGGGAAGTGCATGGGACAGGAATCGAACACCACTCTCCCACTTGGCAGGCAAGAATTATACCACTGAACTACCCTCGCACCTCCACAAAATGACTTTTAAGATTCTTCTTAGTTTAAAAATTATAAGTTTTAAAATATTCTGTTCTTTAATTCTCAAACTGGCAGAATATCAGGGAAACATAGTAAAGTATTGAAAAGTTGAAGTCAATATTAAAAATATGACTTGTAAGTAAATCACAGTGTTTCAAATGAATTAAAAGCAATTAATTTCTTTGAGTTTTCAGGAACCAATCAAAGTGCTCAAAATCTCAATGGAAAGATGTTTACGTCCTAAGGGAACATCTTAATTGGTGACAGTTGGTAGTTATAATTAATTGTGAAATTCATCTTAACCTACTGGCCAAGATACCCACAAGTGTTTAAAAAAAATTAATATAGGTATGTTAATGGCATTACACTAGTAACAAAAGCTCAAATTAGCATATTTATATAAATACTCTTAAAAGGAAAGATGTTTGCTTATCCTTTTAAACAATTATTTTTAATTAAAAGAAAACATTGCATTTCAGTTGAAAGCCCTTTAACATAGGTTCCAGAGCCAGATTGCCTGATTCATCAAATGGTGCCCAGCTTCTTGCTAGACTTGTGATCTAGCACAATGTGTGCTTTAGTTTTTAAGAGTTGCCAGAATGCAATATACCAGAAATAGAGTGGCTTTTTTTAATGGGATTTGTTAAGTTGGAAGTTTACAGTTTGAAGGTCATGAAAATGTCCAAATTAAGGCAAGGCTATAAAAATGTCCAAACTAAGGTATCCAGGGAAGATACCATGGCTCAAGAAGGCTGGTGACATTTGGGGTTTCTCTCTTAACTAGAAAGGCACATGGCAGCATCTGCTAGCTTTCTTTCCTGACTTTGCATTTCATAACGATTCCCCAAATGCATTTTCCTTAGGCATCTGCAAAGGTCTCCGGCTGTGTGGGTTCTGTTACTTTTTTCAAAATGGTTGCCTCTTAAAAAGCTCCAGTAAGCAACCCCACCTTGAATGGGTAGAGATACATCTCCATGGAAATCATCTAATCAAAAGTTACCAACCACAATTTGGTGAGTCCATCTCTGTGAAAACAATAAAAAAGATCCCACCCAGTAATATTGAATGAGGATTAAAAAACACGGCTTTTCTTGGATACATAATAGCTTCAAACTGGTACAGTGTGCCTAAACTTCCTATGCCTCCATGTTTTTGTCAATAGAATCAGAATAACAATAATAGTAGAGATTACACAGCATTATGAGGATTAAATGAGTTCAATTATGCAAAACACAAAACAATGTCTTGTATACATTGTCATCTCTTTTTTCAAAAAGATGCTGAGGCTGCTTTCTCTTCTGTACCCTCAGAGAAAGTCCCTCACTCTCTGCTACATGCCCCCCCAAAAAACAAATGCTCACAGAGACACACCTCTCCCTAATACTTTGTATTCTGTTTCAACCCTTTCTCTTAAATTAGTCTAAAGTGAAGATTTTACTCATTACCTAAGCAATATGTGTCCACCAAACACTCTAATAGTTTACATATATAACTAATGGAATCTTCACACACACCTGCAATTTAGGGATATTGTTTCTTTTATACAATTGGGGAAAAAAAGGAGGTCGAAGAATTTAAGTAACTTACTCATGGTCACACATGTAGTATATGTAAAGCTGAAATTTGAGCCCAGGTTTGATGACTCAAAAACCTATGTTTTTTAACTGATCTGTGACGATGAAATCAGAACAGTAGGTTCTTGTAGGAGGTGAGAGAAGCTTCTCAAAATACAAAACATGAAAATACTTTGTGCTTTGACTATTGTGGTTACATGGTATATTCATTTCCCAAAAGTTATTAAATCATCCAAAATTTGTGCATTTCTTTGTCAAACAGTACTCTTAAAATCTATACATTTCATTGTATATAAAATATGTCCCCCCAAACTTTACATTCCTTATGATACTTTGTTTCCTTACTCCAAGAAGCCTTTTTAATGATCCAAGCTAACTGTTCTCTTACTGTTTCATTATTGCAATTACACCTACTGTAGCAGTGGAAAACTCTGAATGATACCCAAGAAAGCACCGCAGCTTCTGAGAGGTGGACAAAACTTTTACTGCTGGCAGAATCAGAGAACTCCTGTTCAAAGTCTGAGACCCGGATATTCTTTATTTCCAGATTATATAAACTAGTGAGCAAGGTGGAAGCTTTTATGGGAATGGGCAGCAAACACTGGGAAGATATGAAATTTCTTTTGTGTGAGATGGGACATGGGCAGAGGACTCTTGTTCCATGGTCATGACCAGTGGCAGGGTCTGTGGATGTGATCAGGTGCAAGCAGACACCACAGACATTGTGTTGCTTTTTTATACTTTCTGCTTTCTACATATTTTAGGAGTACATCATTTCATACATAAAGTCATAAGGTGATATGCACAAATGCAAAAAGTAATACACATAAATTCACAGAGTTATACAGCAATAATACTGAGGTTAAACCTTTGAACTATCTCATTTCCCCCTTTTGATGAGACTATTCATCACACTATATTTTATAACACAAGCATTGGCTAATATCCATGATATCTTGTGGGGTTCAGATTAAAGTTGGTGGAATAAAGTAGGTGGGAGGCAGATTTTCTATTAATGCCTCTATGGTTTGACTCACTCTTTTTAGTAAGCAGGGTAGAAGGTAGGGGAAGATAAGACATATACGAAGCAGCACTAAAACACTTCCAATCAGAGTTTTGAACCCTCCAAAAATTGAGAACCATACTCTGAATAGGTTTTTGGGGTCCCAGACAATCCAGGTTTGAACTGGGACATGGGCTAGGGTTCTTATGTGATTGATGATTTCCTCTATTACCTTCCCTTGGTCATCTAATTCCAAGCAACAGTTGGAAAGGTTGAAGTTTCCACATACCCCACCTTCCTTGGCTAACAGGTAATCAAGAGCCAATCGATTCTGATAGATGGCTGTTCTAAATTTTGTCTGTTGCCATGACAACAGATTCAGAGCGTGGGCAGTTTTGTTTGTGATTGGTTCTATCACTGCCTGAAGCTGGATGGTGTGGTTTAGCATGTAATTTGGGGCTCAGTATCCTCATGACCCATCCTCTGCCCATGTTGCCAGCTCATACTACTGGATGTTACACTCAGGAGGCCACTCATTAGCTTTCCAGTTCCCTATTTGTATGCCTCTTTTTTGGACCCAGCTACTTTCTGATTCATGGACAGGGTATCCTAATAGTTCCCCTTGCTTTAGGGGTGTTAGGAAGAAAGAAAGGTGGGTGGTTCTTAACACACCAGCTCTTGACCATTCCTTAGGCAATTCAGAATAAGCTGTTCTGCCACAGATCCAATACAACCCATCAGGGGCTTTCCAAACACCTGGAGCTGAAATATCGCTCCAAAAACCTTTTAGTGTGGAGAAAGAGGCTAATGGTGATGGATCAGGAGCTGTGTGATTTTTATTTTATCCCCACCATAAGGTGGCCTTTTTACTCTGATTATAGTACTGTTGCCCCAGACAGACAAGGCTTCTGGCTGGAACCAGGAAGTTGTTTCCCCATCTGGCTATACAGTTTTTTTTTCCAATTATAGAAGTTGTTAGGTCCATTTACTGGGTCTGGGCTGGGAGCTACCTTTTTAAAGTTAATTTTCTAAATTGTGTAACATTTCCTTGGAGTTCTTTTATCAGTGGTGGAGGCTGTCTGAACAAAACTTCAAAAGGGGAAAATCCAGTTTGTTCTATGGGACTGCATCTTATTCTTAACAAGGCTATAGGCAGAACATCAGTCCATTTTAGATTGGTTCCCTAACAGAGTTTTTTCAGATGTGACTTCAGGGTGTGGTTCGTTTGCTCCACTTTTTCTGAACTTTATAGCCTATATGCTATGTGGAGATTCCACTTTATGCAGAGGGTTTTACTGAGATTTTGCTTGATCAGGGCCACAAATGCCAGTCCATTGTCAGACCCCAGGGAGCTTGGCAGGGCATACCTCAGAATTATTTCTTTGCACAATTAATGGACCACTCCTGGGCTTTTTCTGAGTGAGTGGGTATGGTTTCCACCCATCCTGAGAAGGTACAGACTCCTACTATCAAGTAGTGATACCCCCTTGCTCAGGGGAGTTCTGTGAAGTATATTTGGATGTCTTTGAATGGCATCTGTTCCATGACTTGAGTTTCTGGGGAAGTGGGGGTGTTGGCCCTTGTCAGATTATTTTGAGCACAAGTCATGAATTTAGCACAGGCTCGTTGGGCAAACTGGTGCATCCTTTTGTGGACAAAACTGCGGCTGTATAGTATTCTGCATCAGGGCAGGAGAAAGTCTGATCCTTTAAATCTGGTCAGATAGAAAACACTTCTTTTAAGGTTTCTGAACATTTGTGTTTGGGCAGGCCTTCTCCCATCAGCAGGAGAGTAGCTGGGTTTAGGCTGCATACAGTTTCCACTTAAATATTCAGGTTGTCACAGAAGAGGGCCTGATAGCGTCACAGCCAGGAAGTGAAAAGTCAATGATGCCCCTTTTGCTGGAGAACTGCCTTGATTTGGTGTGGAATGTGAAGAGTTAGTTGCTGGCCAAAGGTTAATTTTCAGCATTGTGGGTTAGAGTGATAGCGGCAGCTGTAGCGTACAGTCAGGGGGGCCATCTCATGGTTACCAAATCCAGCTGCTTTGACAATTAAGTCACTGGGTGATCCCAAGAGCCTAGCTTCTGCATGAGGACCCCCATAACCATTCCCTGTCATTTATGAACGTACAGGGTGAAAGGTTTGTCAATGTCCAGGAGACCCAAGTCTGGGGCTTGGGTGAGGTCTTTTTTTAGAGTTTCAAAGGCTTTTTGTTGTTCGGATCCCCAGGGCAGAGGTGAACTTTCAGCTCCTTGCATAGCCTCATACAGGGACTTGGCAACTGCGGTGAAGTTAGGGATCCAGGTGCAGTAGAATCCTGCAGCCCCTAGGAACTCACGGACTTGTTGCAGAGATGTGGGTGTAGCAATCTGACAGACAGCTTGCTTGCTTTCTACCTGCAGGTGCCAGGCACCCTGAGCAATGTGGAATTCAAGGAATTTCACCAGTTTTTGCAAATCTGGTGATTTTGCAAATGTTCCCTGGAAAAGTTGTAGCCTCTTTGATTTAAGTGGGTCAGGAGTGCCTTAGTACCTTCTAGACAGTCTTGTGATATTGTTCTGGCTAAGAGTAGATCATCTACATGCTGAAGCAAAACACTATTATTCTTTTTATCATGGAATTCTTCTAAGTCCTTTCTTAGGTTCTGGCTAAATATAGTGTAATAATTTTTGAATCCTTGAAGTAGTCACATCCAGGTGAATTGTTGCTTTCTTCCAGTGTATGGATGTTCCCATTCAAAGGCAAAAGTGAGTTGGCTGACCAGTGCCAGACAAACACAGAAGAAAGCATCTTTCAGGTCAAGGCAGGAAAAGAATGATGCTGTTCATGGAATTAGGCTCAATAGAGTATATGAATTTGGCATTATGGATGAAGGATAACAGTCACTTTGTTGATGGCTCAGAAATCTTGAACAGGGTGGCAGTCATTGGTGCCAGATTTTCATATCAGTAGCAGAGGAATGTTCCATGGGGACTGGCATTCCTGTAGTATACCATGAACAAGCAGGTGGTCAATATGTGCCTGAATTCCCACCTGGGCTTCCTGGGGGACTGGATATTGTTTAAGATGTACTGGGACAACTCCCAGATGGAGTTCCACAAAGACCAGAGGGGAGTTCATTACTAGCCCCAATGGACTGTGTCCTGCCCAAACAGATGAATTAACTTCTGGCATCTGTGGGTGCTCAGGCTGACTTCAGTTTTCTTTAGTGAGAAAGAGGTGCTGTTCTTTGGTCTGGGGGGCTGTCAGGTTCACCATGATTTGTTTCTTTGGGTTTTTTGGCATCAGGAAACATTACCCTTCTGCACTGAAGCTTATCTGGGCCTGGAGATTTGTTAGGAGGTCTTAGCCCAGTAGGGGTACTGGACAGTCAGAAAGGTAAAGAAATTGATGAGAAACTTCACGAGACACCAGCAGACAATTGCAGGCTGATAAGAAGGGATGTTGAGCTGGGAAACCAGTGGTCCCAATGATGGTATTTTGCCTTTAATTTTAGGCCCAATTTGCTGTTTGACAACAGAATTTTCTGCACCAGCATCTACCATAAAGTCCATTTTTTGGCACTCTACTGTCATCGTGGCCATGGCCTCCCTAGGGCCGAGTATGAAGAGGCCGAGTCTGTCTCAGTTTGAATTGTCTTCAAGGCTTGGTAAGCCTGCCAAATCAGTAGCTATAGGCTCCTCATAGCTAGCAAGTCGTTTTCTTCCCTTCCCCCATCTTTTGTTGGGGCATTCTGCTTTCCAGTGTCCCTCCTCTTTACCGTAGTTTCTTCCCAGTGGTTCTGTTCTCCTCCATTCTGCAGGTGGCCCCCAATAAGTGGGTGTTTTAGTTTCTGGCCCTGGATGCTTGAAGGTTCTGAGTTTTGAGAATGGGGCTTTCTGGTGCTCTGGCTAAGCACCACAGCAGGCAGGTCTGCTTTTCTTTTTAACTGGTGGTCTGCTTCTCTCTATGCCATTTGGTCTTGGTTCAAAAAGGAGACTTTTGTGGCTACTTCAAGGAGCTGGGATGTATCGTTACAGAAACCCCTTCTAATTTCTGCAGCTTTCTTCAGATATCAGGCTGGGCTTGCCTGACAAATGCCGAGTTAACAAGTTTCTGGTTTTCTGATGCCTAAGGGTCAAAAGGAGTATACAGTTTAAAAGCTTCACAGCGGCACTGGTAGAACAGGCTAGTGGCTTCATCTGACTTTTGCAGGACTTAAGCAGTTTTTGATATATTTATTGTTTTTCTGGCCCCCTTTTTCATGCCTTGAATGAGCACATCATGGTAGAAATTCGAACTGTTTCTGCGAGCTTTGGTGTTTGGGTCCCACCATGGGTCAGCATCTGGGAAGCAATTTTGAGCATATTGGGATGCATTCATTACTCCTTCAGGAGTATTTTCCTCTGACCACTTCAGGCAGCTTCTGAAACTCATTTGCCCTCTTCTGTGTTGAAGAGGGTGATGCAGAGCTGGTGGCCATCTTGCCACAGCGGTCGATGGGTGTGTATAATTGACTGGAGTAGGTCGATCATAGCCTGAGGCTTCTCAGTGTAGGAGAGAGTGTGTTTTTTTCCAGTTTATGCTGTCAGAAGTTGAAAAAGGCTGATAGATGAGCATGAGTTGGCCTCCCTGTAACTGGCCTTCTGCATCATGGTAAAATGGCCCTCAGGTTTCTTTCAGGGGCAATTGTAGATCCCCTGGGACACTGCAGGCTTTTCCAGCTCAGGGGTGAAGGTTCCAGGTTTGAGGGATCTCTGGAGAGAGTTTGGGCAGACTGGGACCCAGTAAGATGGGAAATGACCGTGCAGAGCTGGCTGTGGTCTCTGATGAGATGGAGTTTTTAGTAGAGGGCATCGGGGAAGATGGTAATGCCTCCGGCAACAAAGCCAGTGCTTGAAGCAAGGGTTAGGGGGCTGGAGCTGAGTAAGGTGGAGGGAATATATCTTCTTTTGTAGCTTGGAGGACTGGAGGTTTTCCCAGGGTTGAAGTCTTAGGAAGGCAGGGGTAAAGAGTCTCTGTCAGTGGCAGGGAGGGACCGAAGCTCAGATGATCACACCCTGATGCCCGCAGTCACGGAGAGCTTCTGTCGTCAGTGGGGAGGGCACCGAGGCTTGGGTGTCTGTGTCGTGCACAAGTGTCACTGGGAACCAGGGCCAGAGCCGGGAGTGGAGGCAGTGGTGGCAGCTTCTCTGTCTCTTATCTAAGTGGTTGGGGTGCTTTTCTGTCAGCAGCAGAGAGCCTTCTGGGGTTGGAAGGCTTGTGGCTACATGGGCTAACTTCTTTGCAGCAACTGCTCTGGGGAGCAGAATGCCCAGATTGGCCATCAGGACTGTCACATGGCTTTCAAAGCAAGCTTTTAGCCTTGGTGGTGAATTTTGAACAATTTGGAGTCAGCAGTCAATATACATTGGTCAGCATGTACAGGCTGTCCCATGACAACTTGTCAGATAGCTCAGATTTAAGTTGGGGGTCAAACAATCCCTTAGACAGCCATCCAACTCCAAAAGAGGGCCAGTCCAATTGGCAAAATTTGTGCAGCTCCTAGGGCTTCAGCTTCACTCCATAGTCTCCAGAAAACCCTTTCTTAAAGTTCTTAATGAGGCACACTAAAGGGGTTTTGCTTTCAGAATCACCCATAGAGATCTTCCCAGGGCACTAGAAAAGCAATTAAACAAATAAACAAGATGACCATTGCTTCGTCCATTTCTGGCCACTTTCTGTGACAGAGAATTTAGGGTTCTCTTGGCATAAGGCAGATTGGTATAAACCCTCAACTTGAACTCATGAACTCTTTCGTTCAGTTGAGAGCACCACTGCGCAAGCCATAGTGAGATCCCAGGGACCTGTAGATCAGGACACACACTTTGCTGCATGGGTGACACAGCACCAAAGCCTCTGGGCACAGCTACAACTCATCCATGCACTTTCACACATCAAGCACTAGACAGCCTGACAAATTATGTATGACTCCAAAACCAGAGTGTATCTAACTGCTGGGGGTTTCTCCTCCAGCTTCTCTGAAGGTTACTCAGCTTGGTATAGGAGGGGATTAGCCTCCTCTTTTGCCCGAAAGGCAGGACTGCACAGTCTCTATACCTGATCGGTGGACGATTGGTGAACGACTGTTCTTATCAGTCCAGTGTGCAGAGCTCTGGTTCAGTGCTCAGGGCTGCTGAATCTGGGGAAGCCAGTGCCTCATTCCAGTCAGATGATTCCAAACCAAAAGAAAGAGTGCCAGGGGTGCCCTGGGGATGAATGAGATTGGTTGACAACTCAGACTTCCCAAGAGGTTGGGAGGGGACACAAGGGCATCTCTTCTTTAGGGTGCAGAGTTTCTCAGCCAATGCACCAGAAATGTAGCAGTGGAAAACTCCAAATAACACCCAAGAAAGCACCAGAGCCTCTGAGAAGTGGACAAAACTTTTATGGCCGGCAATCTCAGAGGACTTCCGTCCAAAGTCTGAGCCCTGAATATTCTTTGTTTTCGGATTATATAGGCTAGGAAGCAAGGTGTGAATTACTATGGGAATGGGCAGTAAACACTTGAAAGGTATGGAATTTCTTTTGTCTGAGATGGGACATGGGCAGAGGACCCCTGTTTTGTGGACGTGACCAGAGTCAGAGTCTCTGGATGTGACCAAGGGCAAGCAGATGCTGCAGACATTTTGATTTACTTCCTGCTTTCTACATACTTTAGGAGCACATAATTTCATACATAAAGTCATAAGGTGATATGCACAAATGCACAAAATGCACAAAAATTCATAGTTATATATTAATAATACTGAGGTTAAATTTATGAACTACCTCATTACTTTGTGCTATGTGGTTTTATGTTCACAATCTTTTCAATATTTAGAGATCTCTCTTCCAGAAGTGGCTTCCCAACAACATATAACAATATGTTTATTTTCTTCCCCAAAACTGCCTATTCATATATAAACTCTTAGAGAAGATGCTATATGATAGAAGGAGAGACAAATTTCATATATTTGGCTTGCAACTTTCTATTTGAGTCTCTTTTTACTGGTGAATAAAGTGTTAACGGAAAATATTTTTGTTTTTATAGAACTAGCATCATTAATTTTGCAGTGAAAATACCTTGTAATAGTTTATGAAAAATATTTTTATTCATTTTATTCCTTGGTGTTATTGTAACTGAAAATTCAATCTCCCCCAAATAGATACATACATGCACACAAATACACACGCATTTGCACACACACACACAGAACCACACAACAGCAGGGGTTTCTCCCATAGAAGGATAATTATTCCTCATGTTGTCTTCCATTTACTTATAAAATAACAGCATGGGAAAACCTTGCCTTTGAATATGGTTTCACTAAAAGTTCTGGCAAGTGTCATTTTTAAGATTTGGACTTGTCTTAAATTAGCCACAGGGTGGTCATCAAAATGCAAATGGACCCACTTTTTGAAAGCAAATTGCAATATTATCTTATTTTTTATGTACCAGTTAGAGATTGAATAATTTACTTCACAAAGCACTTGTTTTTATTCTTAACTTGCATTCCTATGGGTATGAACCCACTTGTATAAATAAGACATTTTGTTATTATACTAGTTTAGGTGTGGCCAGATTGAATCACGGTGGAACTTAATCCATATTACTGGGGGCCTTATTGAAACGGAAAATGCAGACTGCAGTCAAGGAAGCCAGAAGATGGAGAAAGCCAGAGGATGAGTTCAAGTACACTGTCATGCGTGGGAGGACTGTCATCACCAGAATAACTCTGAGAGAAAGCATTACAAGCATCTTTTCTTTGGACGTCTAACCTCCAAACTGTAAGCCAGTAAATTCATAGTTTAAGCTAATTTGCTATGTGGTTCTTGTCATAGTAAACTAAGAGAGCACCTGTAGATTGCTATGCTTGATTTAGAAACAAAAAAATAATAATATAAAAATAAGTGGAGGGAAGGAGATGAGGCAATTATACAAAACTCCCTTCACACACACACACACACGCAGGAAGGAAATGTGAAGTTCTATGTGGGAAAAAACTATGAAGATTATATTGATTTTAAGGAAAAGATCCTTTTTTGTTGAGATGTATATTTTACTATCTTTGGGAATTAGTGTTTACTCTGTGTGTGCCAGATGACTAGAAAGAATAAAAAGGAATAAACAAAATCATAATCAAATTTTTTTTGGGGGGAGTCATTGTCTAGAGTGCTAAACTGCACCTTAAACAAGTAAAAATGCCACCCATTCCCCACTCCCACCCCATCCCAAATACTACAGAAGTAATAATTTACACTTTGGGTTATATATTGCTGAAAGATATTTTGTCTAAGATATTGTGCAAGTGTACAAAGAAGAATCAACCCTAAAAACAATTCTTTGTATTCCTCTAAAAGTTATAGGAGTGGGACAGATATTATTTCACAAAGATTTGAAGAAGGACATTCCATCTGAAATGGATGGAACCTTCACAAGGCTGGGATCCAGGATTCATCCTGGAAGTAATGATTTCCAAATGGTTTAAATGCTCTCCTTGTGTCACCTGTTGTGCTGTAATCCCCTTCAGCGACCTCCAATTCTTCAGTCAGTTCTCATGTATAACCTTGTGTGGTGGTTGTATGCAGAAGTAAGAGAAGGGACAGTGAAGGGACATGTGGCTTTGTCAGAAAATGGATGTTCAAAAGTTTCTTCCTTCCCACATATACTAAAGAAGGGATAATGTTGAAGGAGATAGGAAAGATAATGTTTGGGTTATAGCAAAGAATAAATAGATACATTAAATATATGATATTTCAGTCCTTTTGTAAGAAAATAAGTAGGGAAGGGTAGAAGAGGATGTTGAGAAGGAGGTGGTAGGGTTTGGGCTGAGACTGGAAATAGAATGTTCTGAGAAGTAAAGAGGGTACAGGAAGTAAGCCAAACCACTGAGCCACACAGTTTGGTCAAGGGACAATATAATAGGTTAATTATTGCAAGGGGGAGCTGCGGGAGCATGCACAGTATATGCATAGGAAATATACTTTAAGCAAAATGCATAAGGAAAGACAAAGGCTAGGTAACAGAGGCATAAGGCCAGCTCAGTGTAAGCATGTGCAATATAGAGGCATCAGGCCAGCTCAGCATAAGCATGAGCTGTATAGAGAAATAAGACCAGCTCAGCATAAAAATGCACAGTATAGAAACAAAAGTCCAACTCAGCATAAGCATGAGTTGTATAGAGAAATAAGACCAGCTCAGTATAAGCATGCGTAGTATCAAGACATAAGGCCAGCTCAGCATAAGCATGTGCACTGTGCCCAGCTGCGGCAGTAGAAAAGATTTAGCTCCGGGAGGAAGGGGCCAGCCTGCTCAGGCTGACCCCACCTGAAAGGGTGCTGTGCCTGCTGATGCTTGTCTTTGCTTGATAAAGCTGGTTTATGAAAGCCACCTGCAAGACCAATGAAATTCTTTTCACTGCCACTTCACTGAGGAATTCCTCCCTGGTAACACTTTTAGTTTTTGATCTTAATTTTTTTATCTCAAATTTGTACAATATTTTTAACTCTATTTGACAGAATCAAAGATGAAACTGTTCAGAGAGGCTGGTCTGCAATGGGTTAATCTTCTTAAGATTGTCCTAATAAGCCACAGTGCTTGACTGTGAAGAAGTAGTTGTGCATGTGCTACATGTGAGCAGAAATTGGGCTCATGCTATTGCTCATATTCAATATATAGTGTTAGCATTGCCATCATCTTAGTTTTAGGACCTGTCATCCCGCAAGAAAATCACATCCTTTCAATTCATTGAGCAAGCATTTGGGCCAAACAAATGTATTTTTCATGTGAATTTTCTATTTCCTCATTGTCTCAAGTGACCTTGGTTTTGTTGCTTCAATATAGGCCATACAGATCTATTCAGAAGAAAGATCTTTATATATTCATCACCAAGTTATATTGTAAAGGAACCAATAAACCTTCAAAAGCCTATTATCTTAAAGAACTTGGAATCCTGTCGTATGCAGAACATTAGGTATCTGTGCTCTGGGATTGCTTATAATCTAGTTAAGGAGGCAAGAAACATAACAAAATAACCAATATTACATCACGACATATGCTAAATACAATCATTTAACTTCTAAAAAATATTTTTACATAAGTTTATTTCTCTTCTGCAGTATATAAAGAAACATGCTATTATTGTGAGATAAAACATTAATAAAAAAGTCAGACCCTTCCTTTTAAGGAACATCCAGTGTAGTAAGGAAAAGAAATGGTGAATTTGAAAGGAAATAGTGACTTAGGAATGAAAGAATATGAGGACCAACTGGTAACTGTTAGGTTAAAAAAGTGGAAGGCTGGTTTTCTTGTGTTTCTTTGAAAATCATTGTAGAAGAGTATGTTAAAGAATCCTTCATGTGTATCTTGATACAAGGATGATTTAGTTTGCCATGGCAGCTGTAACAAAGTTAGGTTGTTAGGTTGGCTTAAAAAGCAGAAATTGGGTGCATGGGTGGTTCAGTGGTAGAATGCTTGCCTTCCATGTAGGAGACCCAGGTTTGAGTCCTGGACAGTGCATTTAAAAAAAAAAGAAAGCAGTAATTTATTGTCTCCCAGTTTTAGAGACTAGAAGCCTAAAGCCAGATTGTTGGAGGTGCCACACTTTTTCTGAATTCTGTAGCTTTCTGGTGGTAGTTTTCAGGCCATCCAAAACTCAATTTCTGCCTCTGTCCTATGACCATCTCTTTCCCTATCTGTTCCAGCCTCTCTCCTACTTCTACTGTGCCTAAATTTGCTTTTCTTATAAAGACTCCAGTCACACAAAAAGGCCCATTTTGATTCAGATTGGCCTCACTTAACTAATTATATCTGCAAGGACCCTATTTACAAAAGGGTTCACATACAAAGAATGGGAGGTTAGGACTTCAATAGGTCTTTGAGGGAAGGGGTAGCATCATTCAATCCATAAGAGAGAAACAAGTCAAATGGATAACTATAACGACAGCTAACATTTATTGAGAATGATCTACATGCCAGATGCCATAGTGTAAATTTTTATTGCTACTTCAGCCTTATCTCCCACAAATGTTACATGCTTCCCATAATTGCAAGCACTCTCTCCAAGGAGCCTCTTAATTGCCTTGCACAAATAAAATTCTAGAACAGAACATAATGAAAGCAGGAGGTTTCTTTCTCTAAGTACATAAAAAGTAAGAGCAGGGGAGAGGAATTGTGAGAAGATGGCAGAGTAGAAACCTCTGGGAATCAATTCCTCCACCAAAACAACTATTGAACTGGCAGGAACTCTGAATCAACTAATTTCTTTTTTTTCTTTTTTTTAATGAATCAACTATTTTGAAACTCCAGGCTCTAGTTGAATACTGTGCAGCATTCAGGAGGGAGTGAAAATAATAGGCTCATAAATTGTGATAAATCCCAGCAAGTTTCATGCTCCCTGCAGTGTCTTCTATCCCCCATCCTTCAGCCTCCTAGCAGGCAGCACTGGGGATGCAGCTCAGGTTTCTGGCCCAGTTTGCAAGTGCCAGAGCAGGACTTAAAGATCCAGTCTTATAGACCCTAGGGGTTGTGGTCTGATTGCTGAACACTGCTTTTGATCATCTACTTTGGATTCTCAGGGGCCAGCTCTGAGGATGGTCATTGTTCCGACTCCCTCAGCAAAGGCAGCAAAGCAGTCTTAAAGAAACCATGGAAAACAGTTAAAGGACTGCATTAACTGAGCAAGTGCTAAATGAAGGAAATACAATCTCAGAAAACTCAGAAGAAGCTCCTGAACCCTTGCTTTCCTTTTCCCACCCCCTCCACGATGTGGGGTAGAAACAGTTTGTGCTCCTATTTGTAGGAATAAAATTAAGTTTAGCTTCCACACAAGAAGGTGCAGGGTGAAATAAATGAAACTAACTAAACAAAGGGCTACAAAACAGCTCAGACTGGTCTTGCAGGCAGGGAAAGGAGAGGGTCTCTGATGCAGGCCTAGAATGGTGCCAAATCCTTATATAAGTAAAAACAAATTTAAATAAGTAACGGCCAGGGCAACTGAAATGTGAAATGTAATTAAAAGTGGGAACATTTGGTGGGAAATTTGAGTTAGTTGGATTATCTGGATAGGCTGTAACCTATGGGGTAGCCAATCAGCAGAGAAACAGGAGAGGAAACTGGGTCCTAAGCTTAGGGTATAAGGCCTGTGACATTCTATTACTTGGCGTGCCAGCCATCATTATTTCAGTTGAGTGCCCTATTCTTGCAAGATTATGAATAAATTCTTTTCTTCTCCACAATCAGATGAACGTTTGTTCTCTTTCAGGTATGGCTTTCTTTCTAACACATAGTGGGTCTGTGACAGTTCCATAGGGAGCAGAACAGCCCCTGTGTGCATCCTGGGGTACATGTATGTCAGTGCCAAACTAACAAGTGAAAGTCTGAGCAGGGTTTGTTTTCTCAAGCTCATTCTCCCAGAATTTATCCTTTGGGCAGAGAAGCTTCTTGCAGAAAGCTAGGACAGTGTGAGAAATAAATAAATCGAAGCAACCTGGGGCAAAGTACTACTTGCATTAAGCCACATAAAAACAACCTTGGTTGGGGTAAAAGTCTATATCAAAGGGAGTAGAGGGGGGTTTTATTCAAATTCCTGTAAACTGTAAACAGGGGAATTCTTAAGGTCTCCACCGAGAACAAGCCCAAGAAAAGGAGCAGGCTCTGTGTCTCCATGAAAATAAGATAAAACACAGAAGACCCTGCACTTCACATTTGTCTCTAGGTAATCTTCTAGATAGGAAAGCTGAGCTGTGATGGAGATAAACATCCAATCACCAATTTACAAAAACAGTGAAAGATGCTCTTTGCTTTGGTTTTTGTTGTTGTTGTTAGCTCCTGACACACAAGGAAAACTCTGCCATATTACTAACTGGATACAAACTAAAGAGTAGAGAACTAGGGAAAAGATCCAAGTGTCAATTTAAAATATTAAAATGTACAGTGTGCAAAAAAATGATTGCACAATATAAGGAAAAAGGAAATGACAGCACATCTAAACAAAGAAGATAAAACCCAGAAACCATCAAAAAGGAACACACTTTGGATTTACCAGACAAAGGCTTTTATAAAATGATCCTCAGTATGCTCAAGGTCGTAAAACACGAAAAAATAACCAAAGGATATAATGAATATAATGAATGAACAATATAGAAATCTTTTTGAGATTCTCAGGCAGGAATATTAGAGTAGAAGAATACAACAATTGAAATGAAAAATTCCTTAGAAAGTTTCAACAGCAGTGTGGAGGTGGAAGGAGAAATAATCAGTGATCATGAAGATAAGAAAATTGAAATAAGTCAGGCTGAGAGGAGGAGAAAAAAAGAATAAATATTCAAAACACAGAGGTAAGGAAGACTGTCTCTGTATTTTAGAATCATACATACTCTTTGAAACCAAAGGAAGAAAGTTTTATTCAGTCTGGAACTTAAATTTTCTGTACTACATAACCTAATTCAACCTATCTGTATAGCTCATTTGAACAACTGAAACACAGGGAGCCCAGAATAAGAAGAGGTCCTTCCATCCAGTATAGATTATTGTAATGCCTGGATACATCTTAGAGTATATTAAACAGATAATCAAAAAGTATTGGCAAGGCACCTTGAAGGATGGGAAAAAGACTATGGAACTATTAAACCTTACCATCAGGGTATTCTCTGATACTGTGTCAAACTTTAGGGACACCCAAATCAATAGGCCATGCCCTTGATCCTGAGGCTTACTCTTGTGAAGGTAGCAGAGAAACTTAGACTACCTATACTCATGCCTAAGAGTTACTTTTGGAGGACCTCTTCTGTTGCTCAGATGTGACTCCACACTCTCTAAGCCCAACTCTGCAAGTGAAATCATTGTCCCCCCCATGTGGGACAGGACATTCAGGGGTGAAAGTCTCCCTGATGACATGGGAGATACCCCCTGGGATGAGTCCAGCCCTGGCACTGTGGGATCAACAATTCCATCCTGACCAAAAGTAGGAAAAGAAGTATAACTAATAAAAAATTGGCAGAGAGTCCGAGTAGAGTCGAGAGGCTACTCTGGAGGTTGCTTTTATGTAAGCTTCAGTTAGATCTTGCTACCTAGCATAACCTTTCAAATTCCAACCAGGACCATTCCCACCAATCCTAAAGAATACCTAGGGCAATTATAAGATTCCACAAGGATTCCATGCTCTAAAATAACTTTCCAGAAACCTACAACCTCCAGATGGGTCCCTGGTCCAGATAAGTACTGAAACCTAGAGGGTCCAGTCTCTCCAGAACATCAGATAGTTCCATCTCCCTACCCCATATTAATGACAGACCCTTCGAATGTGAAAAATTTAGAATGGCCATAGCCCAAACACCCCTAAAGAGAGAATGGAAAAATCAAAGGTGATGGTGGAGCTATACAGTGAAGATAGGATTTAACAAATTAATATGAATGCTGAATCATTAAATTGATACCTCTTTTAGTCTTCAGTATCTTAGGACAGCTAGAAGTAAAAATCTAAAATTGTGGAATTGTGACCCATGTCAAATGCTGAAATATGGTGTATTAGTTAGGGTTCTCTAGAAAAACAGAATCAACAGAGAACACTCACAAATACAAAATTTATAAAAGTGTCTCACTTGACCGTGGGAACGCAGTGTCCAAAATCCTCAGGGTAGGCTATGAAGCCGATGATTCTGATGGAGGGTCTGGATGAACTTCACAGGAGAGGCTTGCTGGACAAAGTAGGAAGAGAGCCTATCTCTTCTGAATCCTCCTTAAATGACTTCCAGTGATTAGATTGAGCATCACTCATTGAAGAAGACATTCCCCTTGGCTGATTATAAATGGAATCAGCTGTGGATGCAGCTGACGTGCTCATGATCTAATTCTATGAAATGTCCTCCTTGCAACAAATAGGCCAGCACTTGCCCAACCAGACAAACAGGTACCACCACTTGGCCAAATTGGCACATGAAGCTGACCATGACATATGTTCTACAACTAATTGTGGTGCTGTGCTTTGAAATGTATAGCTTGTTTGTATATATGTTATTCTTCACAAAAAAAGTAGAAAAACAGTCAATTTTGATGATACAAAATAATTAAGCCTTCTTGCCTCCTATATTCTGTAGCAGCTAGAAGGAAAAATCTGAGAGGATCATATGGTAGCCCATGACAAACTCTGGGATCTGTCCTGTAACTACTTGTTGAAGAGAACTTTGAAAACTATTGCTTTTTTATTACTTTGCTTTGTAAATATGTTATACTATATGATAAAAAAATTAAATATAATAATAATGAACAGAGCCTAAGAGACCTGTGGAACACCATCAATCATACCAATATATATAATACAGGAGTCCTAGAAGGAGGAAAAAGACAAAAAAAAGGAAGAAAGACTATTCAAAGAGATAATGATAGAAAACTTCCCAAATTTAATGAAAGTCATGAATATTCACAATCAAGAACTACCAACAAACCACAAACAGTACAAATTCAAGCACTCACAGAAACATAGTAATCAATCTATTCAATGCAAAGATCAGAAATAGAGCCCTGAAAATTTCCAGAGAAAAGCAATGAGTTATGCACAAGGGAATACCAGTACAATAAGTGCTGATTGATCATCAGAAACCATGGAGGCAAGAGAGTGGGATGAAATATTAAAAATGCTGAAAAAAAAATGCCAACAAAAAATTTCATGTCCAGCAAGTCCTTCTTTCAAAAATTAGGGAAAGAATAAGCATTACCTGAGAAACAAAAGCTGAGCGAGTTCATAGTCACTAGATCTACCATACAAACAATGCTAAAGGGAAATCTTCAGACTGAAAAGGAAGGACACTAGAGAATGGACTGAAGCAGGATAAAGAAATAAAGACCTCTGGTAGCCCCTTTCTCTGTGGAATCACCATGGTGGCTGGGACCATGTACATATGTCTAGAAATCTGGAGGACCCTCATCGCTGCTCAGTACAGCGGGGCTCAGGTTTGTGTGGTCTCCTACTTCCACTTTAGCCAACCAACCCCACTCCCAAATTTCTCTGCAAATTTCCTGCCAGCAAGTTTCTAGCATTTGAGGGTAATGATGGATTCTGTGTGTTTGAAAGCAATGCCATTGTCTACTATGTGAGCAATGAGCAACTGTGGGGAAGTACTCCAGAGGCAGCAGCCCAGGTAGTGCAATGGATGAGCTTTTCTGACAGTGCCATAGTACCCCCAACCAGTAGCTGGGTGTTCCACACCTTGGGCATCATGCACCACAACAGGTCTCAGAGAATGCAAAGGAGGAGGTGAGGTGAATTCTGGGACTGCTGGATGCTCATTTGAAGCTGGATGCGGACCTTTCTGGTAGGTGAACATGTGACACTGGCTGACCTCATGGTTGCTGCACCTGTTGTGGTTCTACAAACAAGCCTTTGATCCTTCTTTTCACCAGGCCTTCCCCAATAACAATTTCTGGTTCCTCATCTACATTAACCAGCCTCAGTTCTGGGATGTGTTGAGGGAGGTGAAACTCTGTGAGAAGATGGCCCAATTTGATGCTAAGAAGTTTGCAGAGAGCCAGCCTAAAAAGGAGACTCCATGGAAAGAGAAAGCCCCATGAGAGGAGAAGCAGAAGCCCTAGGCTGAGGAGAAAGAGGAGAAAAAGGCAGTTTCTCCTGCTCCTGAGGAGGAGATGGATGAATGTGAGTAGGCAGTGGCCACTGAGCCTTTGCTCACTTACCCAAGAGTAACTTTGTGTTGGATGAATTTAAGAGCAAGTATTCCAATGAGGACACACTTTCAGTGTCACTGCCACATTTCTGGAACACTTTGATAAGGATCACTGGTTCATGTGGTATTCCGAGTACTGCTTCCCTGAAGAATTCACCTAGACTGTCAAGACCTGCAACCTCATAACTGGAATGTTCCAGCAATTGGACAAGCTGAGGAAGAATGCGCTTGCCAGTGTCATTCTCTTTGGAATCAACAATAGCAGTTCCATATCTGAAGTGTGGGTCTTCCAAGGCCAGGAGCTTGCCTTTCCATAGAATTCAGATTAGCAGATGGACTATGAATGATACACAAGGAGGAAGCTGGATCCTGGCAGTGAGGAGACCTAGATGCTGGTTCAAGAGTACTTTTCCTGGGAGAAGATGGCGGCTTAGTAAGACGCGCGGATCTTAGTTTCTTCTCCAGGACAGCTACTAGGGGAGTAGAAACAATACAGAACAGCTCCCAAAGCCAACACAGAGATAAAAAAGACAGCGTACCCCATCCTGGAACGGCTGGCTGGCTGAGAGAAGCCGCTCGGGTGAGATCGCCGAGGGGCGTGGGCTTCACCGGGCGGGGCGGCAAGTGGCCGGAGTCACTCCCTTCCCCCTTCCTGGGCTGGCTGGGAGAATTGGAGAGGCGGTCCCCTGAAACCGCGGCAGCTGGCGCCCACACCACGCGTGGCCCCCCGGACCAACTGAGAGAATTGGATCGGAAATCCCCAGGCCGCGGAGAATGGTGACGGGTGGGGGAGGCCCCTTCCAAACCCATGACTCCCCGGGAACGTGCACTCTCCCGGGCGGACTGCTGCCGCTGGCGCCCTCCCGCCACGCTTGCCACCCCAGGCCGACTAGGAAATTCGGACGGGCGCTTTCCCAGGCTGCGGCGGCCAGCGACCCTCCCCGCGTTCAGACCCCAGGCCGGCTCGCACTCTTCCAAGCCACTTCGGCTAGCGAACCTCCCAGACGGTGAGAGTTTTCCAAAGTTAAAGGACTCACAGCACCTTTTACTGGTGGGACCCACAGACAAAGTGTGCCACGAGCGCCACCTACTGGGCAGGATAAGAAAAACAGAACACAGAGATTTCACAGAAAAATCTTCCAAACTTTTGGATCCAATACCCAGGGAAATCTGTCTAAATGCGCAGACACCAACAGAAGATAACGGATCACACTCAAATAATTGAAAATATGGCCCAGTCAAAGGAACAAACCAATAGTTCAAATGAGATACAAGAGCTGAGACAACTAATGCTGAATATACGAACAGAAATGGAAAACCTCTTCAAAAATGAAATTGATAAATTGAGGGAGGACATGAAGAAGACATGGCCTGAACATAAAGAAGAAATAGAAAAAATGAAAAACCAAATCACAGAACTTATGGAAGGGAAGGACAAAGTAGAAAAGATAGAAAAAACAATGGATACCTACAATGATAGATTCAAAGAGACAGAAGATAGAATTAGTGATTTGGAGGATGGAACATCTGAATTCCAAAAACAAACAGAAACTATCGGGAAAAGAATGGAAAAATTTGAACAAGGTATCAGGGAACTCAAGGACAATGTGAAGCGCACAAATATACGTGTTGTGGGTGTCCCAGAAGGAGAAAAGAAGGGAAAAGGAGGAGAAAAACTAATGGAAGAAATTATCACTGAAAATTTCCCAACTCTTATGAAAGACCTAAAATTACAGATCCAAGAAGTGCAGCGTACCCCAAAGAGATTAGACCCAAATAGGCATTCTCCAAGACACTTACTAGTTAGAATGTCAGAGGTCAAAGAGAAAGAGAGGATCTTGAAAGCAGCAAGAGAAAAACAATCCATCACATACAAGGGAAACCCAATAAGACTATGTGTAGATTTCTCAGCAGAAACCATGGAGGCTAGAAGACAGTGGGATGATATATTTAAATTACTAAAAGAGAAAAACTGCCAACCAAGACTCCTATATCCAACAAAATTGTTCTTCAAAAATGAGGGAGAAATTAAAACATTCTCAGACAAAAAGTCACTGAAAGAATTTGTGACCAAGAGACCAGCTCTGCAAGAAATACTAAAGGGAGCACTAGAGTCAGAATAGAAAAGACAGAAGAGAGAGGTATGCAGAAGAGTGTAGAAAGAAGGAAAGTCAGATATGATATATATAATACAAAAGGCAAAATGGTAGAGGAAAATATTATCCAAACAGTAATAACACTAAATGTTAATGGACTGAATTCCCCAATCAAAAGACATGGACTGGCAGAATGGATTAAAAACAGGATCCTTCTATATGCTGTCTACAGGAAACACATCTTAGACCCAAAGATAAACATAGGTTGAAAGTGAAAGGTTGGGAAAAGATATCTCATGCAAATAACAACCAGAAAAGAGCAGGAGTGGCTATACTAATATCCAACAAATTAGACTTCAAATGTAAAACAGTTAAAAGAGACAAAGAAGGACACTATATACTAATAAAAGGAACAATTAAACAAGAAGACATAACAATCATAAATATTTACGCACCGAACCAGAATGCCCCAAAATACGTGAGGAATACACTGCAAACACTGAAAAGGGAAATAGACACAAATACCATAATAGTTGGAGACTTCAATTCCCCACTCTCATCAATGGACAGAACATCTAGACAGAGGATCAATAAAGAAATAGAGAATCTGAATATTACTATAAAGGAGCTAGACTTAACAGACATTTATAGGACATTAAATCCCACAACAGCAGGATACACCTTTTTCTCAAGTGCTCATGGATCATTCTCAAAGATAGACCATATGCTGGGTCACAAAGCAAGTCTTAACAAATTTAAAAAGATTGAAATCATACACAACACTTTCTCGGATCATAAAGGAATGAAGTTGGAAATCAATAATAGGCGGAATGCCAGAAAATTCACAAATATGTGGAGGCTCAACAACACACTCTTAAACAACGAGTGGGTCAAAGAAGAAATTGCAAGAGAAATTAGTAAATACCTCGAGGCAAATGAAAATGAAAACACAACATATCAAAACTTATGGGATGCAGCAAAGGCAGTGCTAAGAGGGAAATTTATTGCCCTAAATGCCTATATCAGAAAAGAAGAAAAGGCAAAAATTCAGGAATTAACTGTTCACTTGGAAGAACTGGAGAAAGAACAGCAAACTAATCCCAAAGCAAGCAAAAGGAAACAAATAACAAAGATCAGAGCAGAAATAAATGAAATTGAAAACATGAAAACAATAGAGAAAATCAATAAGACCAGAAGTTGGTTCTATGAGAAAATCAATAAGATTGGTGGGCCCTTATCAAGATTGACAAAAAGAAGAAGAGAGAGGATGCAAATAAATAAGATCAGAAATGGAAGAGGAGACATAACTACTGACCTCACAGAAATAAAGGAGGTAATAACAGGATACTATGAACAACTTTACGCTAATAAATACAACAATTTAGATGAAATGGACGGGTTCCTGGAAAGACATGAACAACCAACTTTGACTCAAGAAGACATAGATGACCTCAACAAACCAATCACAAGTAAAGAAATTGAATTAGTCACTCAAAATCTTCCTAAAAAGAAAAGTCCAGGACCAGATGGCTTCACATGTGAATTCTACCAAACGTTCCAGAAAGAATTAGTACCAATTCTCCTCAAACTCTTCAAAAAAATCGAAGTGGAGGGAAAACTACCTAATTCATTCTATGAAGCCAACATCACCCTCATGCAAAGATATTACAAAAAAAGAAAACTACAGACCAATCTCTCTAATGAATATAGATGCAAAAATCCTCAATAAAATTCTAGCAAATCGTATTCAACAACACATTAAAAGAATTATTCATCATGACCAAGTAGGATTCATCCCAGGTATGCAAGGATGGTTCAACATAAGAAAATCAATTAATGTAATACACCATATCAACAAATCAAAGGAGAAAAATCACATGGTCATCTCAATTGATGCAGAGAAGGCATTTGACAAGATTCAACATCCTTTCCTGTTGAAAACACTTCAAAAGATAGGAATACAAGGGAACTTCCTTAAAATGATAGAGGGAATATATGAAAACCCCCCAGCTAATATCATCCTCAATGGGGAAAAATTGAAAACTTCCCCCTAAGATCAGGAACAAGACAAGGATGTCCACTATCACCACTATTATTCAACATTGTGTTGGAGGTTCTAGCCAGAGTAATTAGACAAGAAAAAGAAATACAAGGCATCAAAATTGGAAAGCAAGAAGTAAAACTGTCACTGTTTGCAGACGATATGATAGTATACGTCGAAAACCCGGAAAAATCCACAACAAAACTACTAGAGCTAATAAATGAGTACAGCAAAGTGGCAGGTTACAAGATCAACATTCAAAAATCTGTAGCATTTCTATACACTAGTAATGAACAAGCTGAGGGGGAAATCAAGAAACGAATCCCATTTACAATTGCAACTAAAAGAATAAAATACCTAGGAATAAATTTAACTAAAGAGACAAAAAACCTATATAATGAAAACTACAAAAAGCTGTTAAAAGAAATCACAGAAGACCTAAATAGATGGAAGGGCATACCGTGTTCATGGATTGGAAGATTAAATATAGTTAAGATGTCAATCCTACCTAAATTGATTTACAGCTTCAATGCAATACCAATCAAAATCCCAACAACTTATTTTTCAGAAATAGAAAAACCAATAAGCAAATTTATCTGGAAGGGCAGGGTGCCCCGAATTGCTAAAAACATCTTGAGGAAAAAAAATGAAGCTGGAGGTCTCACGCTGCCTGACTTTAAGGCATATTATGAAGCCACAGTGGTCAAAACAGCATGGTATTGGCATAAAGATAGATATATTAACCAATGGAATTGAATAGAGTGCTCAGATATAGACCCTCTCATCTATGGACATTTGATCTTTGATAAGGCAGTCAAGCCAACTCACCTGGGACAGAACAGTCTCTTCAATAAATGGTGCCTAGAGAACTGGATATCCATATGCAAAAGAATGAAAAAAGACCCATCTCTCACACCCTATACAAAAGTTAACTCAAAATGGATCAAAGATCTAAACATTAGGTCTAAGACCATAAAATAGTTAGAGGAAAATGTTGGGAGATATCTTATGGATCTTACAACTGGGGGCGGTTTTATGGACCTTAAACCTAAAGCAAGAACACTGAAGAAGGAAATAAACAAATGGGAGTTCCTCAAAATTAAACACTTTTGTGCATCAAAGAACTTCATCAAGAAAGTAGAAAGACAGCCTACACAATGGGAGACAATATTTGGAAATGATATATCAGATAAAGGTCTAGTATCCAGAATTTATAAAGGGATTGTTCATCTCAACAACAAAAAGACAGCCAACCCAATTACAAAATGGGAAAAAGACTTGAACAGACACCTATCAGAAGAGGAAATGCAAATGGCCAAAAGGCACATGAAGAGATGCTCAATGTCCCTGACCATTAGAGAAATGCAAATCAAAACCACAATGAGATATCATCTCACACCACCTGAATGGCCATTATCAACAAAACAGAAAATGACAAGTGCTGGAGAGGATGCGGAGAAAGAGGCGCATTTATCCACTGTTGGTGGGAATGTCAAATGGTGCAACCACTGTGGAAGACAGTTTGGCGGTTCCTCAAAAAGCTGAATATAGAATTACCATACAACCCAGCAATACCATTGCTGGGAATCTACTCAAAGGACTTAAGGGCAAAGACACAAATGGACATTTGCACACCAATGTTTATAGCAGCGTTTTTTACAATTGCAAAGAGATGGAAACAGCCGAAATCTCCATCAACAGACGAGTGGCTAAACAAACTGTGGTATATACATACGATGGAATACTATGCAGCTTTAAGACAGGATAAACTTATGAAGCATGTAATAACATGGATGGACCTAGAGAACATTATGCTGAGTGAGTCTAGCCAAAAACTAAAGGACAAATACTGTATGGTCCCACTGATGTGAACCTACATTCGAGAATAAACTTGGAATATGTCATTGGTCACAGAGTCCAGCAGGAGTTAGAAACAGGGTAAGATAATGGGTAATTGGAGCTGAAGGGATACAGACTGTACAACAGGACTAGATACAAAAACTCAAAAATGGACAGCACAATAATTCCTAATTGTAAAGTAATCATGTTAAAACACTGAATGAAGCTGCATCTGAGCTATAGTTTATTGTTTTGTTTTGTTTTGATTTTACTATTATTACTTTTATTTTTTTCTCTATATTAACATTCTATATCTTTTTTGGTTATGTTGCTAGTTCTTCTAAACCGATGCAAATGTACCAAGAAATGATGATCATGCATCTATGTGATGATGTTAAGAATTACTGATTGCATATGTAGAATGGTATGATTTCTAAATGTTGGGTTAATTTCTTTTTTCTGTTAATTAAAAAAAAAAAGAGAAGGGGTAATTGGAGCTGAAGGGATACAGACTGCACAATGGGACTGGATATAAAAACTCAGAAATGGACAGCACAATACTACCTAATTGTAATGCAATTATGTTAAAACACCGAATGAAGCTGCATGTGAGGTATAGTTTTTTTTTTCTTTCTATTATCGTCTTAATTCTTATTCTGTTGTCTTTTTATTTCTTTTTCTAAATCGATGCAAATGTACTAAGAAATGATGAATATGCAACTATGTGATGTTATTAAGAATTACTGATTGTACATGTAGAATGGAATGATTTCTAATTGTTTTGTTAATTCTTTTTTTAATTAATAATAAAAAAAAGAGTACTTTTCCTGGCAGGGGGCCTTCCAGCATGTGGGTAAAGCCTTCAATCAGGGCAAGATCCTAAAATGAACATCTTTTGCCATCACCTAGCTGCCTGCACCTGCCCTTCAGGGAGATGAGGGTCATTAAAGGAAATTGAACATTGAAGAGAAAGAAAGAAAGAATGAAGGAAAGATAGAAGGAAAGAAAAAAGGAAAGAAAGAAAGAAAGAGAACTCTGATAAAGGTAACTTTGTGTGTAATTGTACATGCTAGTACTATTCTATTGCTTTTTTTGGTTCATAACTTCACCTCTTGCTTCTCGCAGGTGCTAAAATGCAAATGTGTAGAAAAGTAATAGTATATCTATGCTTTGGACATACATTGTACAAAGATATAATATGCAAAAAGTAAAAAAAAAAAAGTAAATGAAGAGGGGTATAAGGCTAAGATACATGTGTGTTATTTTATAAGTAAGTTGGCTCAGGGGCAAGATGGTGGTGTAGTGAGGTGTGGAATTTATTTAATCCTCCAGTGCAGCTAATATATAGTCACGAACTGTCTGGAACAACTGTTTGGGGGACTTCTGTGACTGGACACACACTGTACCAGTCTGGAATGGGTGGAACAGCCAAGTTCACACAGAGAAATATGTCTCCTAAGTCATGGAGGCTGGCACCCTCTCACAGTGTCAAGGAAGTCTATTTGGAGCTGGTTCCCTGAGGGAAAAATAAGTCATCTCTACTAGGAGTAACTAAGTAGCTCAACCAAGCTCCAATTGTGTAGTTAATTAACAAATTCAGATTACTGAATTCAAGCTCTGAGTATAGATAAACCTGGAGCAAGGACAAAAGGAATTTGGTGGTTTCACCTGAACAGAAAGGGGGCGGATCTATAGAAAAAAAAAAAAGAGACCTCTTTAGTTGGATGAGCTTAAAATACTGGAAAAGGGGCACACAGTGCCAGATACAAACTCCAGCTATTGACTTGCAAAGGTTGGGGGACTAGGGGCTGGCTTTGAGAAAGATTTATTTTCCTCTTCAGATTTTTTTTTACTTCCTAATAGCCCATTAGGTAGGACTGCAGGCATTCTCAGGCTACAGCATTGCTCCAGGCAAGGGCAGAATTAATGTATATCTGAGAGACAAAGTAACTAGTCAGGTGTAGGAGATAATTACCTAAATGTCATATCTTTAAGTAGTCTTTACTGGGAGCAAGGGAAGGTAGCTCAGAAAAGTTCCAGTTGCAGTTTTAATACCGCTCAGTAGAGAGGAGTGGGGATGACAGACAAGAAATAAAATGAAATAAAATTACAAAGAATGTGAATAGAGGATTTTGGAATCAGTCAATCTCAGAGTATTGAAAAGGAGGGCAGATAGAACCAGGTATCAGTTACAGCTTTTGACTGGCAAACTTTGGGAGGTTGGGGACTGGCTCTGAAAAGGGTTTTTTTTTCTTTCTTCTTTTTAAAAACTGTACTAAGTAGCTCATTAGAGAAAGGCTTAAGCATTTTCAATTGTCAGTGGGACCCAGGGAAGGGCTGTGTTAAGATAGGTCTGAAAGACAAAATAATGAGTCAAGTAGGGGAGATAAGAAAAGTGGGAGTGGGGTTCAGCTCAAAAGTGTCAGCCCTCCTTCATGCCCAAGGAACTGGAAAACAGAAGTAACCTAAAACTAAATCCACCTTCTACCTCAGAATCTGTCTCAACCACACACAGGGTAGGGAAGGTATGCTGAGGTTAAAGGCATGCATCACTTTACATGATGGGGAATTGTGGGCTGATAAACATCACCTGCTGGATAAGATAGGAAAAGCAGCATCAAAGACTTCATAGGAAGGTTTGACAACCTTCCTGGTCTCACCAACAGGGAAACAATACTAATTACACCAACCTCCTGACAAGTGGACTTGTTTAGGTGGTGAAAATCTGATTGAGGTCAATCATATTTTGGGAAGACCCTCCTCAAAACTAAAGGTTCCATATAGGCAAGGCAAAAAACAAATAAACAAGAGCTGAAAAATTCTGATCAGTTAAACAGAAGCTATTCTGGAGGTCTAGAATAAGTTGAACTGAACACCAAAGAACAGATAGAGAACAAAGCCAAACGACAAGTTAACCTAGGTAAAAGTGTGAAAACAACCTCAGAATAAACAAATCAAGGTAATAAAATGCCTAGATACCAGGGTACATGGGTGGTTCAGTGGCAGAATCCTCACCTTTCATGTGGGAGACCCGGGTTCGATTCCCATACCATGCACCTAAAAGAAAGAAAGCCTAAATATCAGCAAAAAACTTACAAGTCACATGAGGAAAAATGAAGATATGACCCAAAGGAACAAGCTCACATTTAAAACAAGATATAAGAATTGAAAAAAATAATTAAGGATGATCAAATAGATACGCAAAATAACATCAAACATCAAACCAATGAGTTGAGGGGAAATATGGCAAAAGAGATGAAGGATATAAAGAAGACATTGGGTAAACATATAAACTTGAAAGCTTGAAAAAATGTTAGAATTTATGGGAATGAAAGTCACAATAGAAGAGATGAAAATCACAATGATTTCAAAGGAGACATACAACAGCAGATTTGAAGAGACAGAAAAGAGGATTAGTGAGCTAGAGGACAGGACATCTGAAATTCTACATACAAGAGAACAGATAGGGGAAAAATGGAAAAAAAAATATGAGGAGGGTTTCTGGGAATTGAATGACAAGAGGAAGCACATAAATATATATGTAATGGGTGTTCCAGAAGGAAAAGAGAAGTAAAACAGGGCATAAAGAATAATGGAGGATATAATAACTGAGAATTTCCAATCTCTTATGAAGACATAAAATTACAGATCCAAGAAGCATAGCATAACCCAAACAGAATAGATTTGAATAAACTACTCCAAGATACTAAAATCAGACTGTCACAAGTCAATGACAAAGAGAGAATTCTGAAAGCATCAAGAGAAAAGTGATCCATCACATACAAAGGAAACTTGATAAGACCATGTGCAGATTTCTTAGCTAAAACTAAGGAAGTGAGAAGGCAGTGGCTTGAGATATTTAAGATACTGAATGAAAAAAACTACTAACCAAGAATTCTATACCTTGCAAAACTGTGCTTCAAAAATCAGGGAAGTTCAAAATATTTTCAGATAAACAGACACTGAGGGAGTTGGTGAACAAGAGACCTGCTCTACAAGAAACACTACAGGGAACTGTTTTAGTTTGTTAATGCTACCAGAAATGCAATATTTCATAAATATGTCAGCTTTTATTAAGGAAATTTATAAAGTTACAAGTTTATGATTCTAAAGCCAGGAAAAATGTCCATACTAAGGCATGCAGAAAAAAGATACTGTGCTAGTTTGTTAAGCTGCTTGAACTCAAAACACCAGAAATGGAAAGGGTTTTTAAAAGAGAATTTATTAAATTATACATTTAAAGTTCTAAGCCTATAAAGATATCCAAAGTAAGGCATCTAGGGAAAGATACCACAATTCAAGGAAAGCTGATGGGTCATGAACTCCTCTGTCAGCTAGGAAAGCACTTGGCTGGCATCTACTGGGGCCTTTGACTTCTGGACACCTCTGCCAGCTAAGAGGGCACACGGCAATATCTTCTTAGGCTTTCTTTCCTCACTTCCTAAGGCTTCCACGGGGCCACTTTCTTTCTATCTCCAAAGATCTCTGGCTGTGTGGGCTCCGTCGGCACTCTAGCTTTTTCCAAAATTCCTTTTTAAGGGACTCGAGTAATCAATCACACCTTGAATGGGTGGAAACACATCTCCATGGAAACTACATAACTGTGATAGGTTGTGATGTCAGTTTGGCCAAGGGATTATGTCCAGTTGCCTGGTTAGGCAAGAACTTGCCTGATGATTGAAGAAGGATATTTTACAGTGGGTTGATAATTTGGTAGGCTGGTGTATTAAATCATAGTCAGTTGGCTGCATCTGTGGCTGATTACATCTGCAATCAACTAAGGCATGTCTCCCACAACAAAATAACCCAATCAGTTGAAGGTTTTTAAGGAAGAAGAGAGACTTTTTCACAGCTTCTTCAGCCAGAGATCATCTCCTGAGGAGTTCATCCAGACACTTCATTGGAGTGATCAGCTTCACAGCCTATCCTAAGGATTTTAAACTCTTCCATTCCCACAGTTGTGTGATACATCTTTAGAAATCTCATATTTACAGATCTCTTCTGTTGGTTCTGTTTCCTTAGAGAACTCTGACCAACAAAGCTTTGTCTCAGGAGTGGTTCTTCAGAACCATAGTCTCAAAAATAGATTTTTACAATTGGTTTTCTGTTCTTACTATCAGATAATGACTCTGTTTCCAATAATCAAGATGGCTCTGAAAGTCCATAGGTGAGTTTGCAAAGGAAATACTCAAAATATCACCACTATATCTTGCTAATTGTACACTTATATGAGACAAGGTTCTGGGTAAGAATGTTTTTGACACCTTTGTGGAGTTTTGTGGAATAAGAGGTATAATGTGTTGGCTGGCTTTTGTTAGATATTCTGGATATGGTGATGAGGGAAAGGGATGAGCTGAAGGCTTCAAATTTGCACCTACCCACCATATGAATAGTGTAAATGTTTCCATGCCTGCACTGAAAGAAAATCCTATTTCCTGTGGTCACAGACTCGAAACCTCTGAAATCCAGACACAAAGCCTCATTGTATGAGTAGCAGATTTAGAACATAAACTAAAATCTCAAGCTTGCATGGTGTCTGCTATTAAAATAAGACTTTGATTTGAAAAGAATGGAATCATGTAATGTAGGATGGTGATATATGCCTCGATAATGATGGCAATAGGGACACAGGATCCCTGGAATCTGCTGAGCATTTGCTAGATAGATGTATAATGGACTGCCATGAGAAAAGAGCTTCTCAACCTCCAGCCTGCCTAAGCAAACAGTTTCCCCAGAGAGGTCTGCCATCTAATGTCCACTTAATTATATTAACCCTTCAGTGCCTGCTAACCCTTTAACCACCTTCCCTGGAAAAAGAACCCTCACTCCTCTGTCTGGAACAACTAATCCTGTTTCACCAGATGAAGCTGCAGTGGAATTCCCTGAGGTAATTGGCTTGAAAGACACTTCTATTTCTTTTCATGGCCCACCCCCACCACCTCTCTTTTCTTCAAGGCATATAACTAGACTAAAGTCCCAACAGGCCCTGAAAGGTGGGGTACAAAGCATGACCCATGAGGAGGTATGCTGCACTCCAAAAGAACTGTATGAGTTTTCCAATTTATATAAATACAGATCAGGGAAATATATCTGTGAATAGATGTTAAGGGTGTGGGATAATAGTAAAAGGAATATAAAGTTGGATTAAGCTGAATTTGTTGATATAGGCCCACTAAGAGATTCTGCATTCAATATTGTATCTTGAGGGGTTAGAAAGGGTGTGTTTACTTGAATCATTGACTGAAACATGGATTCAAAGGTGGCCAACATTATGAGAGGTTGAAATGCCAGAAATTCCCTGGTATAATGTAGATGAGGGGATCCAGAGGCTTAGAGAGATTGGAATGTTAAAGTGGATTTATCATGGTAAACCTGCTCACACAACCCAGGAATCCACAGAGGACATATCTTTCACCAGAATCTTGAGAAATAAATTTGTAATACCAGGTCCATCATCCCTGAAGAGCTCTACAGTTACCCTTCTCTTTAGATCAGATAGTATTGCGGGAACTGCTGTCACTGAACAGAAATCCTTAAACACAATAGGCATGATTGGATCCCGAGTTGTCAGAAGCCATGTGGTGACAGTTACTCACCATAGACAAGGTGGGTAGGGCCACCATAATGGACAGCAGACTCAAAGCAGCAGTCAAAATAATCTGACTGCAGAGACTTATTGCATTGGCTAGTAGATCATGGGGTACCTACAAGTAAAATAAATGGTCAGTCTGCTAAATTCTTGTTTGGTCTGTATAAACTGAAGAAGTCTATGTCTACTGAACAGAAGTCTAAGTTGAATTACAAAAACAGAGAGTCACTGCCCCTTAATCAATTCCCAGACTTGAGACAATTTACAGACCCTGAGCCTCTTGAGTGAGGGGAAGGCTGTGTGCCCTTGGGGAAGGACCCTTTTAAACTGCCCAAAATTTACACTGTTAACCATCCTGTCAGCCTTCCCCAAGGAAAACTATGACCTTTTGCCAGGGTCACTGGGGAAAAGGAAATGATCAGATGTTTTGGGGATTATTGGATACTGGCTCAGAAGTAACACTAATTCAGGGAGACCTAAAATGTTACACTGGCCCACCAATCAGAGTAGAGCTTATGGAAGTGAGGTAATCAATGGAATTTTAGCTCAGGCCCATCTCACAGTGGGTCCAGTGGGTCTCCAGACTAAATCTATGGTCATTTCCCCAGTTCAAGAATGCTTACTTGGAACTGACATACTCAGCCACTGACAGAACCCCCATATTGGCTCTCTGACTCATGGAGTGATGGCTATTATGGCAGGAAAGTCAAATGGAAGCCACTAGAACTGCCCCTACTTAGCAAAATAGTGACTCATAGGCAATTCCATATGGGGGGATTGCAAAGATTAGTGCCACTCTTAAGGACTTGAAAGATGCCAGCGTGGTGATTCCCACCTCATCCCTATTCAGCTCTCCTATTTGGCCTATACAGAAAATGATGGGACTTGGAGGATGACAGTGGATTATCATAAACTTAACCAGGTGGTGACTCCCATTGCAGCTACTGCTCCAGATGTTGAATCATTGCTTGAGAAAATCAACACATGACCTGGGACCTGATATGCAGATATTGATCTGGCAAATGCTTTTTTCTCAATATCTATTAGTAAGAACCACCAGAAACAGTTTGCATTCAGCTAGTAAGGCCAGTAGTATACCTTCACTGACCTGCCTCAGGGGTATGTCAACTCTCCAGCCCTATGTCACAGTCTTGTCTGCAGGGATCTTGATCCTTTCTCCCTCCCAGAAGATATCACACTGGTCCATTATATTGATTATATCATGCTGATTAGACCTAGTAAGCAAGAAATGGCATGTACCCTAGACTTAATGATAAGGTGTTTGCAGGTCAGGGGATAGGGAGATAACCCAACAAAAATAAAGGAGTTTTGAACCTCAGCGAAAATTATAGGTGTTCAATGGTGTGGGTCATGTCAAGATATCCCTTCCAAGGAGAATGATACACTGTTGCATCTGGCCCCTCTTATAACCAAAAAAGAGACACAATGTCTAGTTGTCCTCTTCAGATTTCAGGACACCATATTACTCACTGGGTTGTGCCACTCTGGCCCATTTACTGAGTGCCCAGGAAAGTTGCTAGTTTGGAGTGAGGGCCATAAAAAACAGAAGGCTCTGTGACATGTCCAGGCTGCTGTGCAAGCTGCTCTGCTTCTTGGGCCATATGGTCCAGCAGCTCCAATAGTGGTGAAAGTGTCAGTGGCAAATAGGGATGCTGTCTGGAGCCCTTGCAGGCCCCTAAAGAAGAATCACAACACACAACCATTAGAATTTTGGAGCAAAGTCTTACCATCTGCTGCAGATAACTACTCTCCTTCTTAGAAACAGCTTTTAGCTTCCTACTGGGCCTTAGTAGAGACAACACCTACTCAGGCGCCACAAGGTTACCATGTGACCTGAGTTACCTATCATGAGCTGGATGCTGTCTGACCCACCAAGCCATAAATTTGGGCATGAACAGCAGCACTTCATCATGAAATGGAAATGGTATATTAGAGATAGTGCTCAAGCACGTCCTGAAAGCACAGGTAGGTTACATGAGGAAGTGGCCCAAATGCCCAAGGGCCCTATGCTTACCACATTACCTTTTTTTCCCCGACCAGAGTTATGGCATCATGAGGAGTTCATAATAGTGAGTTGACTGAATAAGAGAATACTTGGGCTTGATTTCCAGACGGTCTACACGATATACAGAGACCACTTGGAAGTGAACAGCTGTGGCACTAAATCCCATTCTGGGATGTCCTTAAAGGAGAGTGATAGTGGAAATCCTCCCAGTAGTGGAACTTCAAATAGTGCATCTGCCTGTTCATTTGCTTGGAAGGAGAACTGGCCATAGGTGTGTTTGTATATTAAGACATTGACTGGGGCTAGTCATTTGACTGGATGATCAGGGTCTTGCAAGGAACATGATTGTAAAATTGGTGACAAAGTGGTCTAAGGAAAAGCTATGTAGCTAGACCTTTCTGAGTGAGCAAAGAACATGAAGACATTTGTGTCTCATGTGAATACTCACAAGAGGGTGACTTCAGTCGAAGAAGGTTTTCATAGCCAAGTGGATAAGAATACCCATTCTGTGGATACAAGTCTCCCTCGTTCCTCAGCCACTCTTGCCATTGCCCAATGGACTCATGAACAAAGTGGGCATGGAAGTAGGGATGGAAGTCATGCCTTAGTTCAACCACATGGACTTTACTCACCAAGGCCAGTCTGGCTATGACCACTGCTGAGTGCCCAATCTACCCACAGCAGAGACCCACACTCAGTCCCCAATATGGCACCATTCCCCAAGGTGATCAGCTTCCTACTTGGTGGTAGGTTGATTACATTGGGCCCTTTCCAATATGGAAGGGGAAGTGATTTTTTCTAACTGAAATAGACACATACTCTGGATATGGTTTTGCATTCTAGACATGCAATCTTTCTGCAAAAACAACCATATGTGAACTTATGGAATGCCTTATACACCATCATGGTATTCCACACAGCATTGCTTCTGATCAAGGAAACCACTTCACATCAAATGAAGGGTGTGAATGGGCACATGCTCATGGAATTCTTTGATCTTATCATGTTCCCCATCATCCAGAGGCATCTGGGTTCATAGAATGGTAGAATGGCTATTTGAAGACCCAATTACAATGCTGAACTAGGTGGCAATACCTTGAAAGGCTGGGGAAATGTTGTCCAGGAGGCTGTGTATGCTTTGAATCAGCACCACTGTATGGTGCTGTTTCTACTATAGCCAGGATTCATGGGTCCAGGAACCAAGTGGTGGAAATGGGAGTGGCACTACTCACTATTACTCCTAGTATTCTACTAAGAAAATTTTTGCTTCTTGACCCTGAGACCTCCTACCGGGGAACAATAATGATTCCATTGAACTGAAAGTTGTGACTATCACTTGGTCATTTTGGGCTTCTCATGCCACTGAATCAATATACATGATAGGGAATTACCATTCTGTCTAGGGTCCTTGATCTCAACTATTAAGTGGAAATAAGACTGCAACTAGACAATGGAGAAGAGTTTTCCTGGGATACAGGAAATCCCTTAGGGTGTATCTTAATATTACCATACCCTGTGATTAAGGTCAATGGTAACCTGCAACAACCCAATCCAGGCAGGAGTACCAATGACCCTTTCATTGCTTCTTCAGCCAGTGAGCTTCCCCTATGGATTCATTCAGACCCTTCATTGGACCTGTCAACTTCACAGCCTGCTTTTCTCTTCCATTCCCACAGTTGCATAAAACATCTTTATAAATCGCATATTCACAGATCTTTCCTGTTGTTTCTGTTTTTCTAGAGAACCCTGACTAACACACTAATTAAAAGCGACCACTCACAATTGGGTGTGTTACAACTCTATGGAAATTATGAAAGAGATCCCACCCAGCAATATTGAATGAAGATTAAAGAACATGGTTTTTCTGAGGTACATAACAGTTTCAAACTGGCACAGATACCTTGACTCAGAAAAGTGTGATCTGGGAATGCAATATAGCTGGCATCTGCTGATCCTTTCACTTCAGCTTTCAATCCATTTCCCCAGGGGCATTTTCTCTCTGTATCTCCAAGTATCTCTCTTGTTGGCTTTCCAATTTTTTTCCAAAATGATTTCCTCTTAAAGGACTCCAGTATGTTCCCCACCTTGAATGGGTGGAGCTATATCTCCATGGAGACCACCTAATCAAATGTCCCACCCACAGTTTAGCAGATCACATTCTCACAGAAACAATTAAAAATAACACACCCAACAATATTGAATCAGGATTAAAGAACATGGCTTTTCTGGGTACACAGCAGTTTTACCTCAGCACAGCAACACTATAGGCAGTTAGAAGAAAACAGAAGAGAGTATGTTTTACTTTGCTAATGCTGCTAGAATGCAATATATCAGAAATGGAATGACATTTACAAAGGAGATGTATTAAGTTACAAGTTTACAGTTTTAAGACCTCATAAACGTCCAAACTAAGGCATTTAGAGAAAGGTATCTTGATTCTGAAGCAAGGTGTCTAAGGCTTTGTCAGAAGTGTCTTTAGAGTCCACATTTCTACCAACAGTCTCTTCAAAGCATTCTAGGCCTTCTCTATCAAGCTTCTCACAACTCTTCCAAAATCTTCCCCTTATCCATTTAAAAAGCCATTCCAACATGTTTGGTATTTGCAAACCGCAGCAGCAACACTCCACTCTCCAGTACCAAAATCTGTTCTAGTTTGCTAGCTGCCAGGATGCAATATACCAGACATGGAATGGCTTTTAAAAAGGGAAATTTAATAAGTTCCTAGTTTACAGTTCTAAGGTCAAGAAAATGTCCCAATTAAAACAAGTCTATAAAAATGTCCAATCAAAGGCATCCATCTAGGGAAAGATACCTTAGTTCAAGAAGGCTGATGAAGTTCAGGGTTTCTCTCTCAAGTGAGAAAGCACATGGTGAACATAGTCAGGGCTTCTCTCTCAGCTGGAAGGACACATGGTGGACACGGCATCACCTGCTAGTTTTCTCTCCTGGCTTCTGGTTTCATGAAGCTCCCCGGGAGGCGTTTTTCTTCTTCATCACCAAAGGTTGCTGGCTCGTGGACTCTATGCTTCATGATGCTGCAGCATTCTCTGCTCTCTCTGAATCTCTTATTCTCCAAAATGTTTCCTCTTTTATAAGACTCCAGAAACTTATCAAGACCCACCCCAATGGATGAAACATTCTGTCACCTAATCCAGCTTAACAACCACTCCCGACTAAACCACATCTCCAGGGAGATGATCTGATTACAGTTTCAAACATATAGTATTGAATAGGGATTATTCTGCCTTTATGAAATGGGATTTTTATTAAAACATGGCTTTTCTAGACTCCATACATCCTTTCAAACCAGCACACAAGGCCGATGTCTGTCACATAGCACCTGCTAAGCTACGTGGCTGGCATCTCCTGTTTCTATTTCCCAGTCCCATTTCTTACAGATTCTGATTCCAATGCCTTCCTCCCCAAACATCTGTGAGTCCACACTTACCTGCTCTGGGGCAAAACTCTGGGTATCATCTCTTAGCTTAGCACCTTCTAGGGTTAGAGATTTCTTCTTTTTAACCACAGGCTATTTCTGTGGTTCCTTGTTTCATGCCCGGGCTATTTTTTGTCTTGATCTCCAAACATCTCTGTCAGCCTTCCAAGCATCTCCAAATATCTGCATCTATCTTGGCTCTGACCTCTTTCTCTGTCCATTAGCTCTCTAAAGACTCCAGTAAATGAATTAAGACCTCCCTTGAGTGGGAGAGTTACATCTCCATCTGACCAAAAGGCTCAACCCATAGTTGGGTGTGTCACATCTCCATGGAAACAAACCAATCAAAATTTCCACCCTAAACAATAGATCTGCCCCCACAAGATTGGTTAAGAAAATAATATGACTTTTCTTTGGTACATAGAAGTTTCAAACTTACATAGAGAAGTTTGGAGAGGATTGTAGAAATGTAGACATCAGGAAAATATGAAAGAATAAACTCATGAAGCATGAAACAATGTGGATGAACTTTGAGGACATTATGTTGAGTGAAATTAGCCAGAAACAAAAGAACAAATACGTATGGTCTCACTGATGTGAACTAACATTAATGAGTGAATTTTGAGAGTTAAAGTTGAGAACACAGATTTTCAGAAGACAGAAAGATGGTAGAGATCTGGCATTTGATGCTGAAGCAGTACAAAATGTTCAACAGGAGTGATTGTTATAGGTCCAGAAATGAATAGTACAATACTATCTGATGGTAGCACAATATTTTTTTCTTTTGTGCATGGGCAGGCACTGGGAATTGAACCTAGGTCTCCAGCATGGCAGGTGAGAATTCTGCCATTGAGCCACCATTGCACCACCCAAAGGCACAGTATTTTAAGTACACCGAACAAAGATGTGTGTGAGTATGGTTGAAAGGGGACTAGTGGCATGTATGACACCAGAAGGAAAAATAGAAGATAAAGACTGAGTCTGTATAACTTAGCAAAACCTAGAGTGGCCAATGATGTGATTAACTTCACAAATATAAGAATGCTTTTACATGAGGGGAACAAACGAATGTCAACATTGCGTGGTGCTGAAAATGAGATGGTATGTGGAAAAAATACAATCAATGAAAACTAGTTAAGAGTAGCATTGTAATATGCTTCCAGTAAATGTGACAAAGACAAAATACCAAAGCTAAATGTCAATAAGAAGACGATATAAAGGATGGGCTTCTTGGTGTTGGTGCTGGTATTTCTTCTTATTTTATTTTCTTAATTTTTTTATTCTTAATTTTTCACTTTCTTCCTCTTTCTCTGTCTTTTTCAAAGAAATGAAAATGTCCTCATATAGATTGTGGTGGTGAATGTATAACTAAGTGATTACACTGGGAACCATTGCTTGTCTACATAGGATGGATTATATGGTTTGTGAATAAAACTGTTTTAAAAATAAACAGAAAACACAAGTACTGGAGAGAATGTGCAGAGAGGGATGTACTATTCCCTATTCACTGTTGGTAGAGAAGTAGAATGGTGCAGCCCATCTGGAGGGCTGTGTTAGTTCTGGAGGAGGCTAAGCATAGGATTACTATATGATCCTGCAACCCCATTATTGTGTATATACTGGAGAAACTGAAATCAGGGACATGAATGGATATTTGTGTGTGGATGTCTATGGAGGCAGTATTCACAATATGCAATGGACGAAGGTCACCTAAGGGTACATCAACTGAGGAATGGACAGGCAAACTGGGATTTATACATACAAGGGAATATTGAGCAGCTGCAAGAAGAAATAAAGTTGTGAGGTGTGCTTGTTTGAAACCTGTGCACACCAGAACAGACAGATTCTTTAATCTTGATTCAATATTGTCAGATGGTATCTTTTTGGTTAAGTTGTTTCCATGGAAATGTGACCCACCTAATTGTGGGTGGGACCTGTTGATTAGGTGGTTTTCATGGAGATGTATCTCCACCCATTCAAGGTGGGTCATTTACTGGAGTCCTTTATGAAGGAACCGTTTTTGAAAAAACTTCAGAGCCAACACAGAGAGAGACATTTGGAGATGCAGAAAGAAACACCCCTGGGAAATCTGGTTTGAAACCAGAAGCCAAAGGGCCAGCAGATGCCAGCCACATGCCTTCCCAGATTGGCCTTTCTTGAGTTGAGGTATCTCTGTCTGGATGCCTTAGTTTGGATATTTTTATGGCCTTAGAACTGTAAACTTGTAATTTAATAGATTCCCTTTATAAAAAACAACCCATTTCTGGTATTTTGTAATTCCAGCAGCATAAACTATGTAAAACATGAGCCATGCAACTAAGTGAATGGACCTTAAGGAGAGTATGTTTAGTGAAATAAGCCAGAAATGAAAAGGTAAACACCATAATTCCTTACTAATATGGACTGACTATAATGTGCAAATGCTGAGAATTGAATCTGAGAGCATAAATTATCAGGTAAAGTCTTATTGTAAAGGCTCCTAGATTGTAAACTCTTACAGCAATCACATCTATTCCTGAATTTTAACTATTTCTAAATCCTGAGATGTTGAGCATTTTGTTGATGCCTGGAAGTTTGGGTATCTCTGTCACACCTGAGACACAGAGCTAGAGTTTTGCAGCTCTGAAAGTCAGCATTACCCTATACAACAAAGTTTTTAAATGCTGAAAAATAGATCAGACTTAAATCAGAGATATGATTTAGTTAGGGCTAAACTAAATCAGACTAAAGGGTAAAGGATGATACTGTGTTTTAAAATTTTAACGTCTATGGGAGATCAAAGGAAAAGATGTTTCTTATGTGAAAAATTTACATTTTCTGTAAATCTTTTACACTATCTAATTTAACTTGTACAGTCCATCTATTTGAACACTATAAATACATAGAAACCTGAATAGAGAATGAGATCTTGTTGGTTTGTACAGGTTGGTGTGATGCCCTGTTATGTACCCCAGAGCAATTTGAGCAGAGAATTTAAGCAGTATTTACAAACTTCCCTTGGGGAACTAGAGAAATATGTGGAGATATTAAATTTCTCTACCTGGGGGTTCCTGCTATTCTTGAAAGCTTTGGAGACTACAAATTTAATAAGCTGAGCCCTTGATCTTGGGGTTGCCCTTATAAAATTTATCCCTGCAAAGGAGAAGTGAACTTACTTATAATTATGCCTAAAAGTCACCCCCAGAGAACCTCTTCTGTTGCTCAGATGTGGGCTCTCCTTTGGAGCCAATACAGTAGGTAAATTAACTGGTCTCCCTGCTCCATGGGTCATGAGTCCCAAGGGTCTAAATCTCCCTAGCAACAAAGACATGATTTTCCGGGTTAATAACCCTGGCCCTGGCATCATGGGATTGAGAAAGACTGCTTGACCAAAAGGGGGAAGAGAAAGGAAACAAAGTTTCAGTGGCTGAGAGATTTCAATAGAGTTGAGAGGTTACTCTGGCAGTTATTCTTGTGCAATATATAGATATCCCTTTTTAGCTATAGAGTATTAGAATAGCTTGAAGGATATATCTGAAAACTGTTGAACTGTAATACAGTGGCCTTGATTCTTGAAAATGATTGTATAACTATATAGCTTTTACAGTGTGACCATGTAATGTGAAAACCTTATGACTGACACTCCCTTTATCCAGTGTATGGACAAATGAGTAAAACATAAAGACAAAAAATATATACATATATTCTAGTTTCTCTTCAAATCATACAAATCTTTTGCCTTTTACTAAAGATTTCCGTAGAGAGAAGCAGTTATGAGTCGCTACTCAATTATTACTATTATTTTTTTTCACATGGGCAGGCACCAGGAATCGAACCCGGGTCCTCTGGCATCACAGGCAAGCATTCCTGCCTGCTGAGCCACCGTAGCCCGCCCGCTACTCAATTTTTTGAAGGCCTTGGTTTTTATCAAGGCCCCATATATGGGTTAAAAAATAACAGTGATTGTATTTAAGATGGCTTGTGATTACTTGCAGTGAGAGCTGTTGTAGACTTTCTCTGCTAAAAACCATCAAATCAATAAAATAAACAACATAGATACGTAAGAAAAAATATATATATACGTAATAGTGAGGGATAAGAGGCATGGGATATTTTTGGTGCTCTTTTTCACTTTTATTTTTATTTTTATATGTATTTTTTGGGTAATGAAAAAAAATTATGGTGGTGAATATATAACTATATGATGATACTGTGAACCACTGATTGTAGACTTTGGATGATTATGTGGTTATGTGAATATATCTCAATATAATTGAATTAAAAAAACAATAACTGGTAATTAAAACAGTTTATTTGACTACCACTCAGTACTTTGTTCTGAAATGCCTTACTGCAAACACGTAATCTACACATACTTTCTGAAAGTAAAGTGCTTACAAGAAAGTTCTTCAAGGCTGTTTTTGTGCTTAGTGTTTTCTTTTAGTATCTATGAATTGCTTTCATTTAAAAATAGACCACTTCAGTATTTTTAGAATACAAAAAGATACTAAAAGAATAATAAAACACTTTACACAGTTAATATTTTATAATTGGTCACTCATTGCATTTAGAAGGATTTCAGTTAGAATTCCAAAGTTAAAGTGGTTTTGAAATATTTTTAAGAAGATAAAACCTTATGATTAAGATACTAATTTAATGTTGAAATAACTTTTCCCAAATACTTTATAACTAATTATTTCTCAGGATGATTTCAATTTTACAGGATTGCTGTGCAAGGGTTAATACTTCAGGGGTATTTGAAATTTCTTTTAAAGATACAAATTTCTGGTGCTATCTTTTCTTTTAAACATTTTTATTGTGAAATATAACATATGTACAAAAAAGTGATACATTTCAAAACACAATATAACAAGTAGTTATAAAGGATTTCAAAGTATAATGTGGCTTTCCACAAGTTCAGTATCTTTTCCTGGCTATTTCACATACTACAAAGTAAAAGGAAATATCTATATAATGATTCAGTAGTCACAATAACTTGCTAAATCCTAACTTCTCTATTATGACACCTCCCTTTCATGTGCTCGTTCTCTCAGTCTTCAGGGATATTTAGACAGTATCCAGTCTAACTTCTTCATGTTGAAAGGGGGTGTTCACATTATGGGGTAGGAGAATGCAGAAGGTTGATATTCCAGGAGAGACTGGTACCTCTAAGTTTCAGGACTTATCTGGCATAGGAACAATCTGGAGGTTTTAAGTTTCTGAAAGAAAACATTAACAAATAAAATTTTCATAGAGTCTGAGAGAGATTTTCAGGAATTCTGTTGATTGGGGTTTGGCATGGAAATTAGGTATGGAAATCTGTAATATTTGGCTGAAGTTTGCATAAAAGTAAACTCCAGAACGACCTCTCAACTCTATTTGAAATCTCTTAACCACTGGAACCTTATTTTGTTACATTTCTTTTCTCCCTTTTGTTCAAAAAGGCATCCTCAATCCCATGATGTCAGGGCCGGGCTCATAGTATGCTAAACTTCACCCCCAGGTTAACTTTTAAAATATATGAAAATTGTATTAAAAAAGAAATGAGAAGGGAATCAAAATGGTACAATACAAAAACTGGAATAACTATTCAAGTAGGCATTAACTGAGGAATGGAAGATCAAAAAAAGTTTAAGACTTACAAAGACAAAAGAGTAAAATAACAGAACAAAATACTGCATCATTAGTACTCATTTTAAAAGTAAATAGATTAAACACTCCAGTGAAAGAGACTGACAAAATGGATTAAAAAGCATGACCAAATCATATGCTTTCTAAAATAGATTCACCTTAAAGTCAAAGACATAAATAGGTGAAAGTGAAAGAATGTAAAAAATACCATGCAAATAGTAACCAACAACAACAAAAAAAAAACTAGGGGAGCTATACTAATATCAAAATAGACTTTAAATCAAAAACTGCTACTGATAACAGGGTCAATTCAACAAGAAAACAATAATTGCAAATATATATGAACCTGAAGGCAAAGCCCTAAAATATGTGAATCAAATATTGACAAATTTGAAGGGAGAAATAGACAGTTCTACACTAATAGTAGATACTTAATATATTACTTTCAATAATGGATAGAACATCTAAATAGAGTATCAGTAAGGAAATAAGTGACTTGAACAATACTATAAACTAATTAGACCTAACACACCTATATAGAAACATCTGCCAACATTAGCAGAATACACGTTCTTCTCTAGTGTACATGGATCATTCTCTAGCATAGACCATAAGTTAGGTCACAAAATAAGTCCCAATAAATTTAAAAAAATATTGATTTCATACAATGTATCTTTTTTATCACAATAGAATGAAGTTAGAAATTGATAGAAGAGGGAAAAATGCAAAATTCACAAATATTTGAAAATTAAGCAACATACTCATAAACAACCATTGGGTCAAAGAAGAAATCTCATGGTACATTAGGAAATATATTGAGGTGAATTAAAATGAAAACACAACATGCCAGAACTCCAGCAGTGGGATTAAGACCCATCCTAAATGAGACAGGTCACACCATAACTGAGTAGCCCCCTCAAAAGATCCTGCTTAAAATAGGTCTACACCCACAGCAATAGATTAACTTTAAAAACATGTCTTTCTGGGGTACATACAGCATCAAATCTTCACAGTGACCATGAGTCAGAGTGAGACAAGATCTTATGAGTTTGGCTTTGAATAATGGGTAATACTGAAGGGTGGAGTAATAAGATTCATTTGAAGGAGAATAGCAGCTGTAATATAGTAACAGTTGAGAAGGGAAGGGTCGACAATGTTTAGCAAATTTTATAAGAATTTTGAAGTCAGCACCCAGGTTGAATCTATTTACATGTTGTGCTGGCTTGGATCCGTGGTGAACCTCAGAAAAGCCATGTCCTTTAATCCTCATTCAATATTGCTGGCTGGAGCTTTTTGATTGTTCCCATGGAGCTGTGACTCGATTGTGGGTACTAACTTTTGATTAGAGGGAGATCTGACTCCACCCATTCCAGGTGGGCCATGACTGTAATCCTTTAAAGGAGGAAATATTTTGGAGAGAGTCTCTCTTAGCACCATGAGAGGAGAAGCCATGAGAACCATGAGAGTCCGTGCAACCAGAGAACTTTGGAGATAAAAGAATATGCCCCCAAGAGCACTTCATGAAACAAGAAGACTGGAGAGAAAGTTAGCAGATACCATCATGTTTGCCATAGCCTTTCCAGCTGAGAGAGAAATCCTGAACTTCATCGGGCTCTCTTGAGTGAAGGTAACCTCTTATTGATGCCTTAATTTGGACATTTTTATAGACTTGCTTTAAATTGGACATTTCCATGACCTTAAAAACAATAAAGTAGAAAATCATTTAATTCCCCTTTTAAAAAGCCATTCCATTTCTCGTATATTGCATTCTGGTAGTTGGCAAACTAGAACACATGCTCTGTGATTTTACCCATACAATCTCTCAATTTCTTCATCTATAAAATAGAAAAAATATCAATATTATAGTGTTTATGAAAATTGAATGAAACATGCTGAGAAAAAAGCCTACCACATATAAGAACTTTCACAAAATAGTAATAACAAAATGGTGAATGAGTTTGCTACTTAAAATCATGTAATGGGGTGGGAATGTCGGTGAGCATGACATATAATGACAATGCTTCTTCAGGAAAACACAATCAGCCTAAAATTCTATGAGCTTTGTTTGTATTGCTACGTGTTTTTGCACTATTTTATAAAAGTTACATTTACAGCATAATACAAATTAATACAGTCAATTGTCCCTTTTGAATTTGGGGCAGATAAAAATGTGACTATCATTATTAGATTTTCAATAAATGTTTGTTTGTTTATTTACCACTTTAGGGAACAATAATTTGTCTACATTGGTTAGGGAATGGGGCACAGACATGGGAAGGAGTTGTATAGATAAAGCTAAAGAGACTGTTTGAGAATAGATTTTAAAAACTTGAGTGTGAGTGACAAATTTTCCCCATAGTATCAATCTAGATGCCTACCAAAAGAGTCAACCTAAATGTCTGTCTATTTAGGTTGATAATATTTTCAGCATAGTGGTTACTCTTCTATGAAGTTCTGATTCTTTTAAGTAAAATTGGCCAATCCCATTTCATGACATTCCAGAACTATAAAAGCATCTATCATGTCACCTGTATCACTGCCCTTTATTTATTTGTCTACATTTTCATCTCAAGTTCTCTACTATTGGATTTCTGATGGACACTAAGACAACTTTTCCACAAACAACTAAATTACATAGGTTCTGTTTAAAACAGCAAACTGAGCACATATGCTCTCTCATGTGAGACTTCTGTAAAAAAAGTAATAAAGGAATTAAAATGTCATTAAATTCAAACAAAAAGAATATCGAAGTGAGGGATCTTAGTGGATGACAGATTTCATCAAATTTTTGGAAGATTTAGCCACCACCAGATGCAGAGGCAATACCTTCCATAGACTTCTCCACTAGCTGACCTTTGCCCACACTGGAAGCTGCACTTGCTCAATTCCTGAATTTTCCTACAAGTTTCAACTTGTCCTTCCATGCCAGTGTTTCAGGAAGGCTCATTAGGAGTCTCAGTGGTCCTCATACTCTTTTTTGCAGATCTAACTTTCCTGGCTCCTTCCACAAGTGTATGAATTCTAATTTCCACAACAAATCCTTTACTCAATAACACTCATAGTGGATCTGCTGCACTAATTCAGTCTAGATTGACACAGACGCCTTGGCAAGAAAACAGTGTTTAACACACTACTTGGCTCTACAGTGAACAATATTTGCTATCTCATAATAAATTATACATTGCTTACTCATTTTTAACTCAGGATAAGCCTAAAGACACATCATGGAAGATTGAACTACAGTTATACAATAGACATAGCTGTCAGAGGCTGGCAGTAAAACAAAGTGAGAAAGTTATAATTAATATTGGAACTATTGATGCCTTAAAGTTCAGTGATGAAGAATGAAGAATTTAAGCATATTGTATGAGGTTGTAGAATTGATCAGTGGAAGAACTTGGACTAGTGATGCAATTATTTCATAGGAGAGGGAGGTCAGAGTGGGAAGATAGTGTAAGTAAGCCAAGTTCTCACTAATCATAGAAGAAAATCAATATAAAAAGTCTAAAACTGAAAAATCAAGAAGTAGGAGCACAAACAAACCATTTATATATATATGTATATATTTGACCACTGAAAGAATACAAATAGAAGTATGGAAAGGGAATTCATCTAAAGGATACACAATTATCTGATGAGCTTGATTTGTTTTGGAAAAAATAAGGGAACATGGGTTGGAAATACTTTTACTTTTCCCCACATACACTTTTGTGTGTAATTAAATATATTATGATATCAAAGTAAAAATTATCTGTAATTAATTAATTAGTTTAAAAATATTGTAAAAATATTTCTCTAGAATGTAAGTTGGATGTGGCAGTGAGACAAAGAAATTTCATTCTAATCTCATATAATACTTAATTCTTTTAGTCAGGTGTAAATGTTGTATATAGTAAATAAATGAACCATAAAGAGACAAGCTCATTAATATTGGGATCACTGCTCCTGGTATGGAACTTCAAAAGTGAGTCACACTCCCCCATTGCATTCCAATTGAAACATGAAGGGTGGTCATCTAAATTCCATCAACATCTGGCAAAAGTTTTTCTCTTTTGTTCACTATCATTAGTTTGTTCTTTTTCTCCCCCTAATGTCTTCCTTCCATGACTGCTACCTGTAGCTTTTATGTGGATGCTTTAATATGGCTGAAACCAGTATCAATTCCTTGAATGTTGGAATGCTACCAATTCTTGCTAGTGTCCTTCAAAGAATGTAGTGGTTTGCACATTAACAGGAACACATGATACATGAGAAAATGAGGGGGAAAATCAGGAGAGGAGAAAATGCAGTTATTAGCTAAGTTTTGCCAGGTCTTACCCAATCTTCCGATTTCCTACCCATGTTCCGAACAATGCATGTATAATGAAAAACAATATACTTCATAGTTAGGTAACTAAATCTATGGAGTAAGTGCAGAGAAGTATGTTGTTAGGAATATCTAGACAAGCAAATAACAGAAAATTAAAGTTCAGAATCCAAAATCAATCACTTAATATTTAAACTGGTACAGATAAATAAAGACAGAGAGTAAAAGTGAAGATTCCAAGGTTGATGGTGGTAAAATGCAAAATATAATCAGTGGTAAACCCTAGGGTCTAGTTAGATCCTTAAACAATCATGATGTACATTTGGCTCCTGGTCAGATGATTCTAGGAGAAGAAGGAAGAGTCTATGAGTCCTTACGACAAGGCATAGAGAGATCAAACATTCAAATCTCTCAGCCTGTGGGAATTGCTGTGTTGTCTTTGATGCTTTGTTCATTAAGTAGAAAATATCAAGTCCATGTTAGGCAAAACTGAATGTGTATTTATTGTACTCATATTCAAGGAATCCTAACACTACGGTCTTGGTGGGGTTGGTATCAATTTCATTTTAATTCTAAATTCAGAGGCATCAAAAATGAATGAAATTTGAATTTCAAATTTAAATATTTATAGTATTTGTCACATGAGTGAACATCTAAGGCATTGATCTAACTTCAAAAGTCTAGCACAGAAACTGAACTGACTGCTAAGAACATTTATCCTTAAAAAACACAAACAGTAATATTATGCTATTAATGTTTGGTCATTCTGTGGCTGCAAACAACATTAATTTTATTTGAGTCTGTGTCAAAATAACCATTATAGCTTCCAGATACTAATCAAAAAGACAAGGTCATTTTTTTCTCATTTTATCAATTAATAGAAATTTATTAAGATTTGTTAGGAGATGTAATGAAAGAATTCCTTTCCCTCGAAAGCTCATGATTTACAGAGGAATGTCTCACATATGTTTTACAATGAAGTAACAATACCCAGACCACTGTAAGATAATTTAGAATTAAATATCAACCAGCCAGTTCTCTTGCCTCTCTCACCATGCTCAGCTACATTTCCATTTCAGAAGAATTCAGGGAGAACATATCAGAAATACAAATTTAAAGAGAAGGAAAATTTAATTTTTCCCTTCAAATATGTATTCCAATGTTACTGATCATTCAAAATATGTTTCTTCACAGTTCTGAAAAAATTGTTTTGTAGTTTCTCTTTCTCTCTCTCTCCCTCTTTCTGCATGTGTGTGTGTGTGTGTGTGTGTGTGTGTGTGTGTGTTTGTGTATTTGGAATTAGCTATCCACAAACTCAGAGTACAAATCAGAGTGCAACTAGACACCTTCACCTGGCCAAGCTGACAGCTGAATCTCACTACCACATGTACACCCCTTGTCAACTTGGCAACTACATGCATCACGTTAAACAATATTAAAGTGCAAACATTCTCTCTTCCAGCTGTGGACCTATGAATCTCAAAACAAGTTATCTGGTGCCAATAGGCAAAGAAGGACATTCACAGGATACAAGTTTTCATTTTCATAGGGAGAAATTGGAAGGAACACAGGAGTCACAAGACCCAAACAGTTCTGAAAACCTGCAGGGCAAACACCATTGGATTTCAAAGTCTGAAAGTCATTTATCCTTCAGCTTTAGAAAGTGGCAGTCCCACCATTTCCATAGGCCTATGCAGTGGCCTGCCTCTTTCTGAATCAACCTCGGGGGACATTGAAGAGACCACCTTTTTTTCAGCTCCACCCTCTCCAGGTATCAGGGCCACACTTGGACTCTCTGCCATTTCTGGGGCATATGCTCAACCCCTCTGTGTGGTGGCAGCCAGGTTCTCCCTAGTCCCCAAGGAGCATGCTGTACCTTTTCCAAGGCCTGAGGAAGCAAAGCTCTTCCACTGCAATAAGGTGGGAGACTCATCCTCTCCATGTATATGGGTGGATCCATGCTCCTGGCTGAGGTTTCTTAGCTTTAGACCCAAGCTTCCATGGTTCTCACTCTGAAAACTCCAATTTGTCCCTTTTGTGTCCCCCTTTGTCCAGATTGGCAGTGGTTTCATTTATACCAACAGTCTCGTCAAGCACTCCAAGACTTCTCCATCATTCTCTTCACAGTTCCTCAAAAATTTTTCCCTTATCCATCCAAAAAACTGTTCTGTCCGGTATTTTCAAACAGCAGCAGCACCCCATTTCTGGTACCAAATCTGTTCTAGTCTACCAAACCTGCCAGAATGCAACACACCAGAGATGGATTGGCTTTTAATAAAAGGAGATTTATTTAGTTCAAAATGTGCGGTTCTTCAGAGGAAAGGCAGCTAACTTTCAACTGCGGGTATTTCTTAGGTGGGAAGACACAGGGTGATCTCTCCTGGCCTTTTCTCCAGGCCTCTGGGTTCCAACAACTTTCCCTGGGGTGATTCCTTTCTGCATCTCCAATGGCCTGTGCTGAGCTGTGAGTGCTGAAATGAAGTATGCTGTGCTTCTTGGGCTGGGCTGCATTGAGCTCTCTCATTTAAGCACCAACCAATTAAATCAAACATCATTCATTGCAGCAGACACATCTTCTAGCCAGCTGCAGATGTAATTAGCAACAGATGAGGGTCACATGCCACTGGCTCATGTCCACAGCAATAGAACTAGGCACCTTCACCTAGCCAAGTTGACAGCTGAATCTCACTACCACAATCATTAAGTCCAAAATCTCATCTAAATAAGTTATGGATATGTTGTAATCATACCTATAAAGCAAACTTCCTCTACATCTGTGAACCTATCAAACCTAGAAAACAATTTATCTGCTCACAAAATACGATATTGGCATAGACATAGGATAGACATTTCCATTCCAGTGGGGAAGAATTGAAAGGAGAAAAGGGGTCCCAGGTCCCAAGGAAGTCTGAAACCCAACAGGGAAAATTTGTATGTTTCAAGGCTTCTGAGTAGTCCCTGTATGTATGCTTTATTCTTCAGGATCACTGGAGTAGCATGCCCCGCTCTCTTGGCCCTAGTAAATTCCTTTGAACCAGCCCTCTGCATCCATAGTTCCACTCTTGAATTTCTTCTTCCTTCACTTTCTTCTGTCTGTCCCTTTCAAGTCTATGGTGGTAGTGTTCCTGCTGATATAAACATGTCATAAAACTTGTCAATATTCTGTGCAGTTCATGAGGGTCCATGCAATCATATTAAAGGATATTCTACAGATGTTTCTTGGATAATTGCATCTACATTCCTGAATTCTTCTGAAATGGTTGATTGGGTCATGGATCATAAACCTAATATCTTTAGCAAATGATTGTCTAGCCATAAAATTGGAACTGTTTCCAGAGCCAGCTATCTGAATAGGCTGAGAATTTTTCCAAATCATCAGGTTCGAGCTCTTTTTCTGCCTAACAATTAATTCCCCAATTTTCCTCTTTCATCTTGTATTTTACTATGAGCAACAAGGAGAAACAAGAATATACTTTTCACACCTTCAAGAAGGCAGGACCCTGGGATTCTTAAGAATTCACCACTACAATTGCCTGTCAGTATCAAAAAAATTGGGATGCTAGTGTTTCACTGTCCTGCAGATGTTGATGGCTAACCCAGAAGTCCCAGGCCACTCTGCAGTAGTATCTCACTTGTGCCTGCACAGCCTAGGGTCTTTTAAAGGAAGACCTTCTTACTCCCTCATGGCCATGTTTATTGGATATTCAGATTAGCTTCTCAATTTATATACTCATAGTCATGCATTCAATCCTTCCTCCCCACCAACACTGCTCTCATTAATGTCACGAGCGTTCCATAATGTTAAATTCAGGGCTAACGTCTCCATCTTCTTCTTAACTGTCCTATTAGTAGAGTAATCTGGTATGCCCTGAGGAGTCCAGGTTTGTACTTCCTTCCCTGTTATAATCAATAATGTTTACGTTAATTCTCAAAGCATCCTGATTTGGATATTAAACCATATAGTCACCCTATCTGTTAACTACATTATACAAGAGTTGATTAACCCGTTCATCCTCCAAACACTTTCTTCATTTGACTTCCATTCTTCTGCTCTTCCTGCTTTCTAGTGGTCACCCTTTCTCAGTCTCAATTACTGGTCTCTCCTCTTCTTCCCAACCTAATTTTAGAGGACCCCTGGGCCCAGTACTTGAATTTTTTTTTAATCAATAAACATCCACTGTTGTAATATTTAATGTATTGATACTGAAAAGGAAAAAATAAAGTATTCTAGACAATGACATCACATAGAGGAGTCATTTCTCTGACGATGGTTATACAGTGTTTTTCATTTTGTAAATGAGAGAAAGTAAAGGCAGATTTTTAAAAAATGACTTTCAAAAGCATCAAGAATTATTATACTTTATTTCTTTCCTATCTTCCCTCTGGGCACATCTTCCCGTTACCACTCATAAAATAAAATATTTCCAACATTATTATAGTCAAAAAGGAGACATTCAAAGTTCAATCAAATGGAAATGTAAGATTAAGCCCTGATTTAACCATTCCCCAAGAGCACAATTATTGAACATAATTACTAAATTCCATTGCATATTTCTTCAGTACAATAGTAGATAAGCAAAAAGTTTTAAAAAAGGAATTATATATGTATATGTAAAAAGCATATTAGTGTTTTGAATATTACATATAATCTACAACATCATTCCCTCTACCCATTGCCTTTCACATATGAAAAAAGAACTGTTGGAGGTTGTTGCTACAATTCTAAAGAAAGCACTTTATTGCTTTTGCTTATTCTGTTAGTGAATGAGTAAAAGAGCCTTTATGAGAGAGGTATGTTGGAAAGCAACCCTGGAATATAAGTGTAATATAAATGTAGAATAGAACTGTACTATCATTATTTCCCCCATTCTTTAATAAAAGAAAAACAAGGCTAATAATCAGCCAGTTACATATTGCATTAGAATAGCTGCATGTTCTTTATTAGACTATTTATGTTCAATCATTTACAAATCAAGATGCTTAGAACCAGGGTGGCCATTTCTAATCTTTCAGATGCCCTAAACTGAAGGTTGCTTCTCATTATTGAACAACTTTATAGTCAGTAGGTTTCTGGTTGTCTACATCTTTTGTATTACCCTTCCACTGTATTTGGATAGTGAAAGTCTTGCTTCATTTCCTTACTGCCTTGAGTCAGTTTTTTCTATTCAAATGCCAAAACATTACATCCCACTTCTAATTGAATGGCAAGTTGGAAGACAGGAATAAAATGTTCTTTCCTTCCATAAATGTCTTCAACACAGATGGGAATAACATATGGATTAATTAGGTGCTTCTTAATTCACAACTGTGGTCCATTAGAGCTAGAACTGAAATCTCTTTATATACATTAAATCTTTCTTCTTCAGTAGTATGTGCTGTTTAGTTGATCTGTCAAAGTATATCTTTTATCACATTCTCGCTGTCTATTTTTTGTACAAGACCTCAGTGTGGAGCTGCTTTTTATTGATGCAAGGAAATCTTATATGCAATTTCCATCCCATTAACTGTTCCAGAGACATAATCCACATTCTAATGGTGCTGAACAGTAAACCACAGCCAGTTCTGTGCTGCTGTCTCATCTTTTGTTCAGCTGTCTTTTGACCCTTCCTGACATTTTATCTGTTTTTCTTTTTAGAGCTTTAATATTTGCCTAAGGAGATACTGAAATAGTTGTAACTTGTTTGAATGGAGAGGTAGCTGCTGTTTTTAAAATTATTTGTTATAAAAAGCTGCACTTTCAAACAGGATTTCAGTGGATAATCCAAATATTGTGAATGTGAAATACCTATGCTTATTATCAAACTCGTTGTGAATATGACTTTATAGATTTCATTGAATATGTTAAACATGCTGTTTAATATTCAATGTTTCAGCTTTGAAATCAGAGGGTCTTAAATTTATAACTTATCCCCTCTAAGTTGTATGTGGATATTGTGTTGGGCAAACTATTAACCACTCAGTATCTTAGTGTCTTCATCTATCACTTGTATCTGCAACATAGAGGAATTGTAGGGGAAAACAGTTAAGGCATGTAAAGCTTAAAGCCCAGTACATGGTTGGACCACACAGTGACAATGTATTTATTATTAGTAACTAAAAACCTGGGTCGTGGAACCATAACACAATCCTTTACAAATGCAGTGTGAATGGCATTATAATTTATTATTCTTTGTCATCATTCTTCTTATCTGATTTTTAGATTTTCTAATGGTTTTGAATGAATAGTTTTGATAACATGAGGGTCTGTGTCACTCAGGCTGTGACTGTGACTGTCATTGTCCAAGCAGAGGCTTTTGGCTTATGCCACAATGCTCTCCATATGTAATTCTGCTCATATTTCTGATGTAAGAACCTCTTTCATACAACTGTAGCTAATATTTTATACAAGTCAAAGTAAACTTCTGATTATGCTATTTAACACTGTTTTAAAGATTTTATAATGCTTGATCACCCAAGTAATTTTTTTCCTCTTTAAAGGAGAACTAAGAACCACAGATTACATAGTATGGTAGATCTCATCCAGGCAGTACAAATATTCTGCTGACTTGAACTGCCACCATGAAATATCTGAATTCACATATGCACTCCATTATTATTTTGAAAAGAAAGTAAATTACAGGTTAAATGAGTCTATTCCTAAATAAATATATTTTAAAGTTTCTTGATCTCAATTCACCTACCAAATATTAGTTTAGCAATTGCAAATACATTCAAGGCATATTTGAGAATTAGTTCTTTTTTGGTATTGCTGCCAAAATTTCAGTTTGTAGTTCATGACATCACTAACACCTAAAACTATGCGGAACATTTGGAGTCAGGATGTGGCTAGAAAGAACAGAAGCAAAATAAACCAATTGCAAAGAGAGTCCTGAACTCCATTTACATTGGAAAAATTAAATCCTTTACAAGCTGACTTCTGAAATCAGTGAGTGACCTTGTAGAGCTAAAGCTTTCAAAAGAGAAAATGAATAAGAATAAGAAGAGGAAACATAAAAGGAAAAAGAATGAGAGAATTTCCAGTGAAGCAATAGATACAGTAAAGGCTAGGAACAAAATGTGCTTTTAAAAGCCATTTTGAGATTAAGATTAAGAATTTCCTATAAACAAAAATGACTTTTCAAAAAGTTGAATAATATTAAATATCTGTTTATTTCCTCACATTTCAAATATGCCTCATGTTGTAAAGATGAAAAAATACTATAATGAAAAGAAAACAATTTCAAATCTGAATAGGACCTGAATGACTAAATAGTTTAGACTATTTTGACAAAATTTACATTTAGCTATTAAAAACTGAAATTATATCCACAGTCTGCAGAAATTGTTTGTCAATTCTGGAGAATTTTCTTTCCATGACTTTCTTTTCCTAACTCCCAAACCTGCTCCCACTCCATGCCCATTCACAGCAATGCCATATTTCCCTGGGCATAGTCTTATGAGATTCCTTTCGTGGGGTTTAACTTTGAACATTGAAGGAAATTCCTCTTGGGCTGCAATCTGAAAACAATGTTACTAAGAACTGTTAGTACAACTAATTCCTTAATCACAGGAAGAAACCCATCTGCATTAGAAGATAGAAGACTAACTCATACTTTTAACGTTTTGTATATTTGTTTTTGTCTTGTTTCAAGCCTTTGAATTCTATTATGCTTGAAGTCAGCTCAAACCCTGGACTTGCTATTGTGAAAATCAATTATTTTCCTTTTCGATTTGTGCTACTTTGGCTTCAGTTTCTGTTACCTGCAAAAAAAGTGTCCTGTCTAGTTTATATGTTCCTATTATTGTATGTGTCCTTCAGAACTACAGTATGGACAGAATTTTCAGATCTAAAAATATAATTTCTTTATCATCTATTTCTATGTAACAATTTTCATAATAGTATTAATCTCTCCGAGGATGACTGTGTTCCCATATACATGTGTCCAGAACCAGTCTGAACTGAAGTCTCCTAAGACCATTGTCCTGTCCTGTGTAGAACACATAGATTCTTCTTTTATGACTTATATTTAGGAAATTGTTGAGTATCCTTGTTATTCAAACTCAAAGATGCATGATCAAAACCATATGGACTATATTTTTGAAGCTAGATAGTTTATGTAAGTTTTCTTGGTTAATCTTCCTAACAACCATATAAGTTAGGTAGACAATCTCAATTTTAAAGGTAGGACAGTAGGTCTAGACAGTTAAAAGGTTAAGATTTAAACACAGAACTGATTGACTTCAAAAAATCTTTTCTTTCAACTATAACATGTTGTTTAAGTCCACTAAAGCTGCCAAAATGCAATATGCCAAAAGTGGACTGGCTTTTAACTATGTGGGTTTAGGTTGCAAATTACAATTCTAAGGCCATGAAAATGTCCAAATTAAGGCATCAAAGAGAGGATACAATCTCTGAAGAAAGGTTGCTGGTATCTGGAACACCTCTGTCACATGGGAAAGCGTATGCTGGCTTCTGCTTGTTCTTTGCTCTGAGGTATCATTGCTTTCAGCTCCTGGTTCCAGTGGCCTCCTCTCTTAGCTTCTGAGGGTCCTCTCTTAGCATCTTCAGGGCTTTTCTCTCTCAGTTCTCATTGGGTATTTTTCTTTAAGCTCTTTCAGCTTCTTTTATCCTCATAAAGGGCTCCAATAAAGGACTAAAGCCCGCCTTGAATTGGGTGCGTCACATCTCAATTGAAAAAACCTAATCAAAAGGTCCCACCTACAAAAGGTCTAATACCCAAAGGAATGGATTAAAGAAACATGGCCTTTTCGTGGCCTTTTCAAACTAGCACACATGTATAAGCTTCTGTGTGTGTTCATTTTTTTAAGCATAGAGAATTTATTGAGAGCGCATGTAAGAGGGCATGTGAGCACTCTCTCAAAGAGAGATGAGGAAGTCAAGAGGCAATAGGCAATGTAGGGTCATTGTTTTTATGATTAGCTTTACTTTCTCTCCCTCCCCCTTCCTTGTTCATAGCCTTCTCTGCCCCTCCCTTCTCTCCAGAGCAGTGCCTGGTGGTCAATAGTGCATTTGGGTGGGTCAGTTGACTTCACCCTTCTCTGTAGATGACTCACTCAGGTGGGGGTCATTTGGCACCACCATTCTCTGTGGATAACTCAGGCTGGGGTCATTTGGCTCCAGATGAGTTGGATTCTACTGGGTGTTTCCTGTAAATAGGTAGCTCTTGGTCAAGGTGTCTATAGGGACAGGGGTCTTATTGATTCTGATTAACTGTCATTGTTCAAGGGTTTCTCTCCCCTCTCAGGTCCCTGTTCTAGCCTGCCTCAGCTTCCCCCTCAGAGAGTTCTTACCGGTAAGCTTAAGTGTTGCTGACAAAGAGACTCTGTCTTCTGTAGCAGCTTCATGTTTGTGAGAGGGCGTAGGCCCTGCCTGATGGGACATAAAACTTTCTGCCTATCTTAATTTAAGTGGAGAGGGGAGGAGTCTAGAGGGGTAATTAGAACAGCTGAAAATCCTCACATCAGCATTGGTTTGCATGAAATGCTTCTAGTCTGGAAGAAACTAACTTGAAGATTAAAAATTCAAGGACCTATTAACAGCAAGAGGAGGATAGAGGTGGGAGGGCCATTAGCCAAGTGAGACTGGGGAAGACGGAAAGAAATGATAATTTTTTAGGTCTAAGAATAAATTCTAGCTGGGCAACTCATTCCTGCTTAACTGGGGAATAAAAGGGTGCATGTGCCAAGTTGAAGGTTGCAGGAATGTGTCTTAGAAGGGGCTTGATTGATTGGGCTGTGGCTTTGCCTGCCTTATTGGCCCAGTTATTCCCTCAAGAGAGAACATTATTTTTGTAATGGCCAGAGGAATGAGTTACTAATATTTTTCTGTTGGTAAGAGCATAGCATTTAAGGAATTGTGTATTTCTTGGTTTAACTGAGAGAACACCTCACTTTTTTACGCTGCTGCATCAGCATGCAGTACAAGAAAGCATAACTTTTTTTTCTTTTTCTTAGTTCTAGAGCTCAGGTAAGGGCAATTCGTTTTGCTTTTTCGGCTAAAGTCCCTAGAGACAGGGCTTTGGCTTCATTTATTGTGGCTGGCTTTTTTGGTTTGTTTTTATTTTTTATTTTTGGTTAATGAAGTTTATTTTAGAAATGTAAATATTTGACAAATTATAACAGAAGTGTCCTGTTTTACCTTTATATACTTATTGGGTTAGGTTAATTAACAGGTAGAACATAGTTTGTATACTTGCCTTGTTTTTCCCTCAAAGTTCTTTTTGTTGAAGATGAAGTTTTGACTTATAGCTGACCACTTGTACTTTTAGAGAGAAGCTTTAGAGTAAAGTAGAGTAATTTATAAGTAAATTTTGTTGTTATACAGATTAGTATTAGGATATAACATAGACAGTGAGAACACTGTTAATGTTTTAGAAATTTTAAATAATTTTTAAATATACAAGTAACATTCTACCCATGCAAATTTAGCTAAAAGAAGGATAGAAAATATCTTTTAATTATTGTAATATTTCTTAAACCTTTTTTATTTAATATGTTAAACTATTTAAGGACCTCACTTTTACAAGGTAAGAGAACAAATCTTTTGTAACAGTTTTTCTTTAACAGTGAGAAGATTTGCTTTCTGAAATAAAGGATAAGTTAAACATAAACATTAACAAGGCTAATACTTTGATATGATATAAAATTTTATCTTTTAGACAGAGTACTTTAGGTGGTTAAGAAAACTTTTTATAACCTTTCATTAAGAGTAGACTAACACAGGGCAGGTAACGGTGACTCAATGGCAGAACTATGTTCCAATAGCCTTGATTCTTGAAGATGATTATATAACTATACGGTTTTTACAATGTGACCGTGTGATTGTGAAAACCTTGTATCTGATGCTTCTTTTATCTGAGGTATGGACAAATGAGTTAAAAAAGGATAAAAAATAAATAATAAGGTGAGATAAAGGGTAAAAATTGGGTAGTTTGAAGTAGTATGGGTCAATAGGAGGGAGGGATAAGGGGTATGAGATATATGAGTTTTTTTCTTCTTTTTATTTCTTTTTCTAGAGTGATACAAATATTCTAAAAATGATCATGGTCAAGAATACACAACTATGTTATTGTGAGACATTGATTGCATAATATGGTTGGCCTATAAATGTGGATATTTCTCAATAAAAATGTTCTTTAAAAAGAGTAGATTAGTAAAAAGCAGCATTACTATGACAGACAGAATTTATTGTTTTAAATTCATCATAATTTTTTGTTGTCAGCAGTGACTACAAACAAAACTAACATTCTTAAACTTTTTCAACTTTCCATGTCCACCCAGGGCTTGTTGTCAGCAATTGACTACAGAATTGACTTTCTCAAACTTTGCAACTTTCCATATTCATTTAGGGTTTATAGTTAGTAATGACTACAACAAACACAATTTACTTTCATATTAGCAATATATTAGTTCACAAAGTTAACACACTTCAAGACTGTACTCTGAGGCAGTTGAGGTTGGCAAGGCCTGCTGCCAAGGCATTTTTAAGATACGGGGATTATTTTTGAAACCTTTGGAACAGCACCATCTAAGTGAGTAGGGCAGGAAATTTTTAAGTTCCTGCCGTTCAAAAGCAAATAGGTATTGAGAGTTTTAGGCATATACAAATGAGTTTTTAAGATCTAGGGCTGAAAACTTGCCCAGGATGCCTTCACCTTAGAGAGACTGGTTTATTTGCCTAAGGATTTTTTGGGGTTGCCAAGAGGCCTTGATTTAGTAAGGGCCTCAGGGCAAACAAGTGGGTAAATACTAGTTGGCTTTATTATTCTTTATTATTCTGAAGGTTTCCCCCAGAGTGTGAAGAAGAGAGCATGGGGCATTCAGGGACAATGAGAAATTGATGGGATATTAAAATGTCTTTGAACTTACAAAGTAGAGGGATAGTGAAGGTTTTAGTTTTGACTTTACTTGTCAACTTCCGTAAGTAGGCAAGTCTGAGTGGAAGTAGTTCCAGAGTGGCACTTTAGGACAGAGTGGCTTTGGTGTTAATTAAGAAATTAATAATATTACCTGTCACATGAGTGTCATCCAGGGCTCCACTAAATTGGCCGGATGTGAAGTCAGCAGAGCCATATGCAGCCTTGACACCTTCAGTCTTCCTCAATTGCTACTAGCAGGGCTTGAGGAGCTGTCATTTCCTGCTTTGGGGACAACACAGTCCCTGGGCCTGAAGCTCATGTTGCTGGCATCCGGGACAACGCCTTAATAGGTTCTGAGTTTGAGAGTTGTCTTGAGGTGTTTAGCACCGTCTTTGACAATAGCCCTCTGACTCACAGTTAAAGCAAGGCCCTTGAGGCCACAATTTGGGTGACCGGGAGAGGACAGGTCATTAACAGTGACTGCAATAACCTGAATCTCTTCTCTGGACTTTTGCTTACCTCTCTTTGTCCTTTTTTCCTTCTTGGCCTCGTTTCAATTGTTACAGAAAAGACAGCTTCTAATAAGTCATTAATGGGAGTTTGTGGGCCCATGGAGAACTTTTGCAGGTTTCTCCAAATGTCAGGGGCAGAGTGACTGATGAAATGGGTGCTTAGCAAGATTTGACCTTGCTGGGAATCCAGGCCTACATTAATAATTTTAAGGCTTCCACTAGCTTCTTTGGAACAGAGCAGGGTTTTCCTGCTTCTCTTGAATGATTTCCCTTAGCCTATTATAATTAAAGGGCTAGGTGGAATGTATATTCATGCCTTTTAAAAAACAGGTGTTTTTCCTTTAATGGAAGTTGAGACATAGCATAATACCAGCTCTCAAGTCCTTGTCTTGATAGAGAGCTATAAATAACTGGGCATAGAGAATTTTTGACTGCTTTCCCTATCTTTTACAGACTGGAGAATTGTAATTGAGAGTCCCATTGGAGAGCTATGCTTCTCCATCTTTTAGCTTATATTGAGCATAATTTAGAAGAGAGGTTTTATATTCAGCCACAATGAGTTTTAATGGAGACCAAATGAGAATGGGGGGGGGATTTCAAGGAAGATTTAAAAAAATATTTGCCTCTTTCTCTGAAGAAGAGTCATGAGGAAGAAGCTTTTGACAATTCTCCTGGGCATAACATCATTTGCAAGAGCCCTTTATGGATTTGTTCTGATATAAGGCCATAAAAGCTGCATATAAGGAATTTCTTGCCACTTTCCCTCCGTTTTACAAAAGACATATAAAAGATTACAGCTGACTGTCCTATTTGTGGGCCAACATTGGTCATGCTCAACGTTGTCCTATTCATGGGCCAACATTTGTTATATGGTGCTTAAGCAGTATTGCAGTAGATGGGGAGCACTACCACTTTTTTTAGGAGCAGAAAGATAAAAAGGCAGATTTTCCTACCAGTGCCCAGCATTCAGGTTTCCAATCTGCCATCCTGAGCACTAATCCCTTGGGCCCATTGAATCAGGCTCCCTATCCCTGGGTGTCCCTGGGGTCCTTGAAGACTCAGGTGATGGCTGACCTGTCACCATCCAAAGCTGATGAGCTGACCCATTCATCTTTCTGGGTTTCTATTCTCTTAACTTACTGTTTAAATCACTGCCTAAGAGACTAGAAAGGATTTTCTACAAGGAAATTCTAGGGAGGCAATTTCCCCAGGTATTACCAGGATTGGGCTGGGGTAAAGAAAATGAAACAAATAAATCAGACTCCTTTTAAGGGAGAATATCCTGAGAAAGCCCAGGGGCATGATAAAACATAAGCTACTGTTGTGGCAACTTAGGGGGTTTAGTAATGGGCATGTTGTAGAACATGGCTAAGAATGAGGCTCCTTCCATCCCTTACAGCACATACTTTTTTTAAGAAAACAAATGTACCCTCAAGGGCTTATTCTTCCCAGCTAATGGTTTAGTCCTATACTGGGCAACACCTTCAAGAGGGCTAATAGCAGAACACACTGGGACTTGAGACATAGTAGCTGATGAAGAGATGGAAGGACCAGGAGAGAAAAAGTGAGGAGCTGGTCATGAGAGTGATTCCATGAGCAGAGAGCTAGAAGGTGTGCAAGCTTGGAGCTTATTGACTATCACAGGCTCAGCTCCCTCCAATAAGGATAGCTAGGGCTTTCACTTACCCTGCAAACCCCACCTCTGGCTTTAAGGGGCCACTTTTATTGGAAAGCACTCAGTTACCTTGGGCCTTAACCAGAGGTGACTCTCTAAAATGTCAAAGACAACACCTTGTTGAGCACAAGAATCCTTAGCCCAGAGTTCTGTGTTACAAACGATGGAATGTCACAGAGTGCATTGAAAGCCAGACAGAGGAGAAAGGAGATTCTCTGGAGGCAGGGGGAGGAACCTCTGTCAAAGAGGTAAAAAGAGGAACAGATTTAGCAGGAACAAAGATTTGGGTTCTCAGAGGGGGGAAGAAAGGATGTGGGAGAAGTCTCAGAGAGCTGAGAAAAGAGGAAGGGAGAAAGAGAAAGAGAGAATGAGACTCAATTTGGTTCCCATTGGACTCCTGCTCAACATGGGGAGAAGCCCCCAGTCAGGTTCCAAAGAACAGTATCACCCACCATCTTAAGCCTCCTTGGATCTACATGGCATGGAGATGGGGCTCCTGCCATCTCCAAGGAGGGACCAGGTGGCTCAGGGTAAACTGTGTTTATGTCCTGGAGGAGCCAGATTTCAAGCCCCTAGATTCTTAGAGAAAGCAGTGACAATGATTCCACCCTTTTGAGAGGACAGATTTGCATGAGGACAAGAGAGAAAGTGGAGGCATATGGCCAAGCCTCCCAGTACTCACTGGTCCATATGGTTGGAGAGAAATGCCTCCTTGCCTGGTTCACAAAAAATATGTTACCAGATTTTGGCTTCCAGGTTCTTGGCTATGCCATGATAAAGAATTTAAGAACACAGCCCAAAGAATAATCAGATAGAAAATTTGTTGAGAACATGTGTAAGAGGACATGCAGGTATTCTCACAAAGACAGAGGTGAGGAAGGTGAGAGAACTAAACTTATGTTTAATGGGTGTGTCAGACTAGGAAACATATTTAGAGATCTGTTCTTATTTCAAATTCATCTTTGCTGAGTAAGTCATGGACACACTCCACAACCATCTTACCCCACCTTTTCCCCTCTTTCTTGTTTGCATGCAAGTGATATGTTTCCATTTTTGCTTATTTGCATGCAGGTGTTCAGTATGTTTCAGTTTTGCAAGAGATTACAGGCAGCTCAGGGAAGACGTTAGATATCAACCAACCCCTACTAGTTGCTGCAGCACAGAGATTGGTTGATGAATGCTTTTTTTATAGGCAGCCTCCTCCTCTCGGCATATGTAAAAACCAAGTATTTCAGCAGCACAAATGTCCCCCACCTCTCACACAAAGTGGGACATGTGGATCTGCTGATCCTGACCTGGACCATTGGCTTCCCTGGGGAACCAGCTATGTTGGGATCTCTTCTGCCACTCTTTTGGACACTTTTTAATGTGTAGGTAATAAGAAAGCAGTCATTTGCTGAAAGTCTTTGCTACACTGAAGCATGTGTTCCCACAATGCAGCATGTAGCAACTCACACCACAATGTTCCAGAGAGGTCTGACAATTATTTTATGTCATTAAATTTGTATACATAAAATGTACAATATATATGTAACCTATTATATTAAAGATTGGTGCATTAGATACACTTTGTAATGTAGTGTTTTATCATATAACAAAGTATATAGAATTTTCTATAAGCATATGTCACATTTCACCGGTTATGCATCCGAAAAGCAATGAAGTAAATACTACTTAGCTAGCGGCTGTTGTTATTTTAAAACAATATATAATTTGCAATAGTGGACAATTAATTACTGCACAAGCTATAAGAATCATAGAATTTTACTAAGAACCTGAGCAGAGTTTTCCAAATAAATGCATGGTCTGTGTTCAGCCAATGATTCAGTTCTTAAACTTGAATCAAATGTTTCTATTTTCTAAATAGAGAAAGTGAGTACATTGATCAATGGTTTTTGAAATAATCTTGTTGGTGTTAACTTTCTCCCTTAGAGTAACATCACTGTCATTATTTTTACAGAAAAGACCTAAACTAAATCCCCTTTATAAGACCAAAATATTTCTGTCTACATGATTAGGTTTAAATGTTCATTCAGTTTAATTACCCTATTCAAATTCTAATGAAAGACCCCTTCAATTTTTTCATTTTTAATTTAACTCATACAGTAACAGCAGATGGTTAAATACAAAATATTCCTGGATATTTTTATTAACAATATTATTTAAAACAAATTAAGGGAAGTTTAAAGACAAACACATTCTCCCAGTTCCAGTAATATTGCAAAAGAAATTCATAGAAGCATCTAGAAATGCTAAATAAAATGTTATCATTATCATTTCAAGTAAATAGTGAAGCTTACAAGAAAATTAGTAATATCTTCCAGTAATATAAATTAAAAAAATGCTACAAACCACACAATTCACCTTGGATGGGTGGAATGAGGGTCTGCATCATTTTAGCTGATCTCAGGCCTATGCAAGTTACCAATCTGGAACCAAGAAGAAAAGAGGGAGGAAAGGGAGGGAAGAAGAAAAATGGATTAACAAACATGCAATGAAAATGATAATGAAGTTTATTAGTCTTACCCTGGGCTCATAATGGAAAATAGATGCTAACTAGAGATGTCATAAACAGAGACCTATGTCATATGAAAGTTCAGGGTTAGAATTTATGTTTTCTACATAATCCAGGTATTCCCCAGACAATAAGCTGAAAATAGCCCTATTTTGGTAATATTCCAAGGACAATTAACAGAAACAAAGACAAAACTCTTTGAAAGAATATGCCTTCAACCCAAGCTTAAAGAATTTGAATAATGTCCCTCTTAAGAAAGGTAAACATTCATTTAGTCCCTGGCACTGTGCTTGGCATTAGGGGCATGTAATGAAGAAAACATATCAGACCACAGAAAAAGCCTCATAGAATAAACCGATCTTTTGTTTTAAAATAGTTACTTTGCACTTTGTATGAAAAAATAGATTGGAGGGAATAAAGTATGAAAGCAGAGAAATTAATTAGTTGCTATTGCCATAAACTAAAAGAAGGAATATGGTGGTCTGAACCAAGTTGTTAACAGTGGTGCTTCAGAAAATATTTTCAAGGTACAGACAATAGGATTCCCTCAGAATGTAAGGGAATGGATGTAAGGCATGGGATAGAGAAAATAACTAAAGATGAAGTCAAAGTTTTTACTTGAATCAGAAAGGATTGAGTTTTCTTTAACTTGAGGTGAGGAAAACAGGAGGAGAGGTAGGTTTGGGGGAATAGAACTCAGTTTGGAAATGTTTGAGATGTTGAGTGTCATCCAGGTATATATGTTGAATAAGTATATGGATATAAAATTTAGAGTTAAGGGGAGAGGTACAGGTTGGAGACTCAAATTTTCTTTAACTGGTTTATTGTGTAATATAACATATATACAATGCAAAGAAGAAAAAGCAATAATTTCAAAGCACTCTTTAAGCAATAGTCATAGGACAGGTCCCAGAGTTTGTTATGGGGTACTGTTCTATCATCTCAGATTTTCCCTTCTAGCCACTCCAGAACATTGGAGGCTACAAGGAATATTATCTTTTTTATCATCACAATTGACTTTTTTTTCTTTTTTGTGTGAAAAATAACATATATTAAAACAGCAATAAATTTTAAAGCACATCACAACAATTAGTTGTAGAACAGATTTCAGAGCCTGGTATGGGTTACAATTCCACAGTTTTAGATTTTTACTTCTAGTTGCTCTAAGAGCTGGAAACTAAAAGAAATATCAATATGATTCAGCAATCATACTCATTTGTTAGATCTTAACTTCTCTGTATAATTCCACATCAACTTTGATCACTCTTCCATTTTTTATGAGTATTTGCGCTATGCCCATTCTAACTTTTTCATGTTGGAAAGGGCTGTTGATAATATAGGATAGAACTAGTTGATGTCCTGGAGAGGCTGGCCCTCTAGAATTCAGGACTTATCTGGTTCAGGTACCTATCTGGAGATTGTAGGCTTCTGGAAAGTTAACCTAGTGAATGGAACCTTTGTAAAATCTTATATATTGCTCTAGGTATTCTTTAGGATCTGCTGGAATGGTTTTTGTTAGGGTTTGCCAAGTTATGATAGGTAGCAATGTCTAAAAGATTGCATAAGAGTTACCTCCAGAGTTACCTCTTGACTCTATTTGAACTCTCTCAGCCACTGATACCTTATTTGCTACACTTCTTTTCCCCCTCGGAGACACAAATTTTGGAGTCATCAGTGACTACTCAAAATTTAAAGTCATGAATCCAAATGAAACAATTTTGGGAGAAAATAAAGGCAGACATATAAAGCCTTGATGAGTAATGAAGGAAGTAAGGAAAATACCAAAGAGAGAATGGAGACTTAGAAGGAAAAATAAATGGTCAACTACAACTGATAGACCATGTAAAAATGAGAACAGGAAAAATTAATTGATGGCCTTGATAAAAGCTACTTCATTAAAATGATGGGGGAGGGGCTTTTCAGAATAAGATCTAGAGAGAATTGAAGAATTGAGAAAGTAACTCTAGACAAATCGTTCAAGAAGTTAATTTAAAAGAGAAACAAAAATGGAGAAGTTGTTAGAAAGAAATGAGAGTCAAAGAGATCCTTTCCTATAATGATGGAAATTACACAATGTTTCCTTGTTGATAGGTATTTTCCAAGAGATAAAGGAAAAACTGATCAATTAGGAGGCAAGGACCATGACCTTGAGTAGGCAAGAGTGAATAGACTCTATTGACCAAGTAGAAAAGTTCATCTTGGCCAGGACCATGGACAGTGCAACTATAATATGTGGAAGGAAGGTAAATGCATGAGAGGACAAATACAGATAAGTTGGTATATGTACTGGTGGACTTTTGTGAGGATGCTTCTGATTAATTGCATTTTTACAGTGAAATAAGATGCAAGGTCACAAGTCAGGGTGAGAATGGAGTGAAGGCAGTTGAAGTCTTGAAAAAGAAGGAGACTATATGAAATCTTTGTCTAGGAGAATGAGTGAATTAGTGGAAAATGTTAGGAATTCCTAAAGGTCAATTTGAGATTAATGGCTATGCTTTAAAGTGAAACCATTTAGCATAATTTTGTGTTTTCACCATGTTTAGCTATGTGGTATAGGTATGGTCTATGTAGAGAATTAGACTTAATTATGGCTAGAGTTTTTCTGGGCAAGTATAATTAAGTAGGAGTGATGGAAATAGTTGAGGGTTTGTACAAGGGGGTGAAGAATGGTTAAAATAATGTACCATAAATTAAATCTGGGTAAGCAGAGAAGTTATAACTTTTTTTGATCAAAAAAAGTAAAAAGATTATCAAATCTATTAATGTCTTAGCAATGTAGAATGATTATAGGTGTCAGTGTAATGGGGCAGTGATTGGAAATTAATGAGGCAATTTGTAATAGAACAAGATGACTGAATTAAGATTATAGAGTTATTTTTAGTTACTAGTAATGGTGGAATCTGGTGCATGTTCATGAGATGTGTTTACATAGAGGATAAGATCAGTGGAAAAGAGGAGATCAAAGAACTGAAAGGACAGAATATTGGAAGAATCACCCATGGGAATAGTGAAATCACTAAGAACTGTAATAGGAACAGAAATGGAGAGAGTAATTGAGAGACAAAAACTAAATTACTTCACTAGAGAGGAATTACTTAGGTATGGCAAATAACAGTAAAAATAAAAGCACTGAAAATAAGATTGCCGGATAAAATACCGGATACCAAGTTAAATTTGAATTTCAAATGAACGTATATTTGTATGAAACATGCGCTAAATTAATATTCATTTATCTAAGGTTCATATTTAAATGTACATTCACTACGTTCATCTGGCAACCCAAATTGGGTAGTATGATCTGATGATTGAAATAAAATTCAAAGATTGAAGTGTTTAAGGAAGAGAAAGAGTGAGTGATATGCAAGCAGTGAAAGAGGACAATTTTTCTCCAATTCTGACCCAGTACTACAAGGGTTATGGGAGAGTGTTTTAGTTTGTAAAAGCTGCCAGACTGCAATATACTAAAAATGGAATGTCTTTTTAAAAAGGGGAATTTATTAACGTTGAAAGTTTGCAGTTCTAAGGCAGTAAAAATGTCCAAACTAAGTATCCAGGGAGAATTCCTTGATTCAAAAAAGGCCAATGGGTCCAAAATACATCTGGCAACTGGAAAGTCACATGGTGACATCTGCTAGCTTCCTCTTCTCATTTCATAAGGCTTACCCAGGGGTGTTTTCCTACTTTAACTCCAAAGTTCTCTGGCTGTGAGGGCTTTGTTGGCTCTGAAGCTTTTTCCAAAATGGTTCCCTCTTAAAGGTAAGCAAGCCCACCTTGAATAGGTGGAGACTCATCTCCATGGAAACCATCTAATCAAAAGTTACCACCCACAATTCGGTGGGTCACATCTCTATGGAAACAATCAAAATTATCCCACCTAGCAATACTGAATGAGGATTAAAGAACATGGCTTTTCTGGGGTACACTACAGCTCCAAATCAGCACAGAGAGAAACAATATTAATCAGTTTTCAATTAGAGCAAGAAGGTATAGAGAACCTTCAAAGAAGAAATTGATAATGTAGGCTATTGGATAATGACAAACTATGTTTGAGAGATCAGAGTGGAATGGTTTAAAGGGTGAAATGAAGTATGCAATTAGGCTAGTAATAAAGGGGAGGTATGGAGCAAAATGAAGATTATATTCAGGGAATGACCTTGGAGCCCTGTATTGCTTGCGGTGATGGATATAAGTGAAGTTACAGAGTACAAATTTATTGGCTATTAGGATTTCAAATGAGCTAGTGGTGGTTAAGACTGAGTGTCGCAGCAAGAGAGAGATCTTTCCAAGAGTACATAGTGTTCTGGAACCATCTCTTCACTTCTGTCAATGAGGATGTGAGAATAAGGAAGAAGGTGTTCTTGTGCTCTGACTCTTGCTAATGAAAATACGGAGTTAGAGGAAGTGATGATCCAAATGAACTCATAAAATGGAAAAATAAGATGACCATTCTGGCCTAAGGAAACATGTAAAAACTTGGAATTAATACCCCAATAATTTTGGATAGCTGAACAGTTTAATAGTACCTCTAAGCTACTAATGTGATTACTAAGATATATGAAATTAATGTGAAGTTCATTGTCTTTTCATCAACTAGAATATAAGCTCCATAAGTGTGGTATCTTTGTCTATCCTTTCTTTCAATGATCTAAACTTTAACAATACACAGTGCCTGGCATTTAGCAGGTAATGAACAAACAAGTATAAGTGAATATATCAATGAAGAAATCAGTTGATTAAACAAAGACATTTTAAAAATCACATCAAGAATTATTAAAAGAGGAGATGTAGATTTGAAAATGCACCAGAAAGAGTGCATAAAAATGAAAAAAAAAGAGACACATTTTAAAAATTAAACATTGAAAAGAAGCCTAACAGTTTAATCAAAAGATTGGATACAGTTGTAAAAACAAACAAGCAAATAATCCCAATCAGTAAACTGGACAATAAACCTGAGGATGTTAAACATTATGCAGAGAGATGAAGATAAGTAAAACATAAAGTGAGGTTGATAGCCCAGAAAGACAAAAATTTATGAATTGCACACAGACATTTCAGAGGGAGAAAACAGAATGAGAGAGAAGCAATATCTAAACAAAATGGATGATTTTTTTGCAAAATTGATGAAAGATTTGAATCCTTAGATTCAGAAAGCAGACTAGATCCTAAGCAGTATAGGTAAAATAAACACATTATAATGAAACTCCAGAACACTAAAGCCAAATAGTAAATCTTAAAAGCAACCAAAGAGAGAGAGGGAAAAAAGATATTATTTTATTTCCTGCAAAGAAAAAATGGCTGTAGTGACACCAGAGATGTCAAGAGCAATAATAGAAGTCAACAAACATGAAAAGATGCCTAACACCTTAGGTATCACGGAATTGTAAATTAAAAGGAGATATCCTTTTATTTTGCTTGGATAGGCACCGGGAATCGACCCCGGGTTTCTGTCATGAGAGGCGAGAGCTCTGCCTGCTAAGCCAGCGTCGCATAGCCCAAAATGTCGTTTTATACACACCATATTGGCAAAAATTAAAGTGTGGTCGATTTCTGGTTAAAATCAGAATGTGGAGAAATTGAAATTTTGAAAATGTAAATGACCACAATCTCTTTTTAAAATAATCTGATGAAAAAAAAATAAAAAAATAAATAATAAAATAAAATAAAATAATCTGATGATATTTAAGAACATTTGAAAATGTGAAACCCTTACAACTCAGTTTATCCGAAGTATAAACTACACAGAAATCTGTGCACATGTAAGCAAGAATTGTGGACAAGTAGCTTTTTGGAAGATGATTTATATTAAGGGAAAACTTGAAACAACCTAAATTTCCACTTAACATGAGTAAGGAGAAATTAATATGGGGCTGTATATACAGTGGAATAGTAAAGAGCAGTTAAGTTACATGAACTAAAGCTATATACACCAAATTTCAAAGATTCAAAAAACAAATCATATGCAGACGCATATGTGCTGAATTAGGTCATATATATAAGGTATTAAAACATGAAAAAGTGATTATGTATACTTTAATACAAGTAAGACATGTGATATGTACATATAGTAAGAATATAAGGACATACATAGTAATGACTTGAGCTAGTAGTTATTAGGAAATTGAGAGAGGCAAGAAAGGAAAATAAAGTTGGGGAAGGATATACTGAGAATTTTCACTGTCTGTAAGAATTTTAGTGGGAAAAAAATCTGAAGCGAATATGATAAACTATTGAGTCAACAAAACAGATCGGTGAGGGACAGATGTGTGTTCTATTATTCCCTGCACTTTCTTAATGCTTGAAAATGTTTATAAATTGTATAAACAAAGAGCTGCATGGAGTCCCTCCATCTTTAGATATTAATGGACTTTGAGACAATGTTGTTCAAAGTCTTCAAAACAGCTAAAATTGGATCTTTTGCTCCAATTCCGCAAAGATACTTAGCATTTCTGTTTACTTAAATTCTTCTTTATAAAAATAAGAATTAATATTGTCACAATTATTTTATGGACTTGCATGCATCAATCTTTTATCCTTTTCATTACTGCTTTGTTTGTCATTCCTACACCACAAAATAAATTATTTTGTCTCTTAGCTATCAACATTTCTACTAGATCAGGAGCTCTTATATGATAAAAGCTACTCCCTTTTATCATTTAATCAATTATGAATTATTCCCCTTACATTTTTTAAAGGGTAGATGTAGTTGAATAAACACAAAAAGTTTATTTGACTATTTCTTATATTGGGTCAATCAATACCTCACAGAGCCCAGAAATCCCAATGAATTGCAATGTTGGATATCTCTTTGAAAGTATTTGCTTTAAAAATCTAGGTTTTGTGGAGAACACATATTAAAGTTAAGAGATAATTGAGCTATTTAATCATATTCCTGTTACTTAAGGACAAGAGATTATCTTATGACATGTGACAATTTAGAACTTATTTGGTGCAAATCTTTGCTGGTTCACACTTCAACTCTATGATACACAATATACTTTACATTTAGGGTGATTAGAGCTTAAAGGTATCAGTAAAATGACTTTGGCCTTCTTTCTTAAAAAACAAAACAAACAAAAAATTGTTAAAGAAAATGTTTGTGTTCTAAGCTCATGGGTCTCAAGTAGGTGGGGAATCTCCTGGCTGCTTCCTGAGACTGCTAAACCAGGTCACTATGAAGAATGAAATAGCTTGACTGCAATACAGACAGTTAAAATGACCTTCCTGGGTTAGTACCATCATATCTCTAACACTGAGGTGTTATTATTGTTACTATTTATCAATAAAAAGCTTTTTATCATCAATAATTTACAAAACCCAACTGAACTTTCTCTTCATTACTCTTTCATCTAGCCCAGCTTTCCCTAGTTTTTTCCCTTCACTATCTTCCTAAATAATCATTCCTCTTTTCAGTCCATCTCCTATAAAGAATAGGCTAAATCACTCCCTCTCCCCTTTCTCCAACATTTACTAGGATATGTGTTCCTCTCAAACCACCTAATATTGTCTTGCAATAAATACTCAATACATAAATAAATTGCTCGATAATTGTTGATCAATGTGATTGGATTCCATTTAATTTGTTCAGTATTTATAAATTCAAGACCTAATAATATTGCCTTGTGCATTGCATAATTCATTCTTTAGGACAACCTGTTCAGCTGAAACCAATATAATGACTCCTACTTGATCTTATTTAATCCAGTGAGCAAATTGTGTCTGTAATTACTTTCTTTTATCTTGTTGAATTATGCCTTCCAGAATAGTGCTACACATTTGAAAATAAATTTTTAGTAATATAGATGATTACACTTAAGCCATTGATAGATGACTTTTGTTATTTGTAAAAATGGATGAAATTATCTGCTGTATGATTTATTAAGTGGATTTGTTGTAAAATCATTAAATGAGTATTGAATTAATGAATGATAAAGTAAATGGACTAATGAAGTTCGCTTGCCTTTAAGAGAGGGATGAGTAAACTTTTCTCTGAAAGATTCAAGTAATAAATATATTTGCTCTGTGAGCCATATAATCACTTTGCCAACCACTCGATTCTGCTGTAATGGAGGGAAGACAGAATCAGACAATATTTAAAGAGTGGAGGTGGCCAGATTTGGCTCATCTTGGTGCTCTACTTTGCAGGCATCTGCTCTAAGGTATACATTTTTAGCTATTTAGGTTAATTGTGGCTGACACAGTTTTAAAACTGAAATTTCAATAGTATTAGGATGAAGCCAATAATGGCAGCATTTAAAGTTCTACTGATTAACGGTAGTGCAAAGTTTTAAAATATGGAACTTACATTCTGGCTTTGCTTTTAAGGCCATGGTGTGTTGAATTTTTCTTTTCTTCCTGATGGAAAAGCATACTAAATAACCAAGCTAGATTTTTTCACAGTCTGGCCTCTTTGGTTTCTATTGTTTTTGTTCTTTTATTGCCAGGTCTATGCTATCAAGCAGCTCTCCAAGTTGGGTAAAAGCCAAGTGAGAGCTAAATACAGCATTGGTGGGTAGGAAACCAAAATGCACCCTCAAATCCTCTGGCTGTCTATCACTTCTAGGCCAAAAAAATATTAATAAGTATCAAATCCAGTCAAAAACATATTTAGGGGCGGGCCGCGGTGGCTCAGCGGGCAAGAGTGCTTGCCTGCCGTGCCGGAGGACCCCGGTTCGATTCCCGGCCCCAGCCCATGTAAAAAACAAACAAACAAACAAAATATAATAAAACAAGAAAATGTTTAAAAATGTTTCCCTTTCTTCCTCCCTTCCTTCCTTCCATCCTTCCTTCCTTCTCTGTCTTTCCTTCCCTTCCTCCTCCCTCTCTCTTTAAAAAAAAAAAAAAAAAAAAAAAACATATTTAGGACAAGATAGGATAGACTCACTTTTCCATTCTCCTCCTCTCTAAATACAATTAAATACCCTGGAAATAATCTAATCAATAATTATAAAAGGACTCTAAAAGATGCAAAGAAAAACATGTCCTTAGGGCCTAAAGAAAATGAAGTGGTAAGTTCCCTGAGTTTTCTTTTCAGCTCTCATATATCCTAGAGAGGATGCCATAGAGATTTGCAGCCCAGAACTACCAAAGGACATAGGAAAAAGAAAAGAAAAGTCTACTTTGGCCAAATGTGTCACCAATTGTCCAGAAAAGGGAAAGACCAGCAGGTACTTAGTAGGATGACTCATATCCAATGGCAATGGCAGCTTCACCTCTCTGAAACAGCACCAATAGTGTATCCAAAGCTAGCTGTCCCACATGATGCTCTGCAGCTGCAGGCCAGCAGTCCTAGTTTTTCCCAGCTCTCCATCCAGTAGCCGCTAATCACACAAACCCCAATACTACTGGCCATCCACCCAGTGACAGAAGTCAACCCAGGTAGACAATTCCCTCTCTTTGAAGCTGTAGAGATAGCAGGAAACCCATTGACACTGGATAGGCAGAGATCAGGCCAGATGAAACATTTTCCATCTTGTGTGTCTTGATATCCCACATCTCATCGAACAGCAGTCAGTGGTCAAGGAAAACACTTTTGCCTCCACAGACATCACCAGCAGGGATCCAGGAGAAGTTCAAGCAGAGCAAGAAGAATGAAGCAGACCATAATAGCATCTTAAAGATCCAGTAACCTAAACTGTCACTGGAAAGCAGCCCACACAGAAAAGCAAGATCCTACATATTAAACCTAAAAAGAGTGACTGCCTATGAAATAGAATATCTAGATAGGATCAAGAGTCTGCTAGAATAATATCCAAAATGTCCAGGATTTAATCGAAAATTAGTAGTCATACCAAAAACACATAACATCATAACTTGACTGATAAAAGCAACCAACTGACACCAATGCTGAAATCAATCAGGTGTTGGAACTGACAAAGACTTATCATAAAACTGCCTCAAGTAACTACAAATTCATTTGAAATAGATCAAAAAAAAGAAAAAAGAAAAGAAAAGCACATCAAGCAAATAGAAGTTACAGAAAAGAAATGGAAATTATAAAACTGAAAAATACAATAACAGAAATTCAACAATTGCTGGGGGTTCAATAACAGAGTACAGATGATAAAAGATAAAATCAGTAAACTTGAGGACAGATCAATGCATTTACACAATGTTAACAACAAAATATGATCAGGACTTGTGGGCTAAAAGGCAAAAAATCTAATATTGAAATCATTAAGCCTCAAAATGAGAGGAGAAAGAATATGGGACTGAAAACGATTTAAAAAAATAATGGCTGAAAACTTCCCAAATTTGCTAAAAGATATAAACTTATAGATTAAAAAACATAAAGCCAGAAATTCTATGCTAAGACATCATAATTAAATTTCTGAAAACTAAAGACAAAGAAAAAGTTTTAAAAGAAATCAGAAAAAGATTTGTGCCTCACATCTATAGGTGCACCAATTTGAATTACAGAGAATTTCTCCTATGAAGCCATGGAGACCAAAAGAAAGTAGCACACATTTTTCAAGTGCTGAAAGAAAATAAATGTCAACCACAAATTCCATGTCTGGAGAAACTATCCTTAAGCCCATATTTTTCAACTTCAACCTCTGTATGAGATCAAAGGAAGAGAGTTTTATTCAGGACAAAATTTATATTTGGGGGAGCACTATAGTAATTTAACTTGTATGGTCAATTTACTGGAATACCATAACCTTGAATAGATCTTGTTGGTTTGTCCAGGTTAGTGTGATGCCCTGATATATCCCAGAGTAATCTGGATAGAGAATAAAAAAGTACTTGCAAAACCCTTTTGGGGTACTGGGGAGAAAGGGGAAATATTCAACTTTCCCAACTGGGGAATTCCTGATATTCTTGCAAGCAGTGGAAACAACCAATTCAATCTTGGGGTTCGCCCCTATGAAGTTTATTCCTGCAAAGGAGAAACTAACCCTTTTTAAAATGAGGCCTAAGAATCACCCCCAGAGAGCCCTTTTTGCTTCAGATGTGACCTCTCTCTCTGAGACAACTTGTTGGGTGAACTCACTGCCTTCGTAGGACATAACTCCCAGGGGTGTAAATCTTCCTAGCAATGTGGGACCTAATTCCCAGGGATGAGCCGGGACCCAGCATCATTGGAATGAGAAAGACTTCTTGACCAAAAGGGGAAAGAGAGAAATGAGACAAAATAAAATCTCAGTGACTGAGAAATTTCAAATAGAGTCAAGAAGTTATCCTGGAGGTTATTCTTATGCATTATATAGATATCTATTTTCAGTTTATAGTATATTAGAGTGGCTGAAGGGAAGTACCTGAAACTGTTGAACCTTGTTCCAATGGCCTTGATTCTTGAAGACAACTGTATAACTATACAGCTTTTACAATGACTTATTGTATGATTGTGAAAACATTGTGTCTGATGCTCCTCTTATCCAGGGTATGGACAGATGAGTAAAAAAATAATAATGATGAAGGGTAAAAAATAAATTTAAAAAATTTAAAAAAATAAAAAATAAATAAATGATAGGGTGGGATAAAGGGTAAAAACTGGGTAGATTGAAAGTATGGGTCAATGAGAGAGAGGGGTAAGGAGTGTGGGATGCATGAGTTCTTTTTTTTCTTTTTATTACTTTTTCTGGAGTCATGCAAATACTCTAAAAATGATCATGGTAAAGAATACACAACCATGTGATGACATTGTGAGCCATTGATTGTATAACATGGTTGGACTCAATGTGTGGATATTTCTCAATAAAACTATTTTTTTTAAACTATCCTTAAGGCAGTAAGGGAAAATAAAGACACTCACTAGACAAATAAAAACTAAAAGAATTTGTTACTAGCAGGCCTACCTTTAAAATATGACTAGACGAATCTCTGTAACTAAAACATAAATTATCACAGAAAAAAGCCTAGAACTGCAAAAATGAAAGAAAAACTATGAAATAAGTAAAAATATGGGTGATACGTTAAATGAACCTCAGGAACTTTTTAAAATCATGTTTGGTGACTGAAGCAAAATTTAAAATATCTATTATGATGCTCAATGTATGTAGTAGAAACATTTGAAACAATTGTATCTTTAAGTCAAAGAGGCTGATGGGACTTAAATAGAAGTAAAAATCCAAAAATTCACTTGAAGTGCCAAAATGTTGCCTCCATTAGGCAGTGATAAGGTAGGTATGGATTTTGTAATATATGGAGCCAAGAAAGTGGAAGGAGCTCATTTGAGAGGAAAGTCTTATGTAAATTCATGCAATAAAGTTTTCCCAATTAGGTGCTACTGGAAACTTTTGATAGCAACACAGAGTTGTTAAAAGAGAAATTCAAATTGATGAGGGTTGCTAAAATCTGCTCTAAAATCAAGAATATTTTGTTTAATTATAAATAAGCCACTGGGATCTTTCCTTCCCATCTTCTAATTCACAAAGGAATTAAAGTGGTTTCAAAAGCGGAGTTGCTCTTGCAATTGCCGTGATCACTCCAAATCTGTCTGTCATCTGGCCTCAAAATGAACAGACATCTTCAGGGGAAGCCAAGAATTACAGATTTATGTGGTTACAGTCAATTTCACGTAAAAGGATCCACAGACCATTGCCCAAATAGATTCTGATAACAAATGCAAGATTGACAAGGGCACTGAATTTCTTTTCAACAAGCAGTGGCAGCTTTCCAGGCACTCCAGGGATACTTCCACTGACTTCATCTGCAGTCATAGGTAGGTAAAAATCCCTGCTGCACAGTGATGTTTGGCTTCAATTAAGTTAATGAAGAGACATTTATGTGTAAGTGCATATGTAATTTCATGTCATGTATCTATAGATCATACACTGTGGATGTGAGATGAAATTTATAGCGGCTTGGCCTTACACTTGTGATTATTTCATGACAGCAAGCTGAAGTCCATTTGTTCCCTACTTTGAAAATAGAATTTTTGTATTCTGCTGACCACAAAGCCATTCTCCTGCCCTCTGCCCTCTCCACCTTTGACACAGCTTAAAGCACAAGAGAAGATAATGGAAAAAGGAATGGTCAGATCCTGAAGGCCAGGCCAGGAGACACCACCTGGATAGTAGTACATAAAAACTGAGGTGGCCACCCAGCTTATAAAGAGAATGTGTATGATCGTACTCACAAAACACACCCACCCTCTCAGTGGTGGTTTAGAGAGGGCTGAACAATTTTTAACCCTGTTCTCATCAAGAGATAGAATCGATGTCTCTTGACTCTGGCGTGGCTACAGACTGGTTTAACCAATAGAGTATGGCAAAGGTGAATTCCAGGTTTGCCTTTTAAGAGGACTGGCAGGGTCTGCTTTACTCCTCTTGGAACTCTGCCATCTGAGGTCATTCTTCTGTACAAAAGCCCAAGCTAGTCACGTGGAGAGGCTGCACGAAGAGAAAGAGGTGCCTGCCATCCTGCAACACTTGAATCTTCCCAGCTGAGGCCCCAGATAACATGGAGCAGATGCAAGACATTCACACTAAGCCTTGCCAATTCCTGCCCTACAGAATCATGAAATATACCAATAAGCTATTGTTTTAGGCACTAGAAAAATAGCACTTTTCTTTGTTCTGACTGTAAATTGTTTACATTTGAAATGTTTTAGAGAACTATCTTTAACAAAGAAAATGCTGTTGCTATTTTTCTTATAGGATCCTTAAGTAATCTCATTTCCTAAAAGTCAGTGATCCTTTATTAGGAAAACTATTATTTCCACTTTTAACATGCACATTTGCAAATAATTAATTTCTCACTTGTATTTAATTGAATGAGAACTAAATAAGTGCATTCTTTCATTTAAAATATCTTTGCTGCATTCTGGGTATGTCACATGAACTACCTTTTTCTTTCTTGAAATCTGAAATTTTGCAAATGCCTTTCTTTGAAATAAAGAGATTTTACTCTCCCATAAAATTTTCATTGTTAGAAATATGTAACATAAAAAGAGCTTAAATGCTATTAAGGTTTTTAAGCTGTTAACTGAATTCTGTACATCACACTTATTCTGCTCCCATTACTACCAAGGAAAAGTGCAAAGTCAAATATGTTCTTACAAAAAGCACTATAATGCTGCATGTAGATGAGGCCACATTTCCTGAGGGTCTATCTTCAATTTGATGGTGCATTTAAGTGCTTGCTTTCACTTAGAATAGACTGAAATACACAAACAGAAATTGAGAGCAGTGAAAATGCCATTTATCCAAGATATTCTCCAGGAATAAAAGAAAACAGACTAAGCTGATTAATTAAACAATTACTTTCTATCAGGAAATACAAACATTAAATATAGAAATACATGCTAGAGGTGATAACTGACCAAAAAGAAATACTAAATTGGAAATTTTATTGAATAATATTTCTCTTAAGTGTTCAGATGTTTTTTCTTCATTGTTTATTGTTCAAATATTGTATTCATAAGTGCAGATGGGTTGAACTTGGAAATATGTCTACTTACCATATATTTGCCATTTTCCAAATTGTAGAAGCTTTCTAGATATGGAAGCCTGTAAATTCAGTTAAAAAAAAAATTCACTCAGTCCTTTTTCTTCATTGCATGATTTGTAGCAACATTCTAGAATGATAATGATATCAGTTATGTCCTGTTTCATCAATATTACCCATATCATACTTTTTTCTATAGTGGTTTTCCAACTGGAGCCCATTTTCCATGGGAGTAACTTCACAGACATTGTGCATAATGGTTCAAAATGTGATTTCTGTGTTAACACCTAGGGTTAAATCCTGAGTCTTCCTATTACTAGCTATACCACAGAGGATAAGTCACTAAACCACTCCAACCTTATTTCCTTTTCTGTACAATATACATTATAGCACCTAACTCCTTAGTAAAATAATGTGTGGATTTCTCAGAATAAACCTAGAATTTAGAAAGCATAATAAATGTTAGTTCTTACTATTTTAACTTGTCCCAACATCATGTGGCATTGAATAATCTTTGGAAAAACAACTCTGACTACAATTAATATTATTTTAAGAAATATTAAACAGAGCAATTAAATTAAGTTTGCTCACATTAAGCATTTCTTGCAAAAATTAATTTCCTCTTTGTGTGATAATACCTCCCCACCCCATTAAATTTGAGTTAAGCCATGCAACATTCTTAGGTCGATGGATGTGTGCAGAGATGACTTAAGCCACTTTACAGTAAAAGCTTGAAGGGTCATCAAAGTTACCTCTTGATACTTCCTTTCCATGGGAGAATTGGCATGACTTCTTACATAGGGTGACTCCTTCACTTTGGGTCCTGGGACAGGGCTGAGCAGAGCTAAGAAGCAATCAAGCTTCAGTTGTCATCATCTAATTAATATGAATGAGAAATAAATGTTTGTGTTATAGGTCATTGAGATTTTGGATAGTTTGCTATGTCAGAAAATTTTACTAATACAAAAGATTATTCCTAAAAGCAGAGCTCTACCACAACAAAATTCTGACTCTGGGTCCTGGTATCTATAATTGAGAAAACTGTTATTGGATAGTAGGAAAATGGCAATTCATTAATATGCAACGGTGAAGCAACTTGGAAGGTAAATGGTATACTTAATTAATTTTTGGCAAGAAGCTTGCAAAATTCAGAGTTATTAATATATATTGGGTGTCATTAGCTACATATGACAAAGCACGACAAGAGAGAGGTGTTTTCAGAAAAGAATCCATCATTTTCAATTTCCCTTTGGCACATGAAACCATAAATAAGAAGAAACACAGCAAAGAAAAACCATGATCATTTGATATGTAAAGTGACCTTCTATTCTCAAATTCCTCAGGCAAGAAGTAGTCTTAGACAATTGCTTAACCTCTAAAGAGAACATATTCTACTATACCCTCTTATGATGTGGCCCAGGAAGATACCTTCCACTAGGAACACCAGGAACATAGAGATCAAAGGACTAGAGCTCTACTCCCAGGTAAGAGAACCAGAGCTTAATCAAGGAATATTGTATACTAATGAAGTAAGTGGCCTATACAAATATCCTTAGAAGGATGTTAAAAAAATCTATGGGCCGGGGACTGCTGCATCCTTTGCATTCTTCCTCTATAAAAAGGAGTAATTTGATAGCATTATCCCCTCTCTTTTCCACCATTGAATATGAGTTTAGAATGGAAAGACAAGTAACTTACCTTTTAGGGTCATAAGATTCTAGGTCATGAAGCCTAATGAGGAGGATGTCATTAGATCCCATAAGTAGCTATTGATGTGATTGGATAAGCCTTTTGGGAATTTTTTGGGGGGAAGGCATGGTTGCATTTTAAGTGCAGAAGGGAAGAAAATAAGTACTTGTGACTAAAAAGGCAGATTAGAGTAGAATTCAAATATTCAGGCCCATCTTCCTGTAGGAGAATTTCCCGACCCTTCTGGCTTGGACTTAGACATGTGATATGCTTTGACTAATGAAATATGTACAGACATGATATTTACCACATCATAGCTTTAAGAAGGTTCATGAGTTACCCAAATCCCTGTTGTTCTTTCTATCTGCTCCAGGCATTGGTATATACCTTTCAATGCATGAGCCTGGGTTTTCAAATGAATAAAAAATGTAGCAGAGTTTCAGTCTTTCTTTTTAAATTTATTTTATTTATTAAACATACCAACATACAAACACAAACATTCTTACCATATGATCATTCCATTCTACATATATGATCAGTAATTCAAAATATCATCACATAGTTGAATATTCATCATCATGATCATTTCTTAGAACATTTGCATCAATTCAGAAAAATAAATAAAAAGAAGATAGAAAAGAATTCATATATACCATACCCCTTTCAATCTTGAGCAGAGCCTCAGTTTACTTTCTTTGTGTAACACAAGTGAGACATAAAATTTGCTCTTAAAACCAACGAGATTGGGGCATTGTTTGCTACTACAGTTAAGTTACATTGTCTTGAAGCTTTCATTTTAAAATTTGGAATTTTTGTTTTAACTTTATCAAAGAAGCCCTGCCCGCCATGCAAAAAAAAAAAAAAAAAGGAACACAAAGTACAACGGTTCTTCCAAATATGAATCCTTACATGTCAATCAAAAGAGGTAAATGGAGCAAAACTGCTGGATACCTTTAAGAAAATTAAATGTTGATCTATGCTTGTAGCCTTGAAAGTTTCAGAAACTGTGTGGCCTTGTTTCAGAGCACACTGAATACTTATTACAGGTCAGAAATTATATTGATATATTAGGTGATACACGTATATATATGTATTTAATATTTCCAAAAATGTGATAAGAATTATTATTCACATTTTGCATATGAAGAAACAAATACTGAAAGAAGTGAGCAATTTCCCTACAATCACAAAGCTCACAAAGGGGAGAGCCAAAAGTTCTTAGTTCTGTCTCATCCTAGTATAGACAGTATTATTTACATTAGTTTAAATTAGTTCACTGCTGGACTTCTATATAAGATTATTACATTCTGACAAACATAACAAAAAATCACTTAAAGGTCAGGTTTTGACCTACTTGTATCTTGCATGATTGCAAAAAAATAAAGTTGGACCATTTTCTTAATGTTTTTCCCTCTCATCATTACTGAGTGTCTTTACTCCCTGGCTGCTATAAGAAATACCACACAATGGTTGGCTTAAACAATGGGAATTTATTGGCTCATGGTTTCAGAGGCTAGGAGGCTTGCTTTCTCCCCGGATAAGTAGCTATTTTGGTTTGCGAAAGCTGCCAGAATGCAATATAGCAGAGACAGATTGTCAATGATTAAGTTACAAGCTACAATTCTATGCCCATGAAAATGTCCAAATGAAGGTATCAACAAGAGGATACCTTCACTCAAGAAAGGCCAATCACCTCAGGGGTTTCTCTTTCACATTGGAATGCACATGGCAACATATGCTGTCCTCTCTCGGCTTCTGGTTTCAAATGATTCTCTCAGTTTCTGGCTTCTTCTGGGGAATTAACCTCTGCATCTCCAACATCTGTGTTCTCTCCAAAATTCCCTTTTCTAAAGGACTCTGATAAGTGGATTAAGACCCACTTGAATGAGTGGGGTCACATCTCCATTAAAACAACCTAATCAAAAGATCCCACACAACAATGGGTTTGCCCCTTCAAGATTGAATTAAAAGAGCATGGCTTTTCTGGGGTATATAACAGCTTCAAACCAGCACATTCCACCCTTTGAACCCTCTAAAAGACATGTTCTTTTCAAATGCAAAATACATTCATTCCATCACAATATCACAAAAGCCTTAAACATTTTCAGTAACAATACAAATACAATACCAAGTTAAAAATGGTACAAAATCTCATCAAAATCAGTTACAGGCATGATTTGTCTTAAGGCAAAATTTTCCTCTGGCCATGGACCTATGAAACTCAGTCTAAGTTATCTACTTCCAATATACAAAGAAGGAGTGGTCATAGGATAAACATCTCCATTGCCATAAGAAGAAATTGAAAGGAAAACAGGGGTTACCAGACCCAAACAGCTCCAGAAACCTGCAGCATATACTCCATTAGATTTAAAAGTCTGAGTCATTTATAGAATGACATTTCATCCTTGGGACTTGAGAAGGTGGCAGCCTCATCTTATCCAAGGGTTTATACAGCAGCCCTTCTCTCTCTAAACAGTGAGGTGAAAGTTGCAACGTTGGGGAACATTGGGGAGGCTACCTTGTCCTCAGCCCTACACTCTCCAAGCATCTGGGTGGCATCTGGACTCTCTGCCATTCCTGGGCCACATGTTCAACCCCTCAGAACAGTGGGGTGACAGCCAGGCCCTCCTAATCCCTAGGGAATGTGTGCTACTCTTTCTTAGGCATGAGGGGGCAGCACCCTTCACAAGCAACTAAGCAGAAGATCCACACTCTGGTTCTGGGGCAAACTCACCCTCTCCACATGCATGGGTGGAGCCACTCTGCTGGCCAAAGATCTCCCAGCTCCAGATCTTAGCTTCCATGATTCTACCTTTGAAGTAATTTTTCCTTCGACCTATACCTTTTCTGTCCATTTTAGCCTAGACTGACAGTGATTATGTTTATACAGCTCTCATTAAAAAAATTGTTGACTTGGCATGCAGCATACAGGAGTCCAAGCCATCAGACAATAGGCCTTTCCACAAATCCTTTCTGGATAGCTCCATATCCAATTCTGGCTTTTTCTGAAGTGGCTGAATGGTTCCATGTTTGGTTAAATCCTCATGTGAGTCAATATTCTCTGGAGCCTCATTTCTGAAAAGCTCAGAATGTTCCAAGCTATCAGTTTCTGGTTTCTTTGTACCCATAAGTTTGGTTCTCAATTTATCCCTCTCTGTCACATTTTACTATAAGCTGTAAGAAGAAGGCAACTTTCCCACATTTAGTTTGGAAATTTCTTCAGCTAGATATCCAAACTCATTATCTTCAAACTCTAACTTCCATACAATATAAGGGCTCAATTTTGTCAAATTCTCTGCCACTTTAAAACAAGGATCACCTTTCTTCCAGTTTGCAATGGCACATTCATCAATTTTTTTGTCTAAGGCCTTATTAGGAGAACATTTAATATCCATATTTCTACCAACAGTCTCTTCAAAGCAATCCAGACCTTTCCTACTCACCTCCTCACAATTCTTCCAGAATTCTCCTGTCATCCAAGTAAAAAGCATTTCCAACATGCTTGATATTTGCAAACCACAGCCTGGTACCAAAATCTGTTTTGGTTTGCAAAGCTGCCAGAATGCAATGTTACAGAAATGGATTCACTTTTATAAAGGGAAGTTATTAAGTTATAAGTTACAATTCTATGGCCATGAAAATGTCCAAATGAAGGCATCAACAAGAGGAAACTTCCACTCAAGAAAGGCCAATCCTATCCAGGATTTCTCTGTCACATTGGAAAGCACATGTTCAAGTCTGCAGTCTTTATCTCCCAGCTTCTGGTTTCAAATGACTCTCTCAGCTTCTGGCATCTCCTGAGGCATTTCTTTCTGCATCTCCAAATGTCTGTGGACACTGTCCAAAGTGTCCCTCTTTTAAAGAACTCCAATAAGTGGAATTATTATTGAATGGGCGAGGTCATATCTCCATGGGAATAACCTAATCAAAAAGCCTAACCTAATAATAGGTTTGCCTCCACAAGACTAGATTAAGAGAACATGGTTTTTCTGGGGCACATAGCTTCAAAACAGCAAAGTGGCGTTTTCGTGGTTCAGCAATCCTTGGGTTCCTTGGCTTTCCTGTCACATGGTAATATCCTCTCCTTTCTCTTAGGGATTTCTACTGACTTTATGATTCTAGGTCCTCCCATTGGTTTTCTCTATGTCTGAATTTCTTCAGCTTATAAAGAACTTCAGTAATTAGATAAAGGTCCGTCCTGATTCAGTTGGCTGCACCTCAACTGAAAATAGTATCTCTAAAACATCCTGTTCATAATGGGTTCAGACCCACACAAATAGGAATAAGATTAAGAACATGCTTTTTTCTAGGGTACATAATTCAAATAGATGCAATTGAGACTATTTTTAATGGGAGATGGAATGGAGAGGTTATAAAATGTGTTTTGATTGTAAAAACTTTCAAAATAGCTCACAGAAAAAAATCTGCACCTAAAAAATATTCTTTAAAGATCTCTAGAAAATGATGAATAAAGTCATAAAATTTAAACCCCTGATAAAATTTTTCAAATAGCTTCCAATTCTGTTTATAATAAAATCTAAATTTCTTTTCATAGGCTGGAGGGTCTTATGTTATTTTACTGTTTCATCTCTCTCCAATTTTCAATATTTCATTCTCCCACATTTTACGTGGGTCCTAGCCACGATGAGCTTCTTTTTGTCCATTACACCCACCAAATTCACTCCCACCACAGAGCCCTTGCAGTTCTGCTTAAGGTGCTTTTGTCCCCTCTGTGTTAACATTAAGGTCTTAACTCAAATTTCATCTTCTCAGAAAAGCCTTTTATAACAGACTCCCTAGTCATGTTTTACGACGTTATCTCTTCTATCTTTTTCACAGTATGCAAGTATTTATCTATTTGTTTATGGTTTCTTCTTTAACCAAAATGTAAGCTTTATGAGGGTAGAATACTTTTTTCCTTCACTGTCATATCTGTCATGCCTAAAATAATGCCTGGCATATGACAGACATTCAAATATTTTTGAATAATGGACGGAAATATCTCCATCACAAATGCATTGTGTTAAGTTCTCAAATGCCTTAGTTGAAATAATGAGGAAAAAATAACTTATACACCCTAAATATCTCAGTTTATCATATCTCCTGACATAGTATTACTAGCACTGTGGGCTATTAATATACCTGCTGAGAAATAGAATAACCAAAATAGTTGAGAAATTGCTGCATATTTTCATTTCTTTCCTAAAGATATATATTTAATGACAAGCAATTCTATAAATTCCTGATTCAATTATTATTCAATTAATGTTATAAAAGATGAAAATATTCCAGGCAGATTTCATTTTAATTAATCGATAAAAATAGAACATAGCATAGCATTTTAACTTTCACTTAATGTAAAATAAAAGCAGGAAGAAACCTATACAGTTTTAAATTTGTTGAAATGTATGTTTAATTAAAATCTATTAAAACAAAGCAATATAAAAGAAAAACGAACAAGTTTGCAGTCTAGCAGGAGATAAAAGACTATAAAATCATATAATTTTCCTGAAACTAAAATTTGATATGGTAAAGAAATTATGGTAAAAATATTTCCTTAATATAAGATTTTATATGATATTTTAAAGCATACCATAATTTTATTAGTGTTAACTTGTTGATCTCTATGCCTAGACAAAAAAGGCAGTTTTTAAGTGTTTTTTGCATTTTGTATCTGAAAAAGGACTAAGGTCATTTAGAATTTAAAGGAGAAAAACTGAATGAAATTCACCTTGATTTTTCCAATTCCAAAGTTAGAATTTTACAGCATCAAAAACTACAGCTTCTTTACACATAGTAGCTACTCAATAAATATTTGTTGAAGGAAGTTTAAATGAATGGTTAGTATGTTATCTAAAACCCTGATTTGGGTAATTTGTTTTACCCTCTTTGTCTGTGAAATCTTAACCTAGATGGCCAACAAGTAGCAGGAATGCTAAGAAGTGATAAAATTTCCAAAATGTGGTAACATCACTTGCAGAATCAAGTTCATAACTCCTCATATGAATTTAATCCAACACAAATTAGATCTTTATCTTATCATTCCACCCTTCTTTCCTGACTCTTGAGTAGAAGCATTTTTTTCTGACTACATTATTCATCTCAAAGTGCACAAACATTTCTTTAAGTTAAGGCCATCCATACTCTTTCTCACTGTTGCCATTCAACGAACTTCAATTACCTTTTTTTCATTCATTGAAGACTTTGAACCAGCTCACAGCTGAAAAGATTCTTTCTACTCTATCTCCTAGAGATTTATATTTTCACATCTACACAATCTGATGAAATCACCTGGATATATCTGAACCTTTGGAGGGGCCTCAACTACCCCTCCATTAATCACCTATCTCCTGAGTGACCTTTATCTTGGAAGTTGTTCTAAAAGCCCACTCCCTGACCACTACTTATTTGTCTTCTCTGCTTTCCCAAACTCCGCTACACTCAAGCTTCAACCTTGGAGAGACCTTTAAGTGCTTTGTGGTCTCCATTTTATCCTCCTCTATGAACTCTATGATTCCTCCATTTTATTTTAGCTTCTATTCCCTCCCTAACTAGTCTGTGCCACAAAGTTGATTATATGAACTATAAATCAGTTTACAAGCATGCATACATTTATTTTTTAAGCCTTCTTGTGCCTCCTATTCTTTTTTCATCTTTCCAGCAAACCTGCCCCCTCCAACAAGGTGGCTAAGAACTTCTGTTGGAGAAATCACCTCTAACAATAGGCACCTTTATGAGATCTTGGCCTGCAGAATCAGTGGGGCCCAAATAGGGTTTCCTGATATCCTAGCTTATTTTATTGTATCTCTCTGCTTCCTTTGACTATTGATTATCCTTACTTTCTTAAAATTTTCTATTCTGATGTCTTTTGGTATTGCATTCTTTGGATTGTCTCTGTGTACTCAAACTTTACTTATTTTCTCTGCTTTGCTGACTTTTATTATTTTATCCATCCTTTTAATGGTATTTTTTCTCTCTCTTTCTCAGTTTACTGCATTACTCATTACATCAGCTCTTCCTGAGCCTTCTCACTCCTTTTATCTACTGGTAAGTCACAGATATTTATTTCCAACTCAGATTTCCGCCCTTCTTTCCCCAGGCCTAGCTGACTTGAAGATTCATATATCCAAGATTATGCTGAATATCTATTTCTATTTAGAAATTCTGTAAGTGCATCAGCCTCATCACTCTTTACCTGGTTTCTTCTCCAATATCCACCCAATATTCCTAGCTGGTAGCCTGGAAGATATTCCTGACTCTTTCTGCTTCCCTATCTCCAAAATCTAAGAAGTTAATAAATCCTATCAAATTGTTCCCATAAATATTTGTCTAATCTTTGTCTTTGCTACTTCTACTGTCTCTAAACTGGCTCAGGCCTTCTCTTCTGACTTGGCATACTGCAGCAACTAACTAGTTATTTCTTCTGCCTTCTCACTGCTCAGAATTGTCAAAATGACCTATATAAAGGATATTTTAGTCCTATCATTCTTCTACTTAGCACTCTTCTCTCCCTGGACCCTCTTAAATTCAATAGTCCTACCTCCCTCTTCATCAATCACCCATCTCTTGGGTGACCTTCAACTTGGAAGTTGTGAAGTAAAGTCCAACACCATAATTTTCCCTAACTTCTCCAGCTGCTTTCCTTTCTTGATCTCATCTTGTACACTATAAAAGATGACCTTCAATAAGAATATCATTGTATGTAACCTCATACCTTTCCTATCTCCGACCACACTTCTGAGAAATTCTGATTCAGCCCTTTTCTTAATTTACCATGGAAATAACTTTCTCCAGAAAGTCTTACCTGACTATGGCTTGTCTCTGTTACCAAATGGATTTGGTGTCTATTTTAGTATCCTCTCTGTCTTGACTACATATATTGCTGCACTTGCCACATAGTACTATAAACATATATTTGTATCCCTATCTCTGAATAGAACATTAGTTACTTGAGGGTAAGTACTGTTTCTCTAACATCTTTGTAACCTTTACACTTAGCATAAAACATGACAGAAGGAGTGGATTTTAGAAAATATTTATTGAACTAGTTAATACTTCTGAATACATCAATATACTTTCTTTGGAAAGTCTATCCAACTCTTCTTCCTCTATGCATATCCTACACATTTTTGTGGGTCATTTTATCTATTGTTTTGGGCTGCCTGGCATTCTTCATCTCTCATCCTAATTTTTTTTGTTTTCCAAGTATGGCTGTGACTCAGATCTAGCTTGTCATGGCACTCCATTGCTCTGGATATAGTGATTAGTTCAGAGACGCACACTTAACTTACCCAGGGCTTTTAGAATTTTCCCCTATATTTCATATTTTAAAATAAGAATGGGACATTCTTTTTTCAGTTAGGTTCCTAAATTTGGATGAATGTGAATTTTTGTCCAATGACTGCCATCTCCACCAGCCACATGGAGATAATATGTCTGCAAATGAAAACATGAAACTGATAAGCAGAGGGAAGCAGAGCTGAGAAATATGACAGCAGCCCTAATGCTCTTGTATGAACCCTGAAAACAGCTACGTCTGAAACTACCTGCCCTTTACTACCCTGTTAAATAAATCAATAAAATCACTTCAGCTAATTGAGTTTATCAATTCTCTAAAGTAAGAGTGACTACCAAAGCATCATTTGAAGTTCGTCTGGATCCTAGCTCTTCTCTAAACTTACTAGTTTACAACATACAACTCACTCTTGGCTCCATGGATCTATTATATTTGACTTTGTCATCAGATACATAATAACTAAGATTCTCAGCTCCTTCCTTCCATTCCTCCTTTCTTCCATACACTTACTCATAGCACAGATTATGTGCATATGTTTATACCCTACCTCTGTTAGATTATAATCACTTTTAGAAACACTATATTTCGTTCTTTTGTCATGCTCTACAATACTAGTAGATGTGACTTTCACAATTCTGTTTACTTATTCTGTTGTATCTAGTTAGTGACATTTACTGAACATATACTATACTTAGATCAATGTTTTAAGGCAGATTTTGCTAATTTAATTTTATCTGTCCGCATCCTTTCCTTTGGGGGAACACACTTCCTCCACTACATTGTCTGGAGTTGATATGCCCAGAACTCAAGTGGAAGTGATTTTGACCGAAGGGAGAAACAAGTGATAACTCAAGACACAGTCAATGATATGGGGCTTCATCCCAAGCTATCAGGAAACCACCTTCTTTTCCCACTAGCATTGCTAAGTGTATAGTTGCCAGGTGGAATTAGCCTGTAAGAAGTGAAACCAGATTCAAAGGATGGAGATATAGAATCATCAAATCATATTGGATGCAAACCCTTAAATCCAACCATGCCAGAAACCAGTTTATATACCTTGGACTTCACCTTAGTTGAGGCAAAACTTGCTTTTCTCTTCTTGCTCTTCTTTCTTAAAATAAATTTAGTTAGATTTCTGCCTTTAACTTACAATCAAAAGAGTCCTCATGAATACACATGGACATAAACTTGTAGGAGCCAAATCCCCGCCCTCAAGGAAGTTTCAGGCAGTGGAGGAGAAAGACCTGTACAACGTACTACAGGGCATCATGGGTTCAATAAATCAGCACATAAAATGAAGGCGGTGCGATGGTGGCTCAGTGGTAGAATTCTTGCCTACCATGCAAGAGACCCGGATTCGATTCCTGGTGCCTCCCCATACAAAAAAAAATAAACAAAATGAATTGAAAGCCCAGGAGAATGGATTATATAGAATGGAGAAACTGTGGATTGATGGATGAAAACTAAAGTTTGGTTAGGAAGAAACACACTAAATATGTAATAAATATTGATTGAATTAATAAATAAAATTCAGACACTTGATTTAAGAACAAATTATTTGATGTTCTTTAAAAATTGTTAGACTGTTTCTGCTGAAAAATAGGAGTATGGAGACAGTCACTCCTGTTACGCAAGTGTTATTCAAAATTTCAAGCAAGTTTGTTTAAGGTCAATGTTATACAGGCTAAGGTTGTATGCTATATAGATCTCAAAATCAAGTAAATAGATCATCATGAGTTACAACTTTAGGATACACCAGTCTTGTTCTACATACATTTCTTTTGGGAAATGAAAAGACACAGTGAATAATTCACCTTTGGATAACCTTATTGAATTTTTAAGTTCAAGGAACAAATAGCTTCATAAAATGCACATAACCAAATTACCTCAAGGAACAAAATTCTGGGCACAGACAGCCAAGGATATTCCCTCCAAATAGGTTTCTTTTGCACTTTTCTCTCTCTATATATATATATCTTAAAAATAATAGTGCCCTGCTGAAAACTTATCATGCTTAGAATGTCTAGTGGCAGGTGTAATCATAGCCAGTGGGGAGGATATGTAAACCTGTCTGTTCTCATAAGTCAAGCTTAAACTAATCATCTTCCCTCTCCCACCTCCAAACCTACTATTTCTTCTGTATTCTTAATGTCATAAAATTGCACCACAATGTATAAGATGCTAGAATCCTAGAAGACATTTCATATCCTTCAATCTCCTTCTTTCTCCAAGTAAGTTCAGTAACTGTGTTTTGCCAATTTCAGTAAATCATCTCAATAGCAGCCTCTTCTTCACCACCCCTTTCTTTCCACCCCCAATTCTTATGATTTACAATGTCTTTGAACAAAAAGAAGCTGTGAGAAGCAAAACAGAGATAAACCTTAGGCTCCTTGTGAGCTGGACAAGAGGGTAAATAAACAAAACCAAAGAAAAATTGTCCTGAAAGTTTAAAACAGCCAGATAGAATTGGAAAAAGAAAATGAAGGAGAGGTCACAGTTTTGGTTTGGAACTAAACTTGGTGGTGGCACGACGGGAATAGAGAGGTGAGATTAAAAGAGAAGCAGGAAGCAAGTAGTGTATATCCCACAGAGAAGACAAATGGAGAGGTGGCCTGGATTAATTCTAAGGCAAGGTAGTATTGCCTGCAGAGACTTTTATGGCATCCATGCTCTGATGCATAATTGAGCCACATTCATTAGAGTAATGAGGATGGACTTACAGGACCTTTGCAAAAATCTCCCACCTCTACTGAATTTTCCACAATGCTGAAAGTAATTTCCCTCAGTTATCTGTTCATATTTCTCTTCTGCTTAAAACCATTCAGTGACTTTCTAATGGCCATGCTCAGCATGAAGGCCTTGCTAATGACTTTCAAGAATCAATTTTGATCTTCAGGTACCAGTAGAATAGAAAAGGAGGCATTAGCAATGTCCAAGTTAGTATAACAAGTGCCCTTGGTCTATGCAGTAGATTCCTTTACCATCACTATGTCTAAAAGAGCCAGGACTATTACTGCAACTGAAGTCAGCTGGTCACAATTCTCCAGCTCCCATTTTGCTGGCCATTCAGGGCTGTTGTATTTACATACTGCATCTCTTATTACTACTGCTACTTCTGTGTCTTTAAGCAAAGAGTTCTATATTGTTTCTGTTGGACTATCTAGTATAGGACCAAGAAATAAGATGGGGAGTGATTTATAATTCTCACTATCACTTCCTTGTAGGAGGCTCTTCTTGATGAGAAGACTCACCCCTGAACTGTATGAGCATTCAGAGTACAAACATATAGAGCATCAATACCCATTATACATTCACTAGTGGAAGCCACAACATTAGTACACTGAATAGGACCAAACAGCCTCACTCACAGATCTGAAGATCTCTTCCTCATCAGTTAAATCGGGAACAACCTTCTTGGGGGCTGGTAGGATGATGATTTGAGCATGCATATCCAGCAGAGCCATAAAATTTCTAGTTTCTTTCCTGCTGAAAGTTCTCCAGCATACTCAGATGCCTTCTTATGGCCTTTTGTCTACTTTGGGGACAAGGAAACACTGGCATCACCCCTGTGACCTTTCTTCTTAAAACAGCAAAGGTTGAATTACAGAGGGAAGGGGAGCAAAAGTGACTTCCCATCAGTAGAAGACCTGCTACTTCTGGTTTCAAGCTGCACTGGGGTTACTCCTGGTTCTAGCAAACAAAGTTCCGATATTGTTGGTCCATCCAAAGCCCCCCATTGGGAAGCAAGGGCATCATTATTGCCACCATCCATCTCAAATTTAGGGACTCCTTGACACACAGCCAGCCACTTTGCTCTCTGCTGGGGTCACAGTGTTTGTCCCTTTGGGCTGACCCAAGCTTGACTTTCACTTTTTGTTAAGAAATCCACCTAATGTAGGACACTTGCTGCTATATTGTTATGATAACATACATTATATCTATTCTGTTTTAATGTAAAGGCTAGTAGAGTTCTCCAGGGCAGCAGAACTGACCACAGGAAGTCATATAGACCTCTGTGGATAAGTTTTCCGTTCTCCACTGGGTCATTTTCATCAGCATGGTAGACCCTCCTGGAGCAGTGAGAACCAGAACTCTAGTCAGTCCTTCATCTAAGAGCCTGAGGGCACATTAGAAGAACATCAGAGAAGCCAGTGTGACTGGAACGGTAGGAAAGGAAGAGCTGTGTGTTAGGAAATTGTAATTTCCAATTCAATGTTTAAAAGAAGAACTATCGAAATATAATAACCCAATAACTCATGATTACACTTCCATATCCATGCATCAGAAAGTCTTAATACTATGTTTTCTCACATTTCTTCACACCATAGCCCCTCACATTTTCATGGTTTGCTCTCACTCACTGCCTCCCCTCCCACACACCTTTCTTCTTACTGATATATGTACTTTATTAGGTTTAATATTTATGGAACATTTGCATAACATTTATTAACAGAATACTGAATGCACATCACTCTAGTATTGGAACCAGAAGGAAAAGGCACTCTTCTCTGTAAGCATGTGGAAGAAGACATGAGGTGATGCAAGAGTTAACCACATACGTGAAATAGAGGACGATTATATTGGCCGCTCAGTAAACAAAGAAAAGGAGACAGCTCTGCTTTCTTATTGTAATTGCAAATTTATTTTTTATAGTTTCTACAGTTTCTATTTTCCTTTAAACTGCCTTAATCTTCTTCCTGCTGTGACCTATTTCCAGTAATGCATATTCAGTATGAAAATAGTGGATCAAATCATATCAGAACTCAAGTTACTCCTTGTCGAGCAGAAACATGCACTTTTATAACACTGAAATCAATTCCCCTCATACTAATTATTTAATTTACATAATATACTGACGGTATTCTGCCATTAAGTGTTCACATTTAAAACTTGTTTGTTAATAGTTTAATAATTCTTTCTTTAAACAACACTGTGAGGAAATACAGTTACTATGTTGTGAATCAAACAATCAAGCTATCGTAAAGCTAAAATATCCATCTGAGGCCATACAATGAAGTTGTGTTTATGCTTGTAACCACAGTATCATTTGATTTAACTGATCTTTCAATTCAAATGATTTGACTGATGAAAAAGTAACCAAAGTTACATGATCAAGTTGATCAGTTGTTAGGGTTGATCAGTACATGGTGGTGTTTTCAAACTGTGGACCATTAACAATCAGCATTGGATTTTCTGCAATACTGATTAAAACTAGTGTTTCTGCATCCCACCTCAAATACACTAAATAAGAATTTCCTAGGTTAGGTCCCAAGGCTTTCCATTTTAAAAGAGTATTCCAGATGATTCTCAGACACACTAAAGTTTGAAAATCATAGTTGTTTGTGGCTAGTGTTAGTAACATGCAATTGAGGCATTTCCTAGGCTTCACATTTAAGGGAAGCAACATTATAGCAGGACCTGGGATCTAGCACTCACTTAGGTAGAAATCCTTGATGCTAACTGAGACAGAGAAGAGAGTGCAGCATGCCCAAAGTTCTGGCAATTCTGTGTGCTCTTTCAGATATTAAATGCAGCTTTTTTAACTGCAGAAATCTAAACATTTTCTCTTTCTGAATTTTACTTATCTAAGAAGTTATCCATGAGTGGCAGAATAGTGGCATATGTATATGTCCAGATAAGGAAGAATAAAAAATATGTGACATTCAATTTTCTGTGATTCAACTATTTATGAACACTATAAAAGTAAAATGAGATGAACCCTAAGGAATATACAATCTGATTTCCCAGTAGTCCTTGAATACCTTTGACATCTTATCATTGGTGAGAGCTGATAACAACAATAGCAAAAGCAAGACTAATACGTACCTGCTTTTATAGAAGTGCATATCACACAACAAAACACAGCCCATTCCATTGTTTTACAGCTAAAATTGTTAGAAAGTTCTTTGTTATGTTAACCTAAATCTGCTTGCTCATGATTTTCGTGCCATTCTTGTGGTAAACCGAAAGTGATAATTTCCCCATCACTTCTCAGCTGGAGTATTTCCACCACATGCTCACTCGCACTAAATTTCCAGACAATCCTGGAAAAAGGGCAAGAATTACATTATCAGACACAGTCCTCACCAGAGAGTCTAAAATTAGTCTTAGTCATAGCTGTGATGTTCAGTAAGTCTGAATTGAGTCTCAAATATACTAGGCTACCATTCAACCCCCTTTAGCCCCTCTATATCTTTTTCAACCTTCACTACAGCTTTTTGCTGTCCTCTAGGATTTGTACTGCCTTGACACTTTTATCTCTTGCTTTCTCTCTCCCTCTTTGTTGTTCTTTTTTCCGGATTCACTTCTTTTCTTATACAAACTGGGTCAGAATCCTTGATTCTCCACCTTGAATCAATTCAACAATTTCCCTTTAAGTAAGTAATCAGTGCCAATTTAATATTATTATGCTTGATACAAAAATTGTTCCTAATTACATTCACCATGATAATTTCTGTGTCCATTCATTTATTCAATAAATATTTAGTGAATACCTGTGAGTGCAAGCAGATAAGTTAGAATTCTTTACAAAGCTTATTCTTGATAACATGAAATTCTACCAATTCCATTCTTCTTTCTACCCTCCCATTAGAAATTTAAGTACAGTTATTTCTGATTTTAAAAATGCAAATCTGTTACAATATGATTTATATAGTAAGAAATAATGTGAGAATAACACTATTATTATGTTTTCATATACATAATTTTACTCATGAGAAACAGTAGATGAGCATAAACTGTACTAAGTTGAACAGAACCTTGTAGGAGTACAAAAATTCACTCATGCATATGGATCAAACACTACCAGCTACTCAATTCCCCATATTTTTTTGTTTGTTTGTTTTGTTTCTGTTTTTTGCCTGGGAAGGCACCGGGAATCGAACTCAGGTCTTCAGCATGGCAGATGAGAATTCTGCCACTGAGTCACAGTCACAACACCTCAATTCCCTCTGTTTTATGAGGCACACCCATCCGTATCTGGCCTTGCAACTTTCCAAACAATTTCAGCTAACTCTCTGTGTTAGTTTCCCAAACCGTTAAGAAAAATACCACACAATGCATTGGTTTAAACAACAGGAATGTGTTGGCTCATGGTTTTGAGGCTAGAAGTCCAAAACTGAAGCATCAGCAAGGCAACACTTTCTTCCTAAAGTCTTTAATATTCTGCCGCTGGCTGCCAGTGGCCCTTGAGGTTTGTTAGTTAGCCTCTCTGTTAAGTGTCACATGGAGATGTCCTCTCATTTCTCTTCTGGGTTCTGTTGAACTCTGGCTTCCAGCCCCTCCCTGTGGCTTTCTCTCACTTTTCTGGGGTTTTTTGTGTTTACAAAGGATGCCTGTAATCCAGATTAAGAACCACCCACATTCAATCAGGTCACGTATTAACTAAAATAACATCTCCAAGAGATCCTGTTTACAAAGAGTTCACAGGAATGCAGGTTAAGATGAAGAAATGCCTAAATTGGGACATGTAACTCAATCTACCACTCCCACCTTCTATTGATTCAGAATAACTCTCAACTGCCAACTTTCTGATGCCCACTTCCATAAGTAACTTCAGGTTTTTTTCAGTATAAAGTTTCATATTTATTGTACTCATAAGTCACTTTATTACAGTATTGATGAATACCTTGAAACTCATTTTCCAAGCCATTTCACATAATGGTGTGTTTCTCCTGTATAAGGAAACTTTGTTCATCTTTGTCCTATATTTCATCTTTTCCTCTTATTACATAAACCTTACTACTTTACTTTTCCTTCTTTCCTAACACATCACCTGCTCTTTCCTTACTATTTCCTTGCCTTTATCATATAAATGTAGATCTACATTTATACATTATACATTTAAGGAAAATGGAGAAGAGACACAAACTATGAGGATACTTTTAATTCCTAAGAGAAGATAATAATGTCTCAAAGTAAGATCTTCACTATGAAGACTGAGAAAATTTTTGGAAATAGGTTGAAGTTAGAATTGACAGCATTTGACAATCAATAGATTGACATTTGGGGGTGAGAGCATAAAGGAGGCTCATTTTTTTTTCCTTCACCATCTGGATTGATAGCAGTGACAGTTTCATACAAACGGAGGGAAGTTCACTTTGGACATAATTTTAATGTTTCTCCATGGTATTCAGAGGTCTTCATGATTTTATTCTCACTTATCTTTCTAGCCTCATTCACTGTTTCTTCCTTAAACCACTTTTGTAATTCCTATAATGAGTCAAGCTTGATGCTTCCTTCAGTCTAGAGTGCCATGCCTCCCATCCTGCTAAAAGCCTTGCTTTTTTTTTATGGGATGATCTCTATTTCAAATTTAGGCCTCAAATCAATCGTCACATCTCTTGATGCTCTGAAATGATTTTACTATGACAGGTATATATATGTTAAATGTTAATCTGTGTCCCCTTAAGACTATAAACTCCTTGAGGAGATGAACCATGCCTCGTTTATCTTTATATCCCTACCTAGCAACTGACACAGCACTTGGCAATATTGGTTATTTAATAAATATTAATTAAGCTAAACTTTGACCCAGCTGGTATGATTTTATTCTGCCTTCACATTCACACTAGATCTACTGAATTCCTCATCTAAACACCAGTTTGACTAGTGGGTCCCTATCAATTTCTTTTAAAAATAAACTTTTCTAGCATTAGCTTCTCAATGATTTCTTTCTCTGAACACATAAAACATCTGTAAAACAAAAGGCCATTGAGTCAAATTTCTTTCAAACCAAATGATGGAAAGGTCCAGATTCTTAGTGTGTTCATCACTTATGCTTAAACAACAAGTTCTTGATTGTTGATAACTGTACAGCACAGCTGATCCTGATAATGCCAATGAATTATAACAATTAACAAAGTCCATTGAGTTTATAGGGAATAAGCAAATTAGAAATTTACTGTAACATTAAGTCATATTAATTTCCCAGGAGCTGATTCAATAGTTTACATAGCAAGATGAGATTCCTATGTGGCATAATCAAGAGCCACAATGAACCAAATAAACCAGATGCCATATAATTTACTCTTGACCTTAAAATTCCGTTAAATTTGTTTCTATCTTCCTCAGTGATACCACTTTCCTTTAATCTAAAGAATAAATACTGCTTAGCTATCAAATATAGGAAAGATAGCTTTCATATCTAGCAGAATGAATTTTCCTAAAGAAGAAGTAGATATAATGCTGAGAAAAACAGGAACTGATTTGAATCCTTTCTTTCTTGTCTACTAACTGTGTGACATTGGAGAAGTTGCTTAGATGCCCTGAATCTTTATTTCTTTACCTATAACATTGGGATAGAATGCGTATTTATAGGTTGGCTTGTATGGTTGAATGCAATTGTGTATTTTAAGTACCTAATACAGGGACTGATATTTATTATATACTCTATAAAATGACACTGTCCTTTTAGTTTTCTCATCATTTACAAAGATTCGGTTAGGATGGCCTACAATCTAATTCATAAACAGGATCCATAGCAAAATCCAAAATATAAATATAAATTGCATTTGTATTAGCAAATCATCTTGAAAAATTTAATGTATGCAACCTGATTTTTTCAAATGAAAATATTTTTCTGTTATAAAATTAATTTATGCACATTGTACAAAATTCATACAGTTTGGAAGTATGAGACATGAAAAGAAAGTTCCTTCATATCATTTTCAAATAATAAACATTATAATTACTTGTTGTAGATGCTGCCAGGTAATATTTTTCAGTATATTTTTCCTAAAAAATTGGAGTCTCTTTTTATATATATGTATAAAATATCAAGAATTTTCCCATGTCACTTATTCATACTTTTTAATAACAGTATAGTACGTATTTGTGTTTATAATCTATTTCGGGGAATTTTTTTTTCATTGTTTGCTTAGCCAGTGCAAGAATTCCCATGAAGGGAAGGAAGGAGGCCTTTGCTAATAAAATGCTGTACCAACCCCACTCAGCACATGTTGAACCTGGGTGGCAGACTGGAGACTGGAGATGCTTAGGAAGAGGGCATTTCTGCTGAAAAAGGAGAAGGTTATAGTTGTTTGGAGGAGAGGAAGAACAGAAAAGGCCAGAAACAAAGAGGAAAGAGCAATCTCTGTGCTTGTGTGTGTGTGTCTGTGTGTGTGTGTGTGTGTGTATTGTGTTATGGTGGTAGAGTAAACAGAATAGATCAACCCTCCAATGGTGAAATATGGCAGAGATGCAAGAAGAGACATGTTCTAAAAGGTATTCAATAAGTTATGAAGCAAAATTAAAATTAGTATGATATGCTTTATATGACTAATTAGTTATTGAAGATGGTAAAGGGGGTTGGTGAGGGGCAGAAACAGAGACACCCTATATGAATGTGGGCAGAAGCTGATATTTGGGTAACAATTTGAGTCTCCACAATTTATTTGTGTGATGTCCAATAGATGACAATCAAGTTAAAAAAAAATAAACGTAAGAAGTATACTTGTAAACACAGTTTTTTGCATTTACTCTTCATTATTTTATTAAGATTTTAATTTCGATATTGCACCTAAATGACACTCTATTCTCTAGCATGGCAAATCACATTCCTTTCCTAGCATCTGAGAGCTCCCAACCATGTTCTACCTCATCTTTTCTATAAGAAATCTGTTCTGAAAAAAGTTTATTCTTTGTTTCACAAATCTGTCATGAAATTTTCATCTTTGAACTTCTTACTCTTATTTAAACACATCTTTTCTTAAAGCTAAGTTAAAGGTTTACCAACTCCTTGAGTCCATAATGATTACCTTCCCCTCAATTCTTGAGTCACTTACACCTGCTACCCATTGTTTTGGGGTACTTGTGGTCATGCTTTATACATTTACTGTCTGCAAAACTGTACCTTAAGTATAAGATACTAGGAACTCTCCCTTACCTATAGGACTTCTCATGGGCCTCACTCAGTGAAATTTTACACTTAATATTTATTTTAAGTGCTCATGTATTGAATATTTTAAAAATTGTCAGAAAGAAATCATATACCTCAAATTGATAAAACATTTTGATTGCCCTCAGGAGAAAAAAATCCAGAATAGAATAATAATTTGTACTATACTCTATACAATTCTGTGAATTCATGTTCTGAACATAATAATTGAGATAGTTCATAATAGTTCTATATTGAGTAATTATTATTTGCCAAAGTCTGTTCTAAAACCTTTATATAACCATTTATTCTTTCAGCAATCATTGAGATAAGTATTATCATTTACTGGACTTGACTATTTAGTATAATAAAACAAAAAAATATATAAATAACATAGTAGTAGAGTTGGGAATTAAATTCAGGACTGTCTGAATCCAGCTTATACCCGCTACTCCAGGCTCCCTTTAATGTTCTGAATTGAACTGCACTTTTTAAAATACTTTTGTTGATTCATTCTTCTAATAATTTTTTAGATAATTCAATAAAATTATTAATTCAGTTAGTAGAGAAAAGGGTGAGGTTATCTTTGCATTGTGAATTAGTTTAATGAAGCAATAGCCTCTTGAAAATCCTCTCAGAGTAAACTCTAGGTCAAAGGCAGACAAATTAGCATCATGTTCACATTAATGCTTCTCACAGTCTGTTACAGAAGAAGTCAATGCTTTAGAATCTCTGCAATGCCAGATATATTATTTTCAAAGGGGTTTGGTTACTCATTATAGTGACGGATGACTGTGGTGAAAATATCAACATATGTCCAAATTTTCCCTTCAAAGTTTCTCCCGTAAGTATATCCAAGTAACATGGAATAAAGATTATTTAATGAGATTGGCAATGAGATTATTTGCAATAGATGCAAATAAATTTGATTTTCAAGTCCTACAGTATAAACATTTTTCACTATATTTGACCTTGCCATTATTAGAATTAAGAAACTTCTTAGCAGACAACCACCAGTTCAATAGTTTTGAATAAATCAACTGTACCATTTTATAAGATGAATATATACTTCTGAGGGACATACTGTTTTAAAGAGGCATATTGCTAGTGGGTTAAGTGTAGCAGTGCCCAATTTATTGTCAAGATGTATAGAATTTGTGATGTCCACAGTTATTCAAACTATCCTTAAACATTTAACACAAAACACCTCCGGTAGGAGAAGATGAGTACAGTGCAGGAGGAAATGTGGAGAGAGAAAGTTGTACCTATTCATTGTTGGTAGGGAAGCAGAGTGGTGCAGCCCTTCTCGACGACAGTGTGGTGGTTCCACAGGGGGCTTGGGATACCGTGCTGTACAATCCCATAACCCCATTGTTAAGTATATACTTAGAGGGACCAAGGGCATGGACCTTTGCATACTGGTGCTTATGGCAGCAGTGGTTGTGATTTTCAATGGATGGAAGTAGCCTAGGGTACACCAACTGAGGAATGGAAGGGGGAACTGTGTTGTATACTTGCAATGGAACATTAAGTAAATGCAAGAAGAAATGAAGATGTGAGGCATGCAATGAGATGAATGGCACTTGAGGACAGTAAGTTGAATGAAATAAGCCAGAAAGGAAAGAGAAATATTACAAAACCTCACTAATATGGATTAACTATAATGTGCAAACTCTGAGAATTGAATTCAAGAGCATAAGTTATCAGGGGAAGGTTTATTGTAAAGGTTCTCAGATTTTTACAGCAGTCACAGAGTGGTAACTATTATTTCTAATTTCTGAAATGCAGAGCTCTGTGTATAACCTGGTCAATTCCTGGAACTTCTGATACCTGTGTGACACCTGAGACAAAGAGCTAGAGTTCTGCAGCTGTTAAAGTTAATGTTACCCCATACAGCAACTGTTAAAAATACTGAAAAAGTGATCAAACTTCAAGTAGAAATATGAATGAGGTGATCTGGTTAGGACTAAGATAAGTCATACTAAAGGGTAAAGGATGAAATTGACTCTATAGCAGAACTTCAACTTCTATGTGAGATCAATGGTAGAGATGACCTACCTTGGTGTAAAATGTATATTTTTAGTAGCACAATATCAAATTTAATTTGCGTGGTCAGTGTATTCAAACACCATAATTACATGGAATCCTGAATAGGGAGTGAGATCTTATTGGTTTGTACAGGTTAGTGTGATGCCCCAATACATTCCACAATAATTTGGGCAGAAGATAAAAAAGTATTTGTAAAGTCCCCTTGAGAGACTGGAGAAAAAGGTGGAAATATTAAAGTTCCCCATGTGGGGAAGGCCCTATATTCTCTCAAGCATTAGGGACTGCCAAGTTAATGGGCCAGGCCCTCAATCTGGGGGCTTGCCTATTTGTGATTATGCCTAAGAGTTACCCCCAGAGAACCTCTTTTGTTGCTCAGATGTGGCCTCTCTAAGCCAACTCAGCAGTTGGACTCACTGCCCTCCCTCTTATGTGGGACATGACTCCCAGCGATGAGTCTGACTCTGGCATTGTGGTATTGAGAAAGGCTTCTTGACCAAAATGGGGAAGAGAAATGGAATGAAATAAAATTTCAGTGGCTGAGAGATTTCACATAGAGTGAAGAAGCTTTTCTTGTGCGATATATAGATATTCCTTTTCAGTTTTTAGTGTATTTGCAGTAGCTAGAGGGAAATATTTGCTTGATACTGTTGAACTGTAATCCTATAGCCTTGATTCTTGAAGATGATTATATAGCTAAATAGCTCTAGATATGATCATGTGGTTGTGAAAACCTTGTGCCTGACACAACTTTTATACAATGTATGGTTAGATAAGTTTTTCTGTTTTCCATACCTGCTTGGAAACTAGTTTCTAGGAGTTGCTAGAGGACAGTAAGTTGAATGAAATAAGCCAGAAAGGAAAGATAAATATTATAACACCTCACTACTATGGACTAATTATAATGTGAAAAATCCCATCCATCTGGCATCAGAGAATTCTTCTATATCTACCACTCCACAGCTTGGCCATAACCCAGTATGAAACTGTTGATCCTTCCTTTTCTGAAGACAAAAATGAAGCAGTCACTCTCTGAGTAACTGGAAGTGTAACATGGAAATAGTAGCCATTATTTGGTCAGGTTTTCTGCCATCCATTTAAGAGTCAAATCAACATATAGTAAGAGTGAAGAAAGTGAAAGAAACAGATGCACATAGATAGGCTAACCTGAGAGAAGAAGAAGAATCCTGGTAGCATTCAGATCATCGGATATGACTTATTTCTGAAACACAGCTCTCCCAGTAGACCTCTATTATACTTTCCTTATTTTCTAAGATGACCCAGAAACATTCTATTAATGCCACTCAGAGTTCCTCAGTAAATGCAAGAGTGATTGACCTCCAGTTAAATTGCATTCTGTTTGTGGGGGATAGTATATTATTTATGGATCATTTACATTTAAACTCTAAAGTATAAGATACAGATTAAATTCAAGGGATTCCCACTTACAAGTTGTGATCTAGGGGATATCATTAATGTTTTTTATTCCTTAGTTTAACTATATGTACAGTAGGGATAAAAACTAATCATCATTACCTCAAGAGATTAAAATAATATGTGTAAAAGCCTAAGAAGTGTGCCTAGTGACTACTATATAATGCTTACCATTCACTGTTACTCAAACTCCCTTTAGGGGTCCTTGTCAAGTACATCTCAAGTGGCTGTAGCTCTGTGGGGCGCTACGATGAACATCAGGATACAGTCTGTCGCATTCCCATTTTGCATGATTTTTGCAGTGAATATATCATAATTATGGTAATAGTCACAAACCACTGGTAATTCACTTTCAATAGACCTATGCTACATATCGAAATTTCCTATTAAAACTATAGTTCCTGAAATTAGATCACTGCCCTTTTGAGCACTGCTATATTCTGATCAGCTGAATTCACCTGTGGTCCAAATGGCCTGAACCTCTAGCACAAATAATTGAACTCAGTTGGCGGGTTCCTAAGAGGGTTGCTTGAGCTAGTTATTCTTATAGTTAGTAAGTTGTAAGAATTTTGTACTTTACATAAATAAACATTGACTATTTTCTAAGCAATATGTAACAGTGTTCAGTTCAATAAATTCTGAAATGAAGTATTTCCTTTATGGGTGGGTGGGTAGGGTGATGGATTGTGAAAAGCATGTACATATTTTATTTCTGTTGTAATTTAATCAAACCTCATTTGCATGAGTGAGGGAGAAAAATGTGCTACCTCCCTGTGTTAGGTTGGGGGGATATTTTATTTTATTGTGCTGAGAGTAGGGCCCATGATCTAGCCTGTGCATCTGAAAATTTTGTACATACACATAACTAGGTGATTTGCTGATTCTATGATTTTTGCAATATCTGCGACTGGCAAACATATCTTTGAAATCCTCTTCTTTATTCTCTGCCTTGAATAGAGCAATACTTGATTATTAATTAGTAATACTTCAGTAGTACACTAATTATAATTCACCTTTCAAATAAAAATCATATAGGACTTAAGAGTCCCAAAACATTTACTTGACATTGATGTGTCCTTTTTGGTAAGATTTTTTTAATGTTTTTTTTTTATTATTATTGTGAAATATAACCTATGTACAAAAAAAGCAATAAATTTCCAAGTACATTTTAACAAGTAATTATAGGACAGATTTTAATGTTTGGTATCGGTTACAGTTCCACAATTTTTCATTTTTTCTTCTAGTTGTTCCAAGACACTGGGGACCAACAGAAATATCCATATAATGATTCAGTAATCATACTCATTTAAATCCTATCTTCTCTATTATACTCCTCCTTCTCTTTGAATAACATATATACATAAAAGCAACACATTTCAAAGTGCACTGCAACAATTAGTAGTAGAAAAGATTTCAGAGCTTGGTATGGATTACAATTCCACAATTTTAGGTTTTTATTTCTAGTTGTTCTATGGCACTGGAGGCTTGACCTTCTCTGTATAACTCCACCATCACCTTTGACCTTTCTCCCACTCTTTAGGGGTATTTGTGCTCTGCCCATTCTAAATTTTCACATTGGGAGGGGCTGTCAATAATATGGAATAAGGAGATGGAACTAGCTGATGTTCTGGAAGGGCTGGCCCCTTTGCATTTCAGGACTTATCCGGTCCAGGGAGCCATCAGGAGGTTGTAAGTTTTGGAAAGTTACCCTACTTCATAGACCCTTTGACAATATTATATAATGCCCCAGGAATTCTTTAGGATTGACAGTAATGGTTTTGGTTGAGGTTCAGCAAGTTATGATAGGTCCTTCCTTCTTGCTAAGATTTTATTATCTGTTTCTGAGGAAAAAAAACATGGAAATTCACAGAGAGTCAAATATCCTTTTTATGATAATACAATCAATATATTTTTAGTTAAAATTTTGCAAAAATGTTTAAAGTAGCCAAATTGCATGATTTTGGTTTTACAGACAAGTAACAGTAAAAAAAAAAATAAAAATTTCCTGATTAATTTATTCACTGTATTACCACCATATGAATAACTACTGTTTTATGGCAAAACGAAATCTAGCTAAAACTGAAAAAAACGGCTAATTTTTAGAAAATGTTGTATGACTACACACCTTGTGTTAGCTAGGGTTCTTTACAGAAACAGAATCAACAGAGAACACTTGCAAATATAAAATTTATAAAAGTGTCTCACGTGACGACGCGAAGCAGAGTCCAAAATCTGCAGGGCAGGCTGTGAAATCGATGATTCCGATGGAGGGTCTGGACGAACGCCACAGGAGAGGCTCGCCAGCCGAAGCAGGAAGAGCCTGTCTCTTCTGAATCCTCCTTAAAAGGCCTCCAGTGATCAGATTAAGCATTACTCATTGCAGAACACACTCCCCCTTGGCTGATTACAAATGTAATCAGCTGTGGATACAGCTGACATGATCATGATTTAATTCTATGAAATGTCCTCATCACAACAGACAGGCCAGCACTTGCCCAATCAGACAAACAGGTACCACCACTTGGCCAAGTTGACACATGAACCTGACCATGACACACCTGCAAAAATAAATTTTATAATTAACTGTTTTAAAATTGAATTTTATGTTCTCTAAACATCCAACATCAAGATAATGTTGACATCCAAAAATATCAACAAATTTTCTTTCTTTCTATATAAAATATCATTTTGTGATGTTATCAATAACATTGCAACATTAATTTGGAGGCAGTTATTGTTGGAATACAGGATAGGTAATTGAATAAATGTTAAGTGCTAAGAACTATTCTAAGCTTTTAAAAAATACTTCAAAGACTTTATTTTAGAGCAGTTTCAGGTTTGCAAAATTGTGTAGAAATTACAGAGTTCCCATATAACCCTCTGACCTATGAGACAGTTTCTCCTATTATTAACATCTTGCACCAATGTTGTACATTTGTTACAACTGAGGAACCAATATTGATACATTATTATCAACTAAAATCCATAGTTCATATTAGAGTTCAGTCTTTGTGTTGTACAACTCTAAGGGTTTTCTCGAATTCATGTCACGTATCTGACATTACAGTAACATAGATGAGTTTCAGTGCCCTAAATGTCCTGTTCCCCATTCATCTCCCCTCCCCCTGAATCTGGGGCAACCACTACTCTTTTGTACGATTTTTATAATTTTACCTTTTCCAAAATATTATGTAGTTGGAATCATACAGCATATAGCTTTTTCATATTGTTGTCTTTCACTTAGCAGTATGTGTTTAAAGTTCCTCTGTATCTTTTCATAACTTGATAGCTCATTTATTTTTATCAGTAAATATAACTCTATTGTATAGATGTATCACACTTTGTTTATCCTTTTGTCTATTGAAGGATTTATGGAGTCTTCCAATTTTTGGCAATTATGAATAAAGCTGCTAAAGACATTTGCGTATAGCTTTTTGCATGGACATAGTTTTCAACTCCTTTGGGTAAAATACCTAGAAGCACAATTCCTCAATTTGATAAAGAATGAATACCAAAAACCTACAGCAGATATCATATTCAATGGTGAAAAACTAGATGTTTTAGCCTCAAGAGCAGGAACAAGATAAGGATGTCTCTTCATCCTATTCAACATTGAACTGGAAATCCTAGCTAATGCAGGAAGACATGGAAAGAAAGTGAAAAGTATACAGGTTGAGAAGGAAGAAATGACACTGTTTTTACTAATAATGGATGAAGTGGTTGTTTATGTAGAAAATTACCAAACACTTCTGAGACTAATAAATGAGTGTAGCAAGGTTGCATAGCAAAATCAATATACAAAGTTAATTGCTTTTCTATATATGAGCAGTGAACAATTGGAATTTGAAGTTAAAAACACAACACCATTTACATTAGCACTAAAAAAAGAGAGAGAAAGAAATACATGCCTAAGTATAACGCAAAGCTTTTTGTAGAAATAATTTCATTTAATTTTCACAAAAATACCTTGGGGTAAAAACTACTATTGTCTCCTTTTTCCAGATTAAAAAAGAACATAATAAAACCCCAAGCAAAGGGAGATGAAGCAAGGGCTGGAAAGTGGCAGAACCAGCATCTGCAGTATGCCTTCGGGGTCTGTACTCGACCCTGCAATGCTGTTTCTCTGGAATAAATTTAGCAAATCACTGTTTGTAGGAGTAGGCCATCCTTTATGCGTAAATCATTCAGCCTCTATTCACCAAATTTAGCAAATATAGCAAATCAGTATTTTGCTTTACTGTACTTTGTTAATAAATTCCTAGTTGAAAATATCATTTTCAAACTCCTGTTTTACCACAGCAGATATTCTGGGACTCCGGGTTGTGGGAAAAGGCAACCCTCTCCAAATTTGACTCTTGATCATAGACTGGTCAGTGATTCCCATGATAACACAAAGTTACACTTGGTTTAACCAGTATGAATGTGAGCAGCGGTTTGAAGAGAGTAGCCACTTGTGTTTCAAATCATTTCCTTGCCACCTATGAAACCGGGAACTTATTTTTCCTTCCTTTAGCTCAGCCATAAGTAAAGCATACGGCCTACTATCTGACATAAAGAATAATGACAGCTTCTGTTTCTAAAAGATACCCTATACCAACAAGGTTGACCTGGTACCAGACTGAGATTGGCCCTGAGTTCTTACTATACTTGAGTGTCTAATATTCTGAGGATGGCATGATGAACATATTTCTGCTCTTTCTTTAAAAAAAAAGAAGAAAAATATAAGAAATTATACCTTACTCCATATTATGACATTATGAGTCTTTGACATTAAATTTTTGGACAAATGAATTTCTAGGAAGAATGACTGTTCTCTTAGGCATGAAACAAACTCTAACATAAATTTAGGAAATGTACAGGGTTGCTGAACTATTTCTGAGAGCATTTCTCATTGGCATTTTGAATCCACGTTAAAATACAATTTCTCCCTCTAAATAGGAAACAGCTGTTTAGGCAGGTTTTTCACAATATATACATACAAAATGCTGCAGAAATAAAAATAGTTTTCTCCTTGGGGAAGGAAATGTTAAATATGGTTATTAAAATGAGAGCTGGATCAATACATCAATATAGCTCATGTTTCTGAATTCCAGAAAGATGTGAAGCCTGAAGCAAACAATACATAAATGAGGTTGGAAAAAGAATCCATCATATTTTAGGACTCCCCCACACATCATGCCTCCTTTGCAGTTCACAAATAGTTTTTGCAAAAATATCCTTGTTATCAATTCATCTTAAAATACCCTTTCTAACTCTCCATTTAGATGAGTTATAGATACAGTTAAATAAGTGTGTCTACATAATAGAAGAATTTAACTTCATCAAATATGTTGAGGCAAAATTACTTCCTATTCCCGAATGTGAACTTAACTGATTTGGATTTTTATCCAATAAAAAGATCTTTATTCATGAAAGAATGTCCTAGTTTAGAAAACATTTATCTGCAGACAACTCTATCTCTGTGTAGAGATTTTTATTAAAAGACTGGCTTCTTCTTTCCACCCTGCTTTATATCAGATTTTCTCTCTTTATCCTATCAAGTTTAAGGTCTTTAGGAGTTGCAAAAATAGTTCATTATTGAACTAGGGAAAAAATAAGAGTTTGCTCTTATGAACTTAAGAGTTTGGGGTACTGTTAGCTACTTGACCAACTCCTTGCCTTGTCTACATTATTATATGTTGAAATAATAGTTCACTAAATACTTGTTGAACTTTTATTGTTTCTGGCGTTCTATGCTAGTAAATTGACAAATAAGATTAAATGAAAGAGTTCCTACATTCAGGGAGTCTAAGTCATTTATTCCATAGTCTCTGCCCTCTTTCCTGTTTTTATTGTTTAATTCATTTGGTTGGTTTGTTGTGAGAAGTTTAGTAAGTATACTTACAAGTCTCGAACTTCACAATAAGTTGATAGAATCCTCCTTTTCAAGATAGCTCCTAAGAAGATGATTAATGTTGGTGGATGAAGACTGAGTCAAAACTTTTAGTTTCTGAGTTGACCTATGGGTGATAGGTTTGACGCTATTTACCCTACAACTTGACAGGACATTGTACGTGGACAGCCCTATGTCCCCACTAACTTAAATGACTCTTTACCCCATACTTGTAGTAACTGGGAAATGGTTAAACCTAGATGTAGAATGAAATGCACTTCTTGGTGCTATTATCCTTTAGCCTTTTTTTTGCACCAAGTGGAGCTGCAGTAGTTATGGAAAAACATGTGCATTTTTAGCCAATCACACTATCCAAGCATTTACTGATCCCCAAATGGGTATACCCTTGCTAAATGATGAAATTGCACAGCTTAGAAAAGTAGTTTTGTAAAATAGAATGACCTTAGACATCCTCACTGCAGCACAGGGTGGCATCTGTGCCTTAATTAACCTGCAGTGCTGTGTGTATATTCCTGATCATTTGCAAAGTATTCCACAAGTTTTAAATCATATGCAAGAGCACATACTTGATATTGATCAATTATCAGTAGATCCCGTTGTCTAAATGTTTTAATTCTCTTTCTTGACCATGGCGGTATCTCTTTTAGGGTGGTTTTCTCTGTGTGGGGGCCTCCTAACGGACTGTAGTTTCTTTTACTGTTGTGGAATATGGATGCAATGTCTGTCCTATGGCCAGCATAGTCTGCTGCATGGGGGTTGAATGTGGGGACCCAGGGCCCTGGATTCCCCTCTATGTGGAGAGCAGGTCATGGCGCATAGCCATCTACATGACCCAGACAGACATTCAATGTTATGGGACCTCTTCATGGGGAAAAGAATGGACTGAAATTCCCCTCCCTTGATCACTGTTGACAACAAACCTCCGAACTCCTGTGTCATGAGACCCTACCGAAACGCCCTTGCACTCCCCTGCCTGCTTTGCGAAGCATTAACCTTCATTTTCCATGGCCAGCCATCACTGTGGAATATCTTCTCCTGTCTGTAAGTCCTAATAAAATTTATGTCTAAACCAGTGCTTGACATGTGCTTTAGACTTCAGGTTGCCCTGATCCAAGCCCTCCTTACCTGGGAAAAAAAAATGCACCATCCCACAGGAGCACTGGCAGAATTAGCTTCTCCTAATAGTTTCTTTGTTAGTGTGTGTGGCAAGTGGGAAAGAAAGACCAGAGAGGAGTATCTAGCTGAATTTGTCTTTAAACCTTGAAAATTTACATTGCTCTTTTCTTTTATTCTTACTCTTCCTCTGTCTCTTTTTAAAATTTGTTTCTTTTTTTTTCTTTGACTCTTTATATTGTTCGAATGCCTGTTACAAAGTTTATGTGTTACCTCTAAAAGAAGTAAGGGTAAGATGCTAGGTCTTAAATGATGAATGTAAATTGTATAATAGAATGATGAAGTACAGGGACTTTGCAGTTAGAGAGATATAGATTTGAAAGGTGATTCTACTTTCTCAGGCACAGATTCTATTTTCACAGATTTCTTAACCTCTTTGTGCCACAGTGGTATAAACTTAAAATAGTAATGATAATAATATTGACCTCTTAGGATTGTGGCAAGGATTACATTTAATGGTATAAAAAGGGGCAGGTACAGACCAATAATTCTCAGAATGGGAGGACAGGTGGAATATGATCCCTTGGTAAAGGGTTCCAAAGTTGGGGAGAAGGAATAGGGGACTTATGTAACTAGAAATTGCCTTTCCTCCTTTTGATATTCTGTTTTAAACTCTGATTTTTATATTATACCGTATTAAGTTTCAGATAACAACATACATAAATGAGAGTCACTTTCTGAATAAAATTGGAAGTAAATTTAAAGAATAAAATTAAATTTAATCCTTAAAAATACAGTACACCATCCTTAAACATCATCCTAAAATTATCACAAAGGTAAGTCAGCACATAAAAAGAAAACTTCAATTGTTCCAGAAAACACTTATTTTATTAAAGATAATAATAATAAAATACATCTACAGTTAGTTCAACAGTATATAGGAGTCCTAAGATCAGCAACTAAAAACAGCAAAAAGAAACAAGTTCTGGATAAGAGCTTTCTATCATTCAGCCGATGTGAAAGAAAAGTCCAAGTTAGAGAGATTTTACCGAAATTTAGGAAGAAGCCAAGCAGAGGGAGGAATGGAAAGATTTTACTCATATATCAAATCTGACTGCCAGCGTGTAATAGAGAAGGAATAATAGGCTTGTTATCTGATTGCTAGTTTGTTGAAATCTTGCTGAGATCTGTCAGTTCTAGGCTAGAGGATGGGGATATTTGTGGTTTGGAAAGGATGTGGGATATCCTTTCAGAAGAAAGTTTTTGTTCTCTGAGCAGACAACAGCAAGCTTTTTAGACATTGTACTGCAAATTACAGGAAGAGTTTTAGACTACCTCATTTTGCTACCATAGTTAGGTGGTATGAAGTGCAAATCCAGATAAGCAAAGCCATGGAAGGGAGAAGAAGGAGCACAGGACATATGGCAAATGAGACAGCCAAATGAAGAGCAGATAAGATAAATCCATGACAAAGACAAATGCCATGTATTTTTAAAGTTTGCATAATTGGCTTTTTTAATGTACAGATATTATGTAAGTAATCAAAATATTCTATCATGGGGATTCTCCTTATTCCTTCCCTATGCTATACTTTTGTTCATATCTATGCTATGAATAATTAATCATAATAAGAAATGAAACACCAATTCCATAGATATAAATGCCGTTCTATGCAAACTGAACCTGCATCGAAAAAAAAGATTTCTACCACTGGATTTTCCATGTATTTCTGTCACTGTAAAAGAAATTAATTAGCAAACAAGAGAAAGACTTACATGATTGAAGATCATAGTGACCTTTTAAATCCTGACAATCTGCTCTTTCCTGGGTATTTCCAATGGCACAATAGCTATTAGTAACCTCTTAGAGTTATGTTTTATACTTGGTTTCTAGACTCTGTATCTGACATATTTCTTTTTTATTTCTAATGGAGAGACGGCCCATAAAGAATGTCGCAAGAAAGGTTTCTCTCCTCTGAGACTTGGTATTAGAAGAAAAGGTCTGTTTTCAGGTCAACCACTCAGGTGGAATGACTCTCAGAGGGCAGGCCTGTTTCTCAGAGGGGAAGTAGATCTTCCCTTGTTGTCCTTCACAGGACTAATGAGATACACAGGTCTGCAATGCTGGGCACCTCATGGACCCACCGCCTAGTTTATCAAGGAGAAGTTGACTCTGGGAGCAACTACAAAAAAAGAGGCTACTCTGATTTAGGTGATGCAGAGTTGCAGGCAATGGCTTCACCCTTCTGTCTCATTTGATCATTTTTCATGCTTTGCCTCTGCTCCTAGGGGCCGATTTCTCTTTGTTCCCACAGGCTACGCTTTAAATGTTTCTAGTTCTGACTGGAACTTGTCTTGGAACCAAAAAAATTCACTTCTCTTTTTATTCCTCTCTCACCCTCACTTTTGTTTATTTCCTTCCTGGCTCTTATATCTTTTCTTGTGATATTGGAAGTGCTCCATCTATGTTCACCTATCCTCACTTCCTGCCTATAAACCTCTTCAGCAGGAGATGTGTAGTGTACTGGAAACGTCAATGACTCAGTGTGACCTTGGGCACATCAGTTAATTTCTGTGAACATCAGGCTTTTTGTCTCTAAAGTGAGGGTGATAGATTCTCAGTGATTCATTTTCACTCTAATTTCCCCAATTTTATGTTCACTCATACTTCTCAGTTTACCATGTAAGCTCAGTACATGCATATGAGTTTTTATTGCTGCCTTACAAATTACCAAAAACTGAGTGGCTTGGAACAACACAAATTTATTATCTTATAATTCTTTAGGTCCGAAGTTTGACAGGGGTCTCACTGGGCTAAAATCAGAGTGTTGATAGGGCTATATGGCTTTCTGGAGAATCTAGGGAAGACTGTTTCCTTGCCTTTTGCAGCTTTTGAGGATTCCAGAATCCATTAGTTTATGCTTTCTTTCTCCATCTTCAAAGCCAGCAACAGCATGCTGAGAACTTTTCACTTTGTACCTTTCTGACCAATTTAAGCTGGGAAAGGTCCTTAAATTCTTAGGACTCCAGTGATTAAATTGGTACCATCTCAAGATCCGTAGTCTTATAACATCTGCAGTGTCCCTTTTGCCAGGTAAGATAACTTATTCACCAATACAGAGAATTTATTGGCATTTGCTGTGGAGAGCATTCCTCTGCCATGTGCCCTTCCAGCTATGAGAGAAACCCTAACTTCATCAGTCTTCTTGCACCAAGGTATCTTTCCCTGGATGCCTTTGATTGGACATTTCTATAGACCTGTTATGATTGGGACATTTTCTTGGCCTTAGCACTGTAGAATAGCAACTCATTAAATTCCCCTTTTTAAAAGCCATTCTGTTTCTGGTATATTGCATTCCAGCAGCTGGCAAACTAGAACAACAGTTTAGATCCCATAACAAAAAACACCTTGCAAGGCGTCATCTGCTAGTTTTCTCTCTTGGCTTCCTGTTTCATGAAGTTCCCCAGGAGGCGCTTTCCCTCTTCATCTCCAAAGGTTGCTGGCTTATGGGGCTCTGATTCTCATAGCTATGTCATTCTTCTCTGCTCTCTCTGAATCACTTATTCTCCAAAATGTTTCCTCTTTTATAGGAATTCAGAAACTAATCAAGACCCAAATGGGTGGAGACATGTCACCTAATCCAGTTTAACAACCACTATTGATTAAATCACATCTCCAGGGAGATGATCTGATTACAGTTTCAAACATACAATGCTGAATAAGGATTAGAAGAAACGGCTGCCTTTACAAAATGGGATTAGGATTAAAACATGTTTTTTTTAAGGGACATACATCCTTTCAAACCAGCACAACTGTGAATGGAAAAAGCAATTCCTATCTAGCTTTCTAATCTCCCTTTATGAGATTTTTGTATGAGACATGCAGTCTCTTCTTTAATCATTTCCAGAGGTCATTATCAATAAACAGGTCTAGAAAGGGGATCATGCTTGAGATGTAGGGCTCTGTAGCTGTTATCTTAAAATTCTTAATAATTTTATTTGGAATTTCTGTCTTGCTAGTAAAACCCAGTGAGGCCATGAAACAGATACTAGGAGCTTAGAGCCTGGGCTCACATACCATTCTAACTCTTGTCACTTTTTCCTCTACCTGGATTGAATTCTCAGCTTTTTATTATCCCACTCTTGCCCAGTGAAAGCTCTCATCCTCATCCCTTGATGGGGCTTGGCCATGGACATGGAGATAGTTCAGGTCAGTGATGAGTTGCAGGATGGAGCCCACACAGCAAGTAGTCCTGTGCCTGAGGAAGCACAACATTAATTACAAAATTTTAAAAAAAGAAATACCTTAAGGACTTCTAGTTGAACAAAATGGCACTGTTAGATACTCCAAGGTGACCTTACTCACACAGAATCTTTGACCATCTAGCAAACACTGACAAAGCCATCCTCCTCAACTTCCAGAAAACAGTTAATTGGTGGCAGTAACTAAGCAAGCACTGAATCAAGAATGGATAACTTCCAAAACAGCCGGGGAAGATCATATCACCCTTGTTCACCCCTCCCTGACCTCTGCTTAGCACCTGTGGAGCACCCTGTGTTCCTATTCAGGGGCCCTACCTAGTCCTGTTCTAGAGGGAATGGAATAGCCCCTGTGTTCTGACTGCAATGCCTGTATGTTGGTGCTGATCTGGCATGTGGAAGCCAGAAAGATTGGCCAGGAAACATGTTTTGGGCTTTTCCTCCCAGAACTTGACCTGCAGACAAATCATCTTGGTGACAGGTAACTCAATGTAAGAAACAATTAAGTTGAAACTGCCTGAGGTAAAGAATTATCAGCTAATACATGCAGTAGAATACATTGGTGGGGGTATATTGCATAGGGAATAGAGGTGGCATTTGAATTCCTATAAATGGAGGAATTCTTAATGCCTCTAGGGAGCACATGCCTAGGATAAGATGCAGGCTCAGAAAAGAAGTATTCTCTGTACTTCATTTTCACCTTTCAGCTGATATTCTTGATAACAGGGCTAGACTCTGAAGGAGAGCACTAGACATAACAGAACCAATTTGCAAAAACTGTGAGAATGCATTTTTGCATTTGTTTGGTTTTGTTAGCTCCTGATACTTAAGGAGATCTCTGCTTATCACTAGCTGGACACAACATTAAGGAATAGAAAACTCAAGGACTAAATCCTGGTGTTAACACACTGAAACATTAAACTGCACAGTGTGAAACAAAACATTACAACCAAACAAACAAATTGAAAGTGATAGCCTATCTTAAGGAACAAGATAAAAATTCAGAAACCATCAATAATGAAGGGTAGACTTTGGATAAACAAGAAAAAGACTTAAAAAAAAAAAAAAAAAGACCTGCACTACACTCAAGGAGATAAAGGAAAACATGGGGAAAGAATTAAGGAATATCATGAAAATAATGAATTAGCAATATTTAGAATTTCAATAAAGACTTGGAAAATTTTAAAAGTAAACAAACGGGGTGAAAGGCTAGCTCAGTGGTAGAATTCTTGCATGCCACATGGGAGACCTGGATTCGATTCTTGGCCCATGTACTTCTTCCCCCAAAATTCAGCAAATGCTGCTACAATAGTGGGAAACTCACATGGAAAAAGAATGAAATGTAACCCCCACCATACAACATATAAAGAAAAACTAAACAAACAATTATTTAGTTGAAGAACACAATAACTGCAGTGAAGAATTTCCTGGAGGATTTCATTAGAAGATTGAAGCTAGCAAGGAAAGAATCTGTGAACTTGAAGACAATGTAATTGAAATGATTACAGATGAAAAGCAGAAAGGAAAAATAATTTTAAAAGTGAACAGAGCCTAACATCATCAAGTGGATCAATAAATGCATTATGGGAGTTTTAGATGGATAAAAAAAAAATAGAGAAGGGGTAGAAGGAACATTCAAAGAAGTAGTGGCAGGAAATTTCCCAAGTTTAATGAAAGACATGAATATACAAATCCAAGAGGCCCAACAAACCCCAAACAGTATAAGCTCAAAGAAAACCACACCCAGACACTAACTGCCAAAGTGTTGAATTCTAAGGACAAAGGGAGCATTCAGAAAACTGCAAGAGAAAAGCAACATATCATGTACAAATGGAGTGCCAATAAAATTAAGTTCCAATTTCTCATTAGCAACCATGAGGACAAAAAGGCAGTGGGACAGAAATATTAAAGTGCTGAAAGAAAACCAACTGCCAACCAAGAATTTTATATCTGGTGATATTGCCTTTCAAAAATGAGGGTGAAATTAAGACATTATAAAATAAAAAAATTTGAGGAAATGCACAATCCCCACATCTGTCTTATAAGCAAAGGGAAACCTTGAGATTGATAGGAAAGGACACTAGACAGTGGATCAAAGTGACCCAAGAAAAATGAGTAATTTTAAATGTCAGTACTACTTTACTGTATTTTTTTGGTATATAACTCCACTTTTTTCTTCTAAAAGGAAATTTCTAAAGTTCAAATGTATAAAAAATAATAAATCTATGACTTTTGATGCACAAATATAGAGATTTGTTATGAGAAAAAGACAATGCTGAGAGGGAAATTTCTAGCTTTAAGTGCTTGCATTAAAAAAGAAGAAAAAAATCAACTAAATATGGATCAAAGACCTATATATAAGAACCAAAAACTATAAAAGTCCTAGAAGAAAACGGAGAAATATATTCAAAGCCTTGTGTTAGACAATAGTTTCTTAGAATTTATACCTAGAGGACTAACAGTAAAGAAAAAAATGGATAAATGAGACTTCATCAAAATTAAAATATTTTGTGCATCAAAGGACTGCATCATAAATGTAAAAAGACAACATATAGAATTGGAGAAAACATTTGGAAAGCACAAAACTGATAAGGGTTTAATATCCAGTTTATATAAAGAAAACCTACAACTCAACAACAAAAAGCCAAACAACTAAATTAAGAAATGAGCAAGGGATTTGAATAGACATTTTTTTTGTAGAAGATACACAAGTGGCCAGAAACAGGAAAAGATCCTCTAAATAATTAGCCATGAGAGAAATGCAAATCAAAACCACAACCGGAAATCAACTTCATACACACTAGAATGGCTATTGTTTAAGAATAGAGAATTCACAAGTGTTGGAGAGAATATGGAGAAACAGGAACACTCAATCACTGTTGGTGAGAAAGTAAAATGGTGTAGCTACTGTGGAAAGACAGTTTACAGTCACTCAGAAAATTAAGTAAGGAAATACCATATGCTCCAGCAATCCCAATTCTAAAGTTATATACCCAAAAGAATTGAAAGCAAAGACGAGAACAGATATCTGCACATCATTGTTCGTAGTGGCATTATTCACAATTGCCAAAGATGGAAGCAGCCTAAGCACCCATCAACGGATGAATGGATAAAGAAAATATGGTATAAAGACCCAATGGAATATCATTCAGTTGCGAAAGGGAATGAAGTTTTAATACAAATGACAACATGAATAAACCTTGAAGACATCATGGTGGGTGATAATAAGCCAGACACAAGAGTACACGTATTGTTAGATCTCACCAATATGAAATTATTCGAATTAACAAATTTACAAAGTTAAACATTAGAATACAGGTCACCAGGCCATGGGGAGAGGATAGGGAATGGGGAGTTAATGCTTAATTGGTACAGAATTTCCATTTGGAGTGATAGAAAAGCTTTGGTAATGAATGGTAAGATGATAGTGCAGCATTGTGAACACAATTAACAGGACTGAATTATTTTTGTGGTTAAAAGGGAAATTTTTCAATTACGTATATGTTGCCAGAGTAAAAATTAAAACAACATAGGCCTATACAGCACAATGTACCCTAATGTAGACTATAAAGTTGATAATATAATTATAATAATATTGCCTCAATAACGAAGATACCACAACGAGGCAAAATGTCAATAATAGGAAAACTGTGTGTGTGAAGGGGTATATGGAAACTCTGCATTTTCTGCATGATTTTTCTACATCTTCTTCAATGAAAAAAATCAATTAATTTTTAAAAGTTGTCATGACATGTTGAGAAAGAAACTATAGAAGAAAAGAAAAAATTTTTTGAATAAAGAACCTTCCATGTTCATTTTATGGTGAGCGTAACAACTTATGTAGTTTGTCCTTGTATGAGTCATACTTATCCAGAGAAAGAGAGCTGATGTGATATATGTGTATATAAGAGATTTATTTTAAGGAGTTGGATCGTGCATAGAGGCTGGGAGGTCCAAAATTTATAGGAGAATCTGACACAAATATTTCAACATGAGTTGATGTAGTAGTCTTAAGGGAGAGTTTCTTATTTTTCAGGACACCTAAGTTTTTGCTGTTAAGGTCTTCAACTGATTGGATGAGGCCCACCCACATTTTCGAGGGTCAATCTTTACTTAAAGTCAACTGGTTATAGATGCTAATCACATCTACAAATATCTTCACAGCTCATCTTGGCTAGCATTTGAGCAAACAACTGAATGTCATGGTCTGGCCAAGTTGATGCATAATATTAACCCTCATTACCCTCTTGGTCTAGTCCAATAGTTCTCACCTTTAACATTTTCAACATTTTGGGATGGATAATTACTTGTTTTGGGACACTGTCCTCTGCATTGTAGAAGGTTTAGAAGCAATCCTGGTCTCTACCTACTAGATGCCAATAGCACACCCCTCACGCACCCATTCTGATAATCAAAAATGTCTCCTCATGTTGTCGCATGTTCCCTGCAAGGTGGCAAATCACCCTTACTTGACAACCACTGGTTTAGTCTCTGGGAACTGAATTCTTATTCTTGACATTCCTATTTGACAAAAGCACTTACATACGTTCTGTACTGAAGTCAAACTATGCTTGTTGTCTAATATTGATTAAAAAGCACAGGCTCCAGAATCCACCCTAGCTTTAACTCTTAATAGCAGTATTAACACGGCAAGTTATTCAATTTCTTAGAACCGGTTTTCCCACTTTAAACTAAAAACAATCATATTTACAATGAAAACGTTGCCAAGAGAATTAAATGGTATTATGCTTATAATCAGCCAACATTATTTGTATCTTTTCTTTACTGCAGTGCAGCTCCAATGCCATGTCCTTACACTGTATTCCATTGGAAATTGCCACAAAACTGTTTTTGACAGTGTAGGAGCTAACTCCACTTCTCAGCTCATTTACAGAATGGAGACATGCTGAGTCCAGCCCGGTAGAAGATCATCCCAATTCATTTATCAGTTTCCTCTGATTCTCTGATAGAACCCATTCAATACCCTGAGTGTCAAGAAAGGCCTCTTTCACCAGATAACAATTTAAAACATATGGAAACAAAACAGCTATTATTTCAAAAAGAAGAAGACGCTAGTTTCCTCAAATAAATAATAAATATTTACCAATAAAGATAACGGTTACAGACCCTATGTGATGACTTAAGAAACTGTTAGGATGTATCACTGGAGAATTCATTTTACAAATTATACATAGGTGCAGAAAGTCGAAACTAACAATGACTTTAACAATTCTCAGACATAGCTGAAATAACATAGGGTTCCTATGAAACAGAATACTTGGATTAAATATGGATATATGTTCATACACATACAGTTTATTCCTGAATTCTATTGGCTAAAGCATAATTATTTGAAGTGAAACAATAAAAGCCTCACCTCCATTTTTCCATTTTGCTTTCTTTCTTTAGGTCAAATGTTGGGCTGAACTTTATGCAGAGTAATGAATGCAGTGAATCATTCATGGGAAAACCTTGAATTGATTGCTCAGTTTCAAATTCCTTGCACATTCAGTCAATGAGTTAAGTTTTTTTTTAAAAATTCTCTTTGAGTAATCAGAGTTTATCATTACATTAATAAAATGTTACATTATATGCAGTGGCAGTCTTATTCAGCTGGTGTATATTTTTGTAACCCCAGCTCTATGTACATGGCCCATTAACACACTCACCAATTTCTACTCTGATTTTGTAATTACAGCTGATCCAATAAACTGAACTGTCTTATAAACCTTGTAAGTTTTATAAAGCCCAGTATAGGTTAGGTCAGAAAACATGTTCATTGATTTGTGAATTGTCAATGCTTCAACAATTTTCACAGGATTGAATAATAATTATAATACATAAATGTAAATAGCAAAATTAAATGGAAAAATTAGAAGATTATACGTAGGATATATGCTCGTTATTTTGAAAACTGCTTAAAAACTCTTATTTGAAGTGAGGCTATGTGGTTCAGATTATTTAAAAGCATTAATACTAAAGCATACAAATCATTTTCCATGTGAACAAAAGAAGAAAGTTGGTCATGAAACAATGATGCTTGAAGGAAAACGGAATATGATTACTTACCTGATATTAAAGAAAAAGCCTAAATTTTAAAATTAGAAATTTTTTATAATTAAAAAATGGTTCTAATCTTTGTTAATTTGGGGTAAGAACTTTTTCAAAATGGATGATGTTTCCTTCATAACCTAAAATAGTTGATGCATATTCATTTAAATCCCAAAAAGAATCTCATTATCTCATCCAAAAAAAGAATTAATGATCCTTAATGGTTTTCCAGTGACACTTTGTCCTTTTATTCAACTGTGCATATGACATTAAACATGCAAGTTTCTGCTCATAATTTAACCTCTAAAGTCTCTTGCATGATCACAGTATTGAAAATAAAACATTCTTCTTACATAACAAATTCATTGTTACGAATTTTATATTCCTCTTTTAATAGGTAAAAATGTGCCTGGGTTTATAATTTATATCTGTGCCAAGTTTTCAGAATTAAAAAAGAATTGTAGCAGCCTAAGAAAGGAGTAACCATTGGATCACAGAGGAAGGTGGAGTACTGATCACAAAGGGGCTTATAAATCCTTTTAGGGCTTTGGGGTTATCTTCCTATAAGCAATGGGGAATCATGAGTCACTAGAAATGAGCAAAGCAAGCAGACTGGGATTCTCAAATACAGCTTCATTTCCACCTGGTTTCCTCAGCTCTACAATGGACATAAAAATAGGAAGTATAGCAATAGGTTATGATAAAGATTATGTGAATGTAAATTATTTAGTGTGGAATGTGACACCTAATAAGTGTATGCGTGCACACACACACACACACACACGCTATACACAATAATATATACAGATCATCAGTTCATTAAAAATGCTAGATATAAAAACGAACCAGTTGATTTTTGTTCTCCACTAACCACCTTCAAATTATGCCAGTCTTTCCTTTTCTATCTTGGAAGGAACTCTAAAACTCCGATCACTTTAGGTCTATTTTTAAGCTTTAGTATCATATGTTACTTAAAATTTGTCTGACCACTGATAGACTGATGGTTGAGGAGGACTTGGAATGGGGAGACGGCATGACCTGTTTTCACTCTTCCTCCCACTCCATTACCTTGGACTGGAGAGTCTATTCTGGTCTGGTTCCGAGATTAAGACAATCTCTTTTCAAGCCTGAATCCCCTGCTCTTGCGTGGAGGTTGAGAGAGAGAGAATAGAGAAAGTGGCTGTCTGCATATATTTCAGGGCATGTGTTTGGACTGGGAGGGCATTCTTGGTCTCATACTGGTTCTGTTTTTATCTGAAGCTGATGTCACCTACCAATACAGTGATCTTGTGCAGATCGTATATGATTGGGGGGCGGACAGAATTCATCTTCTCTCCAATCCTATTCATAACTAAGAACTTCCTCAAGTAATGGCAGCTTTATCTCTGCATGGCTTAATAATGGTCCAAAGCCCAACAACTCCATGACTGTTGTGTAGCTTTGTTCAGTGGCCACTGAGAGAGTTTAAAAGCTTGTAACTCCTTTACCCACAGTGCTCCTTCTGGTGGAATCACATCATCTGTTAAAGTCTTGTTAGGAAAGATGGAACGGGGAAAAATTCATTACTTCCTAGGTATCCTACAGCAAGTTATAAACAACTTGCAAAAATATCTTCCCCAGCAACCTCTCAAGCAAGAAGTGTGAGTTGTACACTAAATTTATACACATGTACATGCATGTGTATGCACACCCATCTATACTACAAAGACTCAAGCTTACTTAAGAACTTTTTGACCCTGGTACTGTCTGGTTTAACCCATGTGATGTTTGCAGATTTTACAACCCAGAAAGCATCCAGCCCAGGGTCAAATCCAGTCTCCCCTTCATTCAGGGGAAGAATCTTTAATCTCTCTTAGTGATTCTCTCTGAGCCACTCTTCCCCTGGGCTTGTGAGAGGGAATAATTTGAGCTCTGAGCTCATTTCACCATGAACATTCACTGCCTCGTGGAGATGATCCCAGACACATTCCTTTGTCCTCATCCGCATTCCCACGTGCCTCCTTGTATAGGGTAAGAGGGTTGGATGAGAAGGATGGCAGGGCCAGTTTTGCATTGTTCTGTTCAGAGAATGGAGGAATATTTCTTGTAATCATTTTGAGGATAATTGCACTACTTTCTTACCAGGGAATAGAAATAATTTAGTATGGGAAGCAAAGATGTTTAAAAAAAAAAAAAGCTGTGATTTGGGTAGTACAAAAGGACAGAAAGTAGCAGATTGAATGTTTTAAGCTAAAGAGATGCCTCACATCAGAATAAGAAAGAGAACAAATAATCAGTGAAAAAAAATACCACCTTAAAAATCTTTACCTAATTACCTTAGCCGGCCAAAGGTTCCAAGATTCTCTCATTATGCATACAACAAAGCAAAGATATTTTGAGAGTTAAGGTTTATCTTTGAGATCCATAAGAACATTTTATTCCCTTTTGCATCATAAAAACATGGATTCCATGTCGTGGACAAGACTTTCTTCATCTCTTTATTTGCTTTGTTTTGGGAATCCTGCTGGTTACTCATTTAATTGTTGGCAAGGCTCTCATGGAATGCTAGAATTGTGGTGGGGACAGAACCATACAGGATTTTTCTGTTAGAATTGACTTGCTTCTATTCCAGGAAACAAAATAAAGCTGATTTTTTTCTCAAAGATACATTTATAAAATCATACTCCAATTTCTCCATGTTCTTACTACTTATTCAGGGCTTTTATTATTTAATTTGTTTTCAATATCTCAATTTGATGATTTGAAACTGTCACTGGCAAACCGTGTAGTTATAGTTGCAAGTAGTCAAAGAACGTTAGTTTCTTTTATCCTTAAGCATTATAAATTCCTAAGTGCTATGCAAAACATTACTAGAATGATTCGCACAACAGGGGGTTCAATTTTTAATAAAAGTGACTCTTATTTTTAATTATAGCAATTAAGATCATCTTATTGGCGGGCAGACTACCACTTTACAGTCTAAGGATTTGCTTCTGTGATGCCACTGGGCTTATAATATATCCTACTCTTTCATTTATGGTTATTTCCAAGTCCCAAGATTATTGAACATAGAAAAGTAATACAAAGAAGACACAGTTCTTTAAAATATGTCTGAATAAGCTCAGATCATGATCATATCATAGGAATGGGAGAAAAAAGGAAGCAATGCATAAGGAATGAATATGTATCTCTGTGGAAACCTTGGTTGAAAATATTTTGTCACTGTAACATATTGCAAATGAATATTACACTTCAGCTTGGGTATATCCTTGAATAATATGTTTTAAGCAAATGACATATTCATTTTCTCACTCTCTATATGTGATCCCCCTTGAAAAAAATACCATACAGGAATTAAAACTTGAAACTGCCAAATGCCAAGTTTTATGACGGTTCTATTTCTGTTGGCAGACTTAATTAAACCTGAAATTTTCCAATATTTTTACTGACATCATTTATGTTGTAATTAACATTTTTTACTAGTAAAGATGGTTGTTTTCAGATGAGGTATTTTGTCTTGTTGTAGTTAAAACTACAAGACTGAAATAATAAAATCATAATTATGAAAATTTCCTATCCACAGGTTTGCACAAGACTGCTCTACACCTGAGCAACAACAAAAGGTAATTACATGTATACTGATACACAATTGCAGAATCATAGAGCACTGCTTAGTGTTTCTACCTTTCTAGTAAATTTTAACAATATTTGCAATTTGGCAAGCTATTTAGATGCTGGCATTATTATAAACCTATAAAAATGAATATGTTGAGCAGATGGTATGGCAAGTTACAACAGTGAAGATGATGAAGACTCAGAGAACTATATATAAATATTATGATGACACCCAGAAGCCTGTATAATTTATATAAAGTAGCATAACAGTTGGGAAGACATGAGTCTTCAATCTGACTGATGTATGTACTTTTCTTTTTAGATATGAAGTATTAGGCTAGACAATATTATAACTACCCAATGGATGAGTAATGGAACATATTTTTTTTACATTACCACAATATCTATAATATAGATTTTTAATTCATATATTTTACCCAGATTTGATTTCAATAAGAAATATGATAAAGAAGTAGTACTCCATTATAGCAGTTTTCTTTTAGGTCAAATGAGGTTGCAATAAATGGAAAAATTGGCATTCCAACTTATTGATCATCATTAAGAAATGAATAGGAGAAAACTGTGCTATGGTAGAATGATTTTATCAATTGTGTCAATGGGCCTAGATAAAAGTCAGAGAAACATACCTCAAGCTGGCACAGTTCACTGAAAGCAAATTTGCTGTGAATGATGGTAATTTGTACAGAGAGAAATTAGTAACAATTTGATTAGGAATTAACCTTCTGTTCAGATTCCAGTGGTTAATATGTCCTCTCATGGTTACAACTTTATCTAGGATATAGAAGTAAAACAAAAATGGTTCCGAGCAGAACAATGATTATGGGGATTATTCTACTCTTTTGATTTGTAATTTTTTAGAGCCAAGAGAAGGAACAAAAAAAAAAGATAGCAATTTATTTTACATTTAATGAAAACACATACATTTTGTCCACCTGTAGGGCATTATGATGATTTATCATAAGCTTGAATGATGTATGAAATGAAAAGTATTTTTAGCTCCTATTTCTCCTTCATTTTAAGGGTGACGATAATTGACCTCTACTCTTTAAAAAGTACTAACATTTACACAGACTATATTATAATTTGTAAAATATTTTTACAACTTTAATTTTACTTAATTTTCACAACTCAATGTATGCAAAAGACAACAAAGTCACAGGAATATTAAGATTCACATAATCCAAATCTTCACGTCAAGAATACTTTACTTCACTAAACTACTACAAATGTCCCTCTTAGTTTCACTAATGAAACAAATCACCCTTCCAGCTCTAATCAGCACTCCTTCCATCAATATATCTTCAAATTCCTTCAAACTTTCTGAGGGGTTATATAAACAAATCTTACTCAATATTTTAACTATGATATGTCAGTGATAATGAGAGATATTGATAGGCTCTCCCTTCTTTATTACTACATGGCAAAGTACACATCCCTTCTCCCTTGAGTTTTCAAATATGAGTTGTGCAGATGTGATTCAAACCTACCAAACTTCATCGAAGACTTGGTGAAAATAAGCTGAGAATCAATCAATCATCAAATCATTTTTTTTTTAATAATTGAGCAAGGTGATAAGGGAAAAGAAGTAAAAAAAAAAAAATAGCACAAGTTTCATGCTTTCTATTTTATGTGTTTTACCTTTCCAGAGAGGTCTTCTATCACCAGCCTGAATAAATTAGAACCTCCTCCTATACACACACACACACACGTATGTGCCTGTGCCAGCTTTTCCTTTTTTATTACTTTTGAGAGCAATTATCCCTGCCTATATTTTACCAGTACTTGTTTCTTCCCTTATTGCATCTCTACTAGAGTATATGAAGTCAACCATATTGCTCAGGATTGAAATAATGCCTGGTTCATATTACTAATAATAGCTAATACTTAATGATTACTCACTACATGCTCAGTTTAATTAATTCTCACAAAAACCTTTTCAGATAGAAACTATTAACTTTCCCATTTTGGATATAAGAGACCTGAAGCACAGAAAAGTTAAATAACATGTCCAAGGTCACACAATTACGAGGTGGAAGAGTTGCTGAACCCAAGAAGTATGACCCCCATAGTCTGTGTCTCAGCTATTATGCGGTAGACCTTGGAAAAATATGGTGAAATAGATAAAATGATAATAAAAAAAATTATTAGTTAAAGCTTGAGTACTGAAAAGCTTTACTGAAAAATGCTTCAGACTACGTTGTCTTCTCTCGGAATTCTGTATCCTTCATCTATGGCCAAAGAACCTATTCATTAATTTGGAACCTAAAAAGAGATAGGAGTTTCTTCATATCTTTGGTTTAAAATTCTTCACCCTAAAATACCCAGTGAAGAAACTCTTTAATTGTTATTTACTTTTATCTTTTTCCTTTGATAGTCTACCTAAACTTTTGTAAATGAGAGCAGTTATCAGACAACTTGCTAATTAGGGTCGTGATTACCTGGCTGGGGAAACAAAGCATCTACTTGATGATTTAGAATGATTACTTCCCAGGGTAAAAAGATAAGCACTTGATTTTCACAAATGGGTAAGTTATCTTCCAAGTCTCACTCAACATTGTATTCCCAGCCAGGGTGGAAACTGAAAGTTTGTCCCAAGTCAGTAGGCTTTTCTTTAGTTGCAATGATCAGTTTCCATGCTTGAACTACACTCGTATCCAATGTCTTGGCTATGGGTTTTTCTCTGTTTGCCTGAGAGTTCATAGTTTAATAAAAGCAGGTGCATACCAACACCTCAAAGGAAGGAACTGAGTAATTAAAATATGATCTTTAAAATGGTTTTTGAAGTATAATATAAATGAAGAAAAGTACATAAATCATCAGTGTACAGCTTGATGACTGTTTACAAATTGAACTCCCTATTTATCATTCAGATCAAGACTCACACATTGCCAGATCCCCCAAACCCCGCTAACCTGTTTCCCTTCACTTATTCCACATGGCAACCAATATTCTGTCTTTGAGCAGCATAGATGAGTTGTGCTTTATTTTGAAATTTGCATAAATAAATTCATATGGTATTAAAAAAAAAAAGGCAGGTGCATAATACCTGTGCCAACTATATACAGGTTTTAAATAAATACACTCTGCTACAAGTATTTATTTTAAAATGTAATGACCATCAATTTCTCCTTTAACAAGATGCAGGTACTCAGGTTCCTTATTTACAATCAAAGCTTTCAGAAAGCAGTAGAAGAATCTCATTTCAGAAAGTTACTTACCCTTTGTTGCTCTGCCTGATCTTTCTGAAGCTGATATCTGTGTGGTGCGCTTTTCTAAGCACAAACTCTGATCTGCTCCATAGCCCGGAACAAGATGAAAAATGAACTGCAAAATCTTTGAGAGTCAGAGCTACCTGGTATTTTATTTACTCAATTTATGGCTCTAACCCAAAGGGAGGCCTTAAGGATTATAGTAATAAATAACATTCATTTTTAATAAAAATAAATAGATATGCCTGTTCCTTCCACCGAAGGCCTTACACTCCCCATTATCTCAATGAGGAAGGTTCTTAATGTTGATGCTTTATTATTTGAGGTGTTGAATCCATAGAAAATCTGATATATTATGAAAGTAAAATAGTTTAATATTTAATATGAGATTATTTATTTTATAACAATGTGCCCGCTGCCTAAGCCACTAGATAAAGCATAAGGGATATGTTTCTTTTCAGTATAAATAAATCATATAGACTCAATTTGCACTATATTTTACTAGAACAGTACAACTAAGAAAGCTGAAAACCATTTTGCCAGATTATAAGAATACTCTTCAAATCTAAATATTTCTTTAATATAATGTTTACTAAAAACATGAAATAGCATTTGGTTCAGTGCATGACATTTCTTAGCTCCTGAACACATATCTTTGAATTGGATTGGATTGGATTGAATGGGATTGGATTGGACTAAAACACACAATATAAAGGGGCGTTTTTGAATGATGGTTTGTTTTTTGCCACTGAAGAAAAAGCACTTAACTTAGGACAAACTTCCTCTTATGAATTTCTCTCTTGAGATACACAAAGAGCATCTATTAGCATCAGTGTAATCATACGCAACACACATGAAGTAAAAAAAGGAGGGAGGAAATAATGTAAATCAGTGAATTTTTAAAGTCATTTAAATATCTTTAATTGTCTGTGTTCTTTTTTTAATTAAAAACAGAACTTGACCATTTCAGAGAAGATCATCCTGAGGAAATGACCAGTAAATCATTCCTGAGCCCAGTGGAAATGTAATGAATAAGCTATTGCTAAACTGGAGGGTCTGAGGTGTCCAAATTGCCCTCTTAAAGCAAAGCTACACCTATTGTTCTGCTCCGATAAAAGGTGTCCAAATGAGATCCAGAAATCACATTTTCATGAATAGAAGTCTAGTCCAGAATACCCCAAGTTTCGAAATACCATCTTAGTTCAAGTTAAAAACTATAGCATGGGCAACAGTGGCTCAGTGGCAGAATTCTCGCCTGCCATGCCGGAGGCCTGGGTTTGATTCCAGGTGCCTGCCCAGGTGAAAAAAAGGAAAAACAAAACAAAACAAACTATAGTCCCAGGAACTTCTTTTCAAAGACATAAACTTTTATATGTTTTAGGATAGTTGTGATTCTTTGCAAGATCCTTAATAGGTATTAATAGTTAATATTTTGAACATTACTACATTCTTCTAAGAAACGTGTACTAGTTTTAATTCTCATAAAACGCAATGAGAAAGCTTAATATCCTACAGGCTTATTTTTTAAAAGGAGGGATTAGGATGCCAGCTCCTACCCCATGCTGGGTATTCTTCCTTGGATTATCTCTGACTTCAAACCTTCTTCCTTGGGCTTCCCCCCTGGAGTTCAGACAGTGGGAGAGCAGTGTTAATAGTCTCCTGATGCGCTGCATGTGTTCCTGGTCAGAAGTAAAACCACAGCTGCCTTGTCCGGAGATGCAGCATCTTTGCATCTGCACCAATCAACCACATGCCCTACAAGGGCACTAAAACTCTATGTAACAACTGAAGGCTTTGAAGGCAGGAAGTCCTTTCATGGCACAGGGGGTTATATGAGAGAGAAAGAAAGTGAAGGGAGAGAGGAAAACTACCCTCCTACCTTACATCTGGCATCAGAGAGAATCTATCCAGTTTTCTAATGATTTATTGAACATTATTTTTAAAAGACTTTCATTAAAACCAGCTGAGCACACAAAAAAAAATCTTTCAGAAAATGCCATTACTATCCCTATTCAGAGGCATAAATTTGGACACAAATTCACACAACCAGTGATTGGAATATAAGCACAAAAAATATATCTTAAGAATTATCTCATAAATGCTTTAAAACAAACTCTTCACTCTTCTTCAGTTGAAGTGAGGATGTGGGTATCTGGGTGAATGAGCCATGCTCTGCAATAGTAGATATCAGCCTATGTAGGATTTTGAGATGGCGGCAATCTACACAAACGAGAAAGTCAAACTCTATTGAGTGGTTTCCCACTTTTTTTTATACTCACCTATTTAATTCTCTCCCATTGCTGTTTCTTTCTCTGCTTTACCTCTTCCCAGTGTAGTAGGTAGAATCATATCCCCCAGAAAATAAATGTTAGTAATCTTAATTCACATTCCTGTGAGTGTGCACTCATTTTTTCAAATATTTAAAGTGAATCCAGGTGCGGACTCATTTGTGAGTAGGATCTTTGTTGATTTCCTTGATTGCCTTCATGTCCTCAATTTCATTTATTTTTGCTTTAATCTTTGTTATTTCTTTCCTTTTGTTTGCTTTGCCATTAGTTTACTGTTCATTCTCCACTTCTTCCAAGTGAACAGTTAATTCCTTCATTTTTGCTCTTTCTTCTTTTTTGATACAGGCATTTTAGCCAATAAATTTCCCTCTTAGCACTGCCTTTGCTGCCTCCCATACATTTTGATATGTTGTATTTTCATTTTCATTTCCCTTGAGATATTTACTGTTTCCTCTTGTAATTTCTTCCTTGACCCATTGGTTGTTTAAGAGTGTGTTGTTTAGCCTCCATATATTTGTAAACTTTCTGGCCCTCTGCCTGTTGTTGATTTCCAACATCATTCCTTGATGATCTGAGAAAGTGTTTTGTATGATTTCAAATTTTTTTTAATGTATTAAGACTTGCTTTGTGATCCAGCATATGGTCTATCCTTGATAATGATCCATGAGCACTTGAGAAAAAGGTGTGTCCTACTCTTGTGGGGTGTAATGTTCTGTAAATGTCTATTAAGTCTAGAATTGTATCTAAAGTGGTATGGTAACAGAGAAGGGAGTGAAGCTTATGAGGAGATACTCCTAAGAGTGAAGCTGATAATTAGATCGAAAAGGATAAGAAGGATCTTAGGCAGGTAGGGAACTGGTTGATGCATCAACGTGATAATTAAGGGAATTAGATAGACTTGGTGACAGAAAAGTTCACTTTGTTCTGTAAAGGTGTGTGATGGTCAGGTTCATGTGTCAACAGGCAAGCACTGGCCTATCTGTTGCTGTGAGGACACTTCATGGACTTAAATCATGAGCATATTGGCTGCATCCATGGCTAACTGCATCTGCAGTCAGGAAAGGAGAGTATCTTCTGCAAATGTGATGCTTAAATGAATCACTCCAAGGCTTTTAAGGAAGAGTCAGAAGAAACCATCTCTCTTTCTGCTTCAGTCAACCAGCCCCTCCTGAGAGTTAATGGAGGACCTTCATTGGAGCTGCCAGTTTGTGGCCCACCTTACAGATTTTGGACTCTTACATCCTCATGGTTGTGTGAGACACTTTTATAAATCTCATATTTACAGGTGTATCCTGTTTTTTCTGTTTCTCTAGTGAACCCTGACTAATACAAGGGAATGAGGCAATCAAAGACATAGACAATCCAAAGAGAACAGAGAAAAGTATGTGGAGGAAGAATGAAAAAGAGACAAAATAGAAAATTCCAGTAGGGAAATAAAATGGAGAGTGACTGGTGTCTTAGTTTGCCAGAGCTGCTATCACAGAGGCCACAAACAGATTTTGGCTTAACAATAGGAATTTATTGACTCACAATTTTGAAGCTAGGAGTCCACAATCAAGATATTGGCAAGGCTTACTTACTCCTGGAGTCTGGAGTGTTTTGGTGCTGGACACTAGCAATCCTTTCAGTTCCTTGGTTTGTAAATTTACCTCTCATCACATGGTTATATGCTCTCTTTTCTAGTCTGTGACTTCTAGGTTCCATTTATACAAGAACCTAGAATCCAGCAATCCATTAATATGTATTAATGACCACTTTGATTCAGTTAGCCAAATCTAAAAAGGACCTTCAAATATCCTACTCATGGAGTTAGGGCAAAATGGCAGCTTAGTAAGGTGTGGAATTTAATTTGTCCTCCAGAGAAACTAGTAAATAGCCAGCAACAGTACAGAAAAACTGCTGGGACTACATCAATGATTGGATACATAACATACACCAGCATGCACCAATATGGACAAGCTGAATTGGCTGAGACCCCACACAGAACTGTAAATTCCCTGAGCTGCAGAGGCTGGTGCCCCTCCTCCATAGGCATGACCGCCTGGCTCCCTAAGGGGAAATGAAGCAGACTTTACTAGCAGCAAGGGCTTAGCTCAACTAAGCTCCAATTGTGGAATTAATTAACAAATTCTGACTACTGAAAATAGGCTCCCAGTGCAGATAAATCTGGAGTAAGAGCTAAAAGTACTAGGAGTTTTTGCCCTGGCAGAGAGGGGCTCAGGGCTGATGGGAAAAACAAAAACAAACAAACAAGCAAAACAGAGGCTTTTTTAGTTGGGCTACACAAAATATTTGAAAAGGGCTGGACCCTATAAAAAGGGGGCACATAGAGCCTGGAGATACATAGAGCAATGTACCAACTTAAACTCTTGATTAACAGACCCCAAGAATGGGGTCCTGCTCTGAAAAGGATTTTTTTTTTTTGCTTTGTTTCTACTATTTAGCAGTTCTTTAGATAGTACTGCAAACCTTCTCAAGCTCCAACTGCCTCACGCAAGGGCAGAATTAAGCTTGTCTGGGAGAAAAAATAACTAGTCAAGTGAAAGAAGTTAACTCCCTAAAAGCTGTACCTTCCCCAAGAGAAAGGTGGAGCCCAGCTCAAATGGAATCCTTTTCTCAAGGAATTCAGGCCCCAGGAACTGGAGAACCGAAGCAATTAATGCCAATTTACAACCTCACCTCAGTCTCAACCATGCCCCTAGCAGGGAAAGTCTGCTGAATTTAAAGACACCACATCATTTTACACTGGTGGGAAGCCAGAGACAAGTATCACATACTGGCAGGATAGGAAAACACAGAGTCTAGAGGTTTCATAGGAAAATCTGTCAACATGCTGGGTCTCACTCTCAGGGAAAACTGATGCAGTCAATTCTTTACTCCTGAGAGAAGGCCAGTCTGGTTTGAGAAACTCTGACTGGGGTCTATAATATCTGAGTAAACCTTCCTCAAAAAAAGGAACGAAAGGAAGGAAGGAAGGAAGGAAGGAAGGAAGGAAGGAAGGAAGGGAGGGAGGGAGGGAGGAAGGAAGGAAGGAAGGAAGGAAGGAAGGAAGGAAGGAAGGAAGGAAGGAAGAAAAGGCCCCATATAAGCAGGACAAGAAACAGAAAAACAAGAACTGAAAAATTCTGATCAGTTAAACAAAACCTATGATAGAGGTCTAGAATAAGCAGAACTGAATGTCAAAGAACAGATAGAGAACAAAGCCATCCAGCAAGAAAATTCTAGGTAAGAGAGTGAAAACAATCTCCAGAATAGACTAATTAAGGATATCAAATGATCAGCATAAAATAACGAGTCATACTGGGAAAATCGAAGATATGTCCCTGTTGAAGGAACAAACCAACAATTCAAATGAGATACAGGAGTTGAAATAACTAATTCAGGATGTTTGAACAGACATGGAAAATATCATCAAAAATCAAATCAATGAGTTGAAGGAGGATATAAAGAAGGCATTGGGTGAACAAAAAGAAGAAATTGAAAGTTTGCAAAAACAAATCACAGAACGTATGAGAATGAAAGACATAGTAGAAGAGATGAAAAAGAAACAAATGATTATCCTCTCTTTAGATAAATCATTTCAATGTGTACCCTTCTAGAGTTCTCTATGCTTCCAGTGACCCATACCTCTTCTCACTTACACACTTTTGTAATCTCCTCCCCTTGAACTTGGGCTGGCTTCATGACCTGCTTGTTACCAGTAGAATGTGACAGAAGTGACCTTCTTTGACTTTTAAAGCAAAAGCAGATGAATCCTCACAGCTTCTGCCTTTGCCTCTGGGATACTCATTTGAGGACGTTGGCCAACATGTTTAAAGTCTAACGACCCTGTGATGACCATCATGCTATGAGGAAACCCAAGCTAGCCCCATGGAGAAGGTGCATGGAAAGCCAGCCCTGCTATTCCACTCCAGAAATGAGTTGAGTAACCACATGAGAAACCACCAGTGAGAACCGCCCAATTAAGTACAATAAACACAGAAATAGAAAAGATAATAATAAATTGCCATTTTCAGCCAAGGTTTGGGTGATTTAATATACAATATTAGACAACAATTTTTCTCTACTTTTCATCAATATAATAGCAAAGTCATTTTTCATTGTTTTTTAATTTGTTTTCCTGATAGCTAGTGAAATGAGCATTGTTTCATATTTTTCACGACATTGTTTCATATTTTTTAACCTCATTTTTATTCTTTTGAGACTTAATGTCCTTTGTAAAATTTTACTTGTTTCTGTTTTTTGTTTGTTTGTTTTAATCTTCACCTTCCATGAATTTTCATGTTATTTTCTCTACCAGGAATGAGCTACACCAACCATTCCTTATATATTCTCCCTGTCTGAACTTTTTGTCCTTTAACTTGACTTCATATTTCAGACTCATTAAGACTTCCTAGTTCCTCTTGGTTGAAAGCAACTTCCCTGTCCATTAAATACTCTGAACACTTTGAATATCTGTTACAGGATTAGCAATATTCAAACTTGTTTTAAATTTATGTCTGTAGAGTCACTGACAGCATGGATACATATTATAATATATTAATATATATTCAATTTTAGTGTATGTTTTTTTTTTTTACATTTAAGAATACTCAGTGGTTACTTGTTAAAGAAATAAAATTTATAAATTTTTTAAAATCCTGGATTTTAGGAATTGATAGATTAAACATTTCTACTTCAAATTAGTTCCAGTTAACTAATGAGTTACATGTTATAGGTGAGAGAAAGGTGGAGTTATATAAACTCCTGGTTTATAACCTGGGTTACAAGATGCTTGAGATGACCCATCCAAGGTCATGAATGAGGAAGATGAGCCAAATTCATGAGGAAATGTGATAAATTCTTTTAGAGATTTGAAGGTCTTGCTGAAATATCCATGCAAAAGATATTAAAGAATAGTAAAATTACCACTGAGAGAAACTAGAGCAGTTTTTGAGTACAACAGATTGCGTTAAACTCCTGACCACTCATATATAAATATTCAGCATATCCCCAGATCTACTGACTGAGGTACATAGCCTGCATCCAATGGGCATCTTGAAGTCACTGTGCTCCATGTATTTCGCACTCACAAAATTTATATGAACATTTAATGAGGTCTTTGAATGATAAATACACAGTATCTTTCAGATGGCAAATCTAAGATCAAACCAAATTAAATCAGTGAAACTGTCCAAGGAGGGATCTTCCACCCAAAATAGAAATAAATAAATAAAATAAACAGTTACAGCAGAATTATAGGTAAAAACTGCTTAGGAGCTGGTTGGAGATTCACTGGACAGTAAAGAAAACTGTGATAGAAGATCATTACCTTGAAAACATGAATGAAAAGAGTAGGGGGTAGATAGTGGGCTGACGGTATAAATTTGAAGCCTAGCTTTGTTTCTTTGCTTTGGCTTGGTTTGGTATAGAAGAAGATTGCAATGTGTACAGCTTAAGGTTAAGGAGCCCATAGAGAAGGAGATACTGAGGCTGGAGAAACAAGGGATAGACTGAGGAAATGTCGGGGAAAAAATGAGGGAAAAATGGAATCATGAAGACAGGTAGACATATTGTCCTTGAGTAGGAAGGAAAAGAGTTCATTCTATGATTCAGAGGGCAAGGGTGCCACAAGGGAGGGAAAGGAGGAGGGGAACAGAAGACTGTTGGAGAATTTCAGTGGGGTGGAGGCATGGATTTAAGTGAAGGCATATCTGATGTCCTGCGTTTTCTCTGTGGGGTGGAAAGTAAGGCTATCTGCCAGAGAAGAGGTAGGAGGGAGTCAGGAAAGGGGGAAACAATTGGGAATGTTTGCTGAGAGAAATAAGGTAGGGATAAGGCAAGGATGAGTAAAACTCTAAGTGCAATATTGCTCCAATGAATATCGAAGGAAAAAATAATTCCATAATTTGTATATGTTACCCTATACAAATGGAAATAATGCAAGAGACAAATCTGAAATAATGGATGGCAATGCTATCCAGCTATTGTGGATTTGATTCAAGATTGAAGATCCTCTGGAAGTCATTTTATTGCTGTTCAGGTAACTTCACTTAAAGGAAGTGAATGTATAGACTTTTTACCATTTTCCTGACATTGTACTAAAACTTAGGGATACAGAAATGAACAACTTGCCTTGAAGATTACTGATATAAGATATATGTTATCAGATATTAAGTATTGGGTAATATATTTGATAATTGTGTTAGGATTCTTCAGGGAAACAGAACCAACAGAAGATATCTGTAAATGTGAGATTTTATAAAGCTGTCTAATGCAAATGTGGGGATGCACAAGTCCAAATTCTGCAGGGCAGGCTGCAAGCTGACAGCTCTGATGAAGGTCTTCAATGAATTCCCCAGGAGAGGCTGGCTAGCTGAAGTGGAGAAAGAGAGATCCTCTCTTCTGACTTCTCCTTTTAAAACCTTCATCTGATTATATAAAAAGATCCCTAATTGTGGAAGACACAACCCTAGACCGACTGCAGATGTAGTCAGCCATGGATGCAATCAACGTGCTGATGATTTAATAAACTAGCCTTCTGTTTTATTAACCAGTCACAAAATGACCTTGCTGTAACGTTAGGCCAGTGCTTGCTTGACCAGACAACTGGGCACCACCACCTGGCCAAATTGATACATGATTCCAAACCATGACAGTAGTGTTTGGTAAAATATTTGGTAAGACATTGATTTGAAAACAGTAAAATAGACTGGGAAGTTGCCTCTCTGATGTGATATAAATAGTACTAGGAGGTTCCTACACAAAAAGTGGCTCTCCTGCTACTTGAAACTTTTCCACTAACAATTCACTTGTTTGAGTATGAAAAGCTTTTCAGTTATAAAGCTTTTCTCTTAAAATCATCCTAATACCTTGAGGATTATTAGATGAGGATAAAGCCCTGAAATAATGGGAAAGTTTTATCTATAATAGAAAGGTAGCCCCTTGGGGTGCAGAGTACCTAGGGGTCTTGAAATGGGATCTGAAGAAGTAGTCTTGAAAATTGATAAATAACTGTATTTTGATTGGAACTTTTAGCCTGCTTCTAGGCCTTGGTAGAGACTGAATGCTTAACTATTGGCCGCCAAGTTTCCCTGAGACCTGAGTTGCCTATCGTGAGCTGGGTGTTGTCTGACCCACCAAGCCATAATGTTGGGCATGCACAGCAGCATTCCATCATAAAATGGAAATGGTATATACAAGATAGGGCCAGAGCATGTCCTGAAGGCACAAGTAAGTTACATGAAGAAGTGGCCCATATGCCCATAGTCTCCACTCCTGCTACATTACCTTCTCTCTCCCAGACCAGAACTATGACCCATTGGGGAGTTCCTTACAATGAAATGACTGAGCAAGAGAAAACTGGGGTCTGGTTTACAGATGGTTCAGCATGATATGCAGGTACCACCCAAAAGTGGTGTCGCTGAAGGACAGTGGTAAGGGGAAATCCTCCCAGTGGACATAACTTTGAGCAGTGCACCAGGTTGTTCATTTTGCTTGGAAGAAGAACTGGCCAGAGGTGCATTTGTATCTGCTAATGGTTCAGCTGGATGATCAGGGACTTGGAAAGACCATAATTGGAAAATTGGTAACAAACAGGTCTGGGGAAGAGGTATGTAGATAGACATTTCTGAGTGGGCTAAAAACTTAAGATATTTGTGTTCCATATGAATGTTCACCAGAGGGTATCTTCAGCAGAGGAAGGTTTTAATAATTAAGTGGATAAGATGACCTGCTCTTTGGATACCAGTCAGCCTCTTTCCCCAGCAACTCCTGTCATTGCTCAATGGGCTCATGAACAAAGTGGTCATGGTGGTAGGGATGGAGGTTATTCATGGGCTCAGCAACATGGACTTCCACTCACCGAGGCCAACCTGGTTAAAGCCCAATCTGCTGCTAAGTGCCCAATCTGCCAGCAGCAGAGACCCACATTCAGCCCCAGATATGGCACCATTCCCCAAGGTGACCAGCTGGCTACATTGGAGCACTCTCTTTATGGGAGGGGCAGCAATTTGTTCTATCTGGAATAGACACATACTCTGGATATGGGTTTGCTTTCCCTGCATGCAATACTTCTGTCAAACTATCATCCATGGACTTACAGAAGGCCTTATTCATCATCATGGTCTTCCACACAGCATTGCTTCTGATCAAGGAACACACTTCACAGCAAATGAAGTACAGGAATGGGCACATGTTCCTTGAATTCTCTGGTCTTACCATGTTTCCCATCATCCAGAAGCAGCTCGATTGATAGAACGGTGGAATGCCCTTTTGAAAACTCAATTATGGTGCCAACTAGGTGCAATACCTTGTGGGACCGGGGTTATATTCTCCAGGAAGCTGTGTATGCTCTGAGTCAGCATTCACTGTATGGTGCTGTTTCTCTCATAGCCAGGATCCATGGGTCTGGGAACCCATGGGTGGAAATGGGAGAGGTACCACTCACTATTAACCCTAGTGATTCACTAGGAAAATTTTTGCTTCCTGTCCCTGCAACCTTGAGCTCTGCTGATCTACAGGCTTTAGTTCCAAAAGGGAGAGTGCTTCCACCGGGAGAAACAACAGTGATTCCATTGAACTGGAATCTAAGACTGCCACCTGGTTACTATGGGCTACTCATGCCTCTGGATCAACAAGCCACAAAGGCAATTGCATTACTGGTTAGGGTGATTGACCCTGACTATCAGGGGGAAATAGGACTGCAAGTACACAGTGGAAGTAAAGAAGAGTTTTACTGGAATATAGGAGATGCCCTAGGGTGTCTTTTAGTAGTGCCATGCCCTGTGATTAAAATCAAAGGAAAACTGCAACAACCCAATCCAGGCAGGACTACCAATGGCTCTGAAACTTCAGGAATGAAGGTTTGGATCACCCCACCAGGCAAAGAACCATGGTCAGCTGAAGTGCTTGCTGAGGGTAAAGGGAACATGGAATGGGTAGTGGAGAAGGTGATGATAAATATGAACTATGACCACATGATCTTGTAATTGTAATGAGGATTGTAATGCTGTTTTGTTCATATTATGGTATTTAAGTTGTAAGATATCAAGTTTGAGAATGAATATTACCCAAGGACTTAAACCCTATTCTGGAGAGATTTAATGCATTTCCAGTTGTACACAGGACAGTTGAGTATTGTTAGTCAAGGAGAAAAAAATGTGCCTTTTATTGTTTTCTATTTAGAGATTAAGTATAGTTTAAGGTGATGTGTATATCTGCCAAGTTGACAAGGGGTGGACTGCTTTGATTAGGTTCATGTGTCAACTTGCCCTGGTGGTGGTACCCGTTTGCCTCTTTGGGCAAGTGCTGGCCTGTCTGTTGCAATTGGGACATTTATAGAATTAACTCATGATCGATGTGATCATTTAGTAGTCAGCCAAGGAGAGCATCTTTTGCAATGAGTGATGCTTAATCTAATCACTGGAGGGCTTTTAAGGTTTCATAAGAGACCGTCTCTCTTCCTGCTTCAGGCAGCAAGACTCTCTGTGGAGTTTGTCCAGACTATTCATTGGAGTCATCAGTTTCATAGCCTGCCCTATGTATTTTCGACTCTATGTTCCCGTGGTTATGTGAGACACTTTTATAATTTTTATATCAATGGCTATTTCCTGCTGATTCTGTTTCTCTAGAGAACCCTAGCTAATATAGGTACACTATGTAGATCTTTGTGTTTATGTCTATATATTCCAGAATAAACTTTAGGTTATTGACTAGTCATTGCAATGGGATCCAGGATATATGAGAAGGGAGTTTAACTGAGTTGTCAAGAGTTACTTTTGTTAAATGATGACAGGACACATAAATATTCACTTGCATTTTTGACATGTAATATTGTTACTCTGAAAAAAAATGAGCAATTTTAAACCAGAAATTTAGCATGAAATATATAAAATATGATGTCAATAAGGTACTAATATCCCAAATGAGTTAAAAGTTTCTAAGGTAACGTAAATCATAGTGATGTTTATTATTTACAGCAATAACCTAGATATCAATTGGAATCATCCTGTCCAAGAAGAGTTGAATAAAATGGGTTTGGGCTCACTATCCCAGTACTATAGGAAGGACTTCCTCAGATGTGTGTGATTTTTGAGTTTTACATTGTGCAGGCCTCCTCTGACTCCAGGTTTCAGCCCCAATCCATATGATTTAACTTCTATCTCGTCCTCCCGGCTGTTCTTACCTCTCTACTCTGCACCAATGCAGATATGATTGATTCCTTTTTCTTTGATTTATGCCCAGGTACTTGGCCTCATCCTTAAATATCTCAGCCTCTCTTCTGGGATTTACCCCAATTTAATTATGCAAAGTGATTTAGCCAGACTCACTGCTGTGTTCTGCTAGACCAGGAGGTCTCCTCCTGGGTCACGTTTCTCAGTGAATAAATAAAAGTATTGGTCTTTCTTTTCTAACTTCTTCACTGGTGACTGGAAATGGTATAGGAGAGAATTATAAGACAGAGTGACCTTCATCAACTTTGGTTTTAAATGGTGATTTTTTTTTCTCAAGATATCTCATTGATCTCCATCAGTTTCATTGCTGTCCCACAAAGGTCAGGTTACATTAGAAATAGTAAGTTATCATTTCTGTTGAGGAAGCAGTACCCTTTCAATGCACCAGCAACAAAATCAGTGCTTCCTGCAATTTGATTTTAGTGAAGAAATCCTGCGCGCACGCGCACACACACACACACACACAACACACATACACGTGACACGTAATAGCTTCTACATGATAGGAAAAATTCAAGGACAAATATGCATGACACCCACAGAGGTAGGTAATAGGAGGAAGTCTAAGAAAAAAATAGTCTGGTCTGGCATTGAAAAACATTCCCAGAGTAGTGACTGTTTATCAAGAAGGTTGTGAACTGAGAAGTCACATTTTTAGTGTAGGCAAAAGTTCAAATGACCAAAGTAGCTCCAATCAAAATACAGTTATTTATCAGTTTTCAGGACTGCTCCTTCAGATCCCATTTCAAGACCCCTAGGGTCTCTGCACCCCAAGGGGCTACCTCTCTATTATAGATAAAACTTTCCCATTATTTCAGGGCTTTATCCTCATCTAATAATCCTCAAGGTATTAGGATGATTTTAAGAGAAAAGCTTTATAACTGAAAAGCTTTTCATACTCAAACAAGTGAATTGTTAGTGGAAAAGTTTCAAGTAGCAGGAGAGCCACTTTTTGTGTAGGAACCTCCTAGTACTATTTATATCACATCAGAGAGGCAACTTCCCAGTCTATTTTACTGTTTTCAAATCAATGTCTTACCAAATATTTTACCAAACACTACTGTCATGGTTTGGAATCATGTATCAATTTGGCCAGGTGGTGGTGCCCAGTTGTCTGGTCAAGCAAGCACTGGCCTAACGTTACAGCAAGGTCATTTTGTGACTGGTTAATAAAACAGAAGGCTAGTTTATTAAATCATCAGCACGTTGATTGCATCCATGGCTGACTACATCTGCAGTCGGTCTAGGGTTGTGTCTTCCACAATTAGGGATCTTTTTATATAATCAGATGAAGGTTTTAAAAGGAGAAGTCAGAAGAGAGGATCTCTCTTTCTCCACTTCAGCTAGCCAGCCTCTCCTGGGGAATTCATTGAAGACCTTCATCAGAGCTGTCAGCTTGCAGCCTGCCCTGCAGAATTTGGACTTGTGCATCCCCACATTTGCATTAGACAGCTTTATAAAATCTCACATTTACAGATATCTTCTGTTGGTTCTGTTTCCCTGAAGAATCCTAACACAATTATCAAATATATTACCCAATACCTAATATCTGATAACATATATCTTATATCAGTAATCTTCAAGGCAAGTTGTTCATTTCTGTATCCCTAAGTTTTAGTACAATGTCAGGAAAATGGTAAAAAGTCTATACATTCACTTCCTTTAAGTGAAGTTACCTGAACAGCAATAAAATGACTTCCAGAGGATCTTCAATCTTGAATCAAATCCACAATAACTGGATAGCACTGCCGTCCATTACTTCAAATTTGTCTCTTGCTTTTTTTCCATTTGTATAGGGTAGCATTTACAAAATATGGAATTATTTTTTCCATTGATATTCATTGGAGCAATATTGCACTTAGAGTTTTACTCATCCTTGCCTTATCCCTCTTATTTCTCTCAGCAAACATTCCCAATTGTTTCCCCCTTTCCTGACTCCCTCCTACCTCTTCTCTGGCAGATAGCCTTACTTTCCACCCCACAGAGAAAACGCAGGACATCAGATATGCCTTCACTTAAATCCATGCCTCCACCCCACTGAAATTCTCCAACAGTCTTCTGTTCCCCTCCTCCTTTCCCTCCCTTGTGGCACCCCTACCCTTCTGAATTGTAGAATGAATTCTTTTCCTTCCTACTCAAGGACAATATGTCTACCTGTCTTCATGATTCCATTTTTCCCTCATTTTTTCCCCGACATTTCCTCAGTCTATCCCTTGCTTCTCCAGCCTCAATATCTCCTTCTCTATGGGCTCCTTAACCTTAAGCTGTGCACACGGCATCTTCTTTTATACCAAAACCAAGCCAAAGCAAGAAACAAAGCTAGCCTTTGAATTTATAACCTCAGCCCACTATCTACCCCCTACTCTTTTCATTCATGTTTTTCAAGGTAATAATCTTCTATCACAGTTTTCTTTACTGTCCAGTGAATCTCCCACCAGCTTCTATGCAGTTTTACCTATCATTCTGCTGAAATCGGTTTTAAGTTGAGGTTTCATATTAAGTTCTCAACTTTGTAGAAGAAGAGACTGTGATTAGCATCTAATTCAGCTGTGAGGTAACAATGAATTGCCAACCTTAAGATGTTTTGTTTAAAAATTTTAATCTTATAGCCCACCAAGTCTGTATTTTCACTACCATAGATATTTTCTAGGACCAGTGTTTATGCAAAAAATTTAGTGAGGTCTTTGCATGACAAATATGCAGTATCTTTCAGATGCTAAATCTAAGATCAAGCCAAATCAAATCAGTAAACAACTGTCCAAGGAGGATCTCCGCCCCCAAATAAAAAAGTTAATATTAAGTGTGAATTTCAGTATATTTGGTGTTGACATTTGTACTCCCTAGAGAAGAGAATATAAAATTTGCAAGTAGTTCAAACAAAACATGTGCAAATTATAAGTAAATATGCTTATTAAAAGGCATTTGTTTAATGGTCAAAGAGAAAATATTTTAAAAATTATCTAACATTATGAAATGACAAATGAACTATCTTGTTGTTCTATTTAATATTTTTATCACAGATTCATTTTGCATTGGTATGGTTCTATTAAAGCTGACAAAATGTGCAGGTATTGATCCTTAATGTTAAATTCAAACTTGTTTGTCCAAGATGACCGTCTTTCACTGAAAATGCATTTCAATCTCTGTTTATCAAATTTCAGATGGTTTACTAAAACTGCCAACAAGAGGATTAATTGATGCCAATTATAGGACCTTTCTCAGAGGAATTGAAATGGGTCCACATTTTCATTTTGCACACATTACTTATCTTCCCTCAATTTAATAATAATGGCTAGCCACTTTGATGCCACTCTGGATGAAAATACTTTACCTGAATTGTCTTATATAAGTTTTGATCAGAAGCTAAATCAAGACACCTTATCATGGGTGCTGATATTGCAGATTTACCACTATTTGAATTTGATTTTCAGCTTTAGTAATATTTCTGCTCTTATCGTAATGAAATACCACTTTCAGAAGAAACAAAAATACAATTTTAAAATACTGTTAAGATGCAACTCTCAGAAACGTCTATTTTTGGAAAAGGCAAAAATAGCACAAGCTGTGCTACTAGTGCACACATGTCAGAATTGACGATGCAAGAACACTAATTTTAGTCACATTCTGAGTGGCAGTTGTTATTTATGATGCTTCTGCCTTAATATAAATTACGATTCGCCGCCCAAAGTTAATGTCCTGCCTCCACAAATCCCACTGAAATACCTCCTATTTGAAAGCTACTATACATATCTATAGCATCTCAATGTTTTATTCTTGTAGGTAAAGTATGATATTCTTATATTATGAGAAGAATTTCTCTCCACATGTTTTTTTAATTTTTAAAGGTAGAATTTTGCCTCAAAATTAGGAGGAGAGTGGGGGGTAAAAAATCTATCAATTACTGCATTCTATGATATGCCAGACATTGCAATTGTCTAATATAAGCATAAGAGTGGTTTTATATTGTAGATAAAAGGATCCCTTCTCAAGGATGAGGAAATGGAAACCAATCATTTGGTGGCACCATCCTGCAAGGCAGGGTACAGCCTAGAAAATGGAAGGAAAGCTGGAAAGGATGACTTGTAGCAACCAAGACATTTAAATAGTGAATGACTCTGCTCTGAGTGTGAACACTTTAATATGAGTTTAAAGCTTATATGTATGCTTAAGTGAATGTAACATGTAAATGAGATTTCTGTTCTTTACCTAAAAATATATGAAGAAAACTCAACTTATTTATTTTGGTCTGCATACCAGTATATGACTCTTATTTACAGGAATGGGGGAGTTACTTAGCTAAATAAACTTTTTTTTAAATTAATTTCCTCACCACTACCAAAATATCTTCTTGAGAGCACAATATACATAACTGAAGTCTGGTGCAAAGGAACCAGAGTCTAAATTTCTGGATAGTTAGAAGAGGAGATAATCCTGGAGGTCAAAAGTGGAAGATGTTACCTAGATAGTAAAGAGACCACAAAAATGACTGCAGAGATTGACATGTGCCAATTATTAGTATCATTCTTCCTATGTGGGAGGTCATTTAATGTTTTCCTTTTCATAGGATTTAGAATAAAATTTGGAAAAATAAAATGTCATGTGTCTCTCTTGGTCCATATGTATAGCTTTTTTCTATAGAGTAAACTCTTCCTGGTAATAACACTGTATGGACTCTCTTATTACACTGAGCATCACAGAATCTAAATCTGCTGCATCAGTAAATTCTAATCCATCATTTTAAAATTATGAATTAAAGTGTGATGGCTAAATTTTATCTTAAAAATCACTCACTGCAAATGATCATTGCGCGTTACGTAAACTTCCTGAGAGATCTTACTCTTCTGCATGTCTCTAAAATACCTTTATGTTTTGCTTTGTTTTTAAACAACAGTGCTAAGAATATCCATAAAGAGGTCTATGGGTTTGTTAGTGAAGGATTCAGGTAAATTTCAGATTATGTCTAAAATCATACCTCATTTTTAAAAAATAACTCAAAAAATATCTCAATTAAAAAGTTATGCCAATAGCATCCACTTGGTATCTAAAATGTAAGTAGTAAAAAAGCAAAAGAGGCAAGAAAAATGAGCAAAAGTACTAAAAAAAATAGCTGTGTAATTTTTCTAGTCCCAAGACATTTTAGAAGAAAATTGAGTGAAAGGAGAGAAAGCTTTATTTTTTTTAAATCTTTCATCAATCATTGATTAATTTGAGAATCATCTGCTGCATCCGTTTTACAAAGTTAAATTTATAACAGCAGCAACAAGTAAGCAACAACTACTAAAACAGCTAAAATACTCATAAGTACACATTTTTTACTTTGATTCAAATTTCATTTACTTTAGTCACAGAAATAGTTCACAAACTCTGTTCTTTGCTTCTTATTTGCAGGTTTGTGCTTTCATTTTGTGCCCATCTTTCTATAAATTTACAGTTTAAATGGAGGAAATACCTTTGCCTGAGGAGTCGAGCATAAGTGGACTGAATGAGAAGATATTCAAAAGGATAAGGCATACAAAAATCCAAAAGGATTTACTTAAAAGCAGTCTAATTAAATCTGATAAATTTCTGGATAATTTTCTCATTAATTAAGATCAAATATAGAAACATTTGCAGAGGGATTTCAGGAGCTATATTAATAGAACCTGAAACTTTGATGTCTCCATAGATTAGAAAAATCTATGGGGTTGGCAGGGGGTGGAGGTATGTGTGATTATTTTTTAATGCCATCACACAACCTTGGGCAAATGAATAACAAATAACAGAAGGAAGGTTATACTTAACAATGGAAAAAAGAGTGTTTAATTGAAGCAAAGACCTTTTAAAATATCAAACATCATATTAGTTAAATAACATTATTTTCCCATAAGCTTATTTTCTGAAAGACAGTATCAGAATATTAACTGCATCCTAAAAGCTCTTTTAAATGTTACAAAATGTCTGTAGAGAATGGAGCCCTAACATGTCCAAGATCTCATTTTTAAATGTGTATTTCATACAGTGGGAATTTGACATAAAGAAAAAGATTTCAGTGTTGTAGTAGAACATCATTTTGAATGTCAAAAAAATCCTCAGAGGACCCGATAACAAGAACCACTCAGTACAAAATCATCCATGTACTGTGATATACTGAGAACTCCTTAATAATGATAAAGAAAAGAGTAAGAAATGAATGTAGTTGCATAGAACATTTGCTGAAATTGCTAGAGGGATGAAGGGAAACTCTGATCCATATGTTATGGGAATGAATGAGAAGATGTTTTAGACAAAGAGATTTTTATCAAAAATAATTTAAAATATCCACCTTCTCTGGGATTGCCTCCTGGCATTTAGGTTTTCAACAGTTTTTACTTTAAACAGCCTCAACATAAGATCAGCGTTCATGTCAATAAATATCTGAAGTCTGAAATAATCATTCTTAGCCAGCTATATCAATAAACAGCAAAAGGCCAAATGAGAGAAGGAAAATATGGTGATTGTCCAACACAGTTGAGAAATTTGCAAGCTATTAACAGTTTAATATCATTAATAAGGATGAATCAAGTGAAATAAGTGATTATTGAACATATTTATCAGAAAATGGGCAGATTATTCCTAGGAAATATTTTCTTTATCAATGTTCAGTATACACAAATCTAACTTCTAATGTATAAATGGTATATATTATAGAATATAGAGCAGGGGGGCTAAGCACTTTAAGTCCATTTTAGTCTTCACAGCATAATAGATTTATTATTTTGATTTCATTTTCCAGATAGGAAAACCAAGTTGCCAAAATGATAAGAACAACACTTGATATTCCATAATGAGAAAAGACTGAAGCAGGGATTTTCAACAAATATTCTCTGACACCAAACTCTCTGTTCTTTTTACAATATACTGCTTCTCACAGTTATGTATTCCACAGACATTTATTGTTTGCCTAGCACAGTATGTGAAATAGTTATGCGATTTCCCATTAGACAAACTTGGATCTAAATGTAAGTTCTACTAGTTGTCCTCCCACTATATAGCTATGGGCTGGTTATGTAATTTTTCTGATTCTTGTTTCCTCCTCTAGAAAATGGAGATGCTGGTAGGATCTTCTTCATGGTGTTGTTATGAACATTCATTATTATGGGCATTAAATACTTAGCACAGTCTAGATATAAGGAACATTGTCAGGAAATGGTATTTCTTCCCACTGGTACTTCGTGGAGTTAATCTGAAGATAAAATGAATTGGCATATATCAATTTCTTGGCACATGAAAGTGTTAGTTTTAATCTTTCCCATTCTACTAGAAAAATACATAATACATACCTGTTGGGCAGAATAATTCTGTTTTTGTCTGACACTGAAACCCGCAGATGATTAAAAGAAAATTATAGACATAGTTTACTGAAAACATAATTACTGTTGAACAAACTGCTTATGATTTCAGCCAGATTTTTGTGGGATTTATGAAAATAAAAGAAGAGGGAATCATAGAAGAAGCAGGATGAAACATTCATTTTTCCTTCTCCTTATGAAAAAAAGTCATTTTTCTTTTGCTTCATCTGTCAAGAAGGAAGACTGAGATTACCTTATTTGAATTCAAGGAGTATGACAAATGTTTATCAAATGAGTGTACGACTGTTCTTTCAACACTGTGGGGTATGTGTGTGTGTGCACATGCGTGTGTGTTCTCAAATTAGTATAGTTCAAAAATAATACCATATAAGAGAAAGATAAAGGATAATAGGCTAGGTAAAAGGAAGATTTTCATCATGGGAAAAACTATTCTATCTTGGCTTGTAACCCATAGAGTTGTTTGGTTCTGGTGCTGGTGGCTTGGACTAATGGAATTTTCTGGCACAAGCATTGGAAGAACCTGGTCTGAATCTTTGCCATTAAATCAGTCAATGAAACAAAGCTCTTCATTTCTGTTGCCCAAGCATCCTCTTTGTAAATAATAGCAGTGCCTATCATGAATTGAAAACTTACCATAAGTCAGCTTTTTATATCCATTAAATTATTTGATCCTCCAAACAATAGTTGGGTACTATTGTTATGTATTTTACTTATTAGGGATCGTTGGCACTGAGAAATTTAAATAAAATATCCTGGATCTAAAGCAAGTTAGTACCAGAGCCAGGATTAGAACCCAGACAGACTAGCACAAGGGCTGCACTCTCAACAAGTTACTATGTGTAAACAAGTCAGTCTAGGTGACTGCAATCGGCTTCTTCCGGAACTAACAGTCTTTGAGCTAATTTGGATAGCTTACTATCCAGAAATATTTTAGCTCACAATTAAAATGCTTCACAGATACAAATTATGTTTTTCAAATATAAATGGAGACACACTTATAAGATTTTTAGTTCCTAAGAACAATTCTCATAAGATATTTTTGTTTTACTTTCATAAACTCTTCTCTCAAGGGATAATCTTACTCTTCTCATAGTATTTGGTAGAGAAATGGTCTCTCTTCCAGTGTAGCTTTCCTTCTTTAATACCAATATGATTTTTGCTATAGATGCAAAAAAATATTATTTTTATTATATCTATTCAGTGTGTGTTAGGCAATATTTACATGAATGGGAGAAAAATACAATCCTAATAGTAGAGTTTATCTACTGAAAGGCTCTGGCCATTCAATAGCGCATAAGAAAGGCAGTGACTAGCTCATGAAATGTGCATTCTCTCTGTATGAAAAAAAATACTGCCACTTCTCAGTTTACAAGTGGTTAATTTAGAGAAACCAATTATAGAATACTCAAAGGACTGTATAGAGTTAGAGACTTCTGAAGCCTAGGTCACTTTTTTTGCCTAACAAACACACACACACATATGCAAGTACCAGTAAAAGATTCAATCCAGAGTTTCAGATGCCTAAATCTTTTTGACACCTGTTGACATTTGTGGCCTTATTGCTGAGATCGGGGTGAAGGAGAAGGGGTAAGAAGGAAAGCATCACTCTAATCTTTATTCATTTTCACTTTTATCCTGTTAATTCATAATGTGAGTGAAACCTGTATTTTTAAACTGAAAAGAAAAGGGTAGTCTATTCACTCTTTCTAGGTGTATGCAAACCACTTGAAAACAATTAGATGTCAATGGAATTGTTAATTATCCTGGGGTCACCACCTTTTGTGAAGCAATTCAGAGTAAAAGGGAGGTGTGGCTTAGCTCACAGCAGGTTCAAACAGCCCTCTAATTGAAAAATTTTTTACTCAGCAGTTGGGTTAGCTAGAGAGGTTGAATCACATTTACTCTCTTCCTGTAGAAGAAAACAGATGGATCATTAGCGTATCATTCATTCATTCCTAAAGCAGATGCCTATTGGTTTTCTGATATGAGCTCCAGGCTCTGGCCATCCAATAGCACATAAGCGAGGCAGTGACTAGCTCATGAAATGTGCATTCTCTCTGTATGAAAAAAAATACTGCCACTTCTCAGTTTACAAGTGGTTAATTTAGAGAAACCAATTATAGAATACTCAAAAGACTGTATAGGGTTAGAGATTTTTGAAGCCTAGGTCACTTTTTTGCCTAATTCCAAACACTAGGCGGGTGAAGATGCTGTATCTTCACTTAGGATAAAGAATTAACAAATTACATAAAAGTACAGCCCCAGCCAACCAACAAAACACTAGTCTGTCCCATTTGTATCCTAGTCCCAAGATTCCCATTCTTCTTTGAAGGAGTCACCACTGCTAGTTTCTATTACCAATATCCCAATATGGAATCTGACATTGAAATCAACATTTTCGCATAGAATCAATTAAGAATTACATTTATATATTTGAAATAACGTAAGTAGTTTTAACACTACTAATCCTAAATCAGGAGCCAACAGTTCTGTTCCCTGCTCTTGTATTTAACAGCTAATTAATATTGGGCAACTCTTTAATTTATCTAGTTCTCATTTTCCTTACCTGCAAAATGGGAACAAGACTATCCCTTTCTAATTAACAGTGCTAGCTTAAAACAAATACTGTATATGAAATTTGAAAATTAAATGACTGTACAAATGCATAGCATTTTAAGAACTACTATGATTTCATTCTATGAAATGGGAATAATAATATAATTCTCCCAGCATAATTTTTCAGCTAAAATAGACATTTCCAAAATGTGGTCTGTGAAGGTTCAAGTCAAAATTATTTTCAAAATAATAATAGTAAGATATATTTCCCTTTTTCACTCTTGTTCCTGAATGTATTTTAGATTCCTCCAGACGCTACAGGACACACTTTTGCGTGTCAATATTATAACAGGTTAAATGCAGAGGCAGAAATGAGGATCTAGAATAATGTCTCCTATTAAACCAGATATTAAAGAACTTTTCCAAACTATTAGAAAATGTCATTGTCATGGTCAGGTTCATGTGTCAACTTGGCCAGGTGGTGGTACCCATTTGTCTGGCTGGGCAAGTGCTGGCCTGTCTTATGCTATGAAGACATTTCATAGAATTGAATTATGATCACATCAGCTACATCTACAGCTGATTCCATTTGTAATCAGCCAAGGGGAGTGTCTTCTTTAATGAGTGATGCTTAATCTAATCGCTGGAAGCCTTTCAAGGAGGATTCAGAAGAGACAGATTCTTTTCCTACTTCAGCCAGCAAACCTCTCCTGTGGAGTTCGTCTAGACCCTCCCTCAGAATCATCAGCTTCACAGCCTGTTCTACAGATTTTGGGCTCCACATTCCCATGGTTACATGAGGCACTTTTATAAATTTTATAATTACAAATATTTCCTATTGATTCTGTTTCTCTAGAGAACCCTAACTAATAAAACTTGATACCAGGAGTGGGTCTTAAGAAACAGAATCTTAAAAATGGGTTTTTATGAATGGTTTTCTACCCTGACTGGACTCAGAGGCACTGAGGATTCTGATTCCCATAATCAGAATGACATTGTGAATCCATGGAGTGAGTTGGCAAAAGAGATAATCAAAAGATCACCATTCGATTCTTCTAATGCTTTGCTTGTATGAAGCCAGGCTCTGGGGGATAATGTTTTTGACACCTTTATGGAGTTTCGTGGAAATGGGAAGTATAGAGATGTTGGCTGGTTGTTGTTAGATATACTGTATACATTAACAAGTGAAAGGGATGGGCTTAAGACTTCAAACGAGAAGCTTAAGCACTGTCTGACAGATGTAGATGTTTCTGGATGTGTTCTGAAGGAAAATCTTGTTTCCTGTAGCTGTAGAGTTGAGATCTCTGAAAATCAGACTGTTATTGTTAGAGTAGCAACTTTACAACATAACCTGAAATCTCAATCTTACATGGTGTCTTCCATTAAAGTGAAGGCATTGATTGGAAAGGAGTGGGACCCTGAAAAATAGGATGGCGACATATGGATTGATAATGATGCCAGTGGAGAGGTTGAAGCCCTAGGTCATGCTGAGTCTTCTCTAGATAACCCTGTAATAGTCTCCCTGAGGACATAGCTGTCCCACCTCCAGTCTGCCTTGAGGAGTTGGCCACCAACCTCCACCTGAAGGGATTAGCCCTAGAATGATTAATCTTGTTTCACCAGATGAAACTGCAAAAGAAGGCCCTGAAGCAAATGAGTTGGAAGATACTTCCAATTCTTTTCATGACCCACCCCCACCACCTCTCATTTCTTCCAGACCTATAACTAGACTAAAGTCCCACAGGCCCCTAAAGGTGAGGTACAAAATATCACACATGAGGAGGTATGATATACTCCAAAAAAATCTGTGTGAGTTTTCCAATTTGTGTAGACAGAAATCATTGGAATACATGTGCTAATGGATTTTAAGGGTGTGGGATAATGGTGGGAGGAATATAAGGCTGGATCAGGTTGAATTTATTGATATGAGCCCACTAAGCAGAGATTCTGCCTCCAATGTTATAGCTCGAGGGCTTAGAAAATACATTAACAGTTTGTTTGGATGATTGGCTGAAACATGGATCAAAAGGTGGCCAACATTACCTGAGGTTGAAATGCCAGAACTGCCCTGGTATAATGTAGATGATGGAATCCAGAGGCTTAGAGAGATTGGAATGTTAGAGTGGATTTATCATGCAAAGCCTGCTCTTATACCCCAGGAATGTTCAGAGGATGCACCTTTTACCAGAACAGTAAGAAATAAATTTGTGAGACTAGCACCATCATCCCTGAAGGGCTCTGTAGTTGCACTTCTCTGTAGTTCAAATATTACTATGGGAACTGCTGTCACTGAGCTGGGATCCTTAAACACAAGGGAGATGACTGGATCCCAAGTTGGTAGAAGCCAGTTGGCAGCACTTAATTTCCAAAGACAGGGTGGACGTGACTATTATAATAGACAGCAAACCCAAAGCAGGAGTCAAAATAATCTGACTCACAGAGATTTGTGGCATTGGCTAGGAAATCATGGGATACCTAGAAATACAATAGATAGACAGTCAACTAAATTCTTGTATGAGCTGTATAAACAAAAGAGTTCTAGGTCAAGTGAACAGAAGTCTAACTTGAATTACAAAAACACAGAGTCATGGCCCCTTTATCAATTTCCAGACTTGAGACAGTTTACCGCCCCAGACCCCCATGAATGAAGCAGAAGCCAGGTATCTTTGGGGGAGAACCCTGCTACACTGCCACAAATCTATACTCTCAATCTTCTTCCAAGCCTTCCCCAAGGAGACCGATGCCCCTTTATCAGGGTAACTGTGCATTGGGGAAAAGGAAATGATCAGATATTTTGGGGATTATTGGACACTGGTTCAGAAGTGACATTAATTCCAGGGGACCCAAAACATCATTCTGGTGCACCAGTTAGAGTGGGGGCTCATGGAGGCCAGTGATCGATGGAATTTTAGTTCATATTCATCTCACAGTGGGTCTAGTGTGTCCCTGGACATATTCTGCAGTTATTTTCCTAATTCCAGAATGTGTAATTGGAATAGACATACTGAGCAACTGGCAGAATCCCCACATTGGCTCTCTAACTCGTGCAGTGAGGGCTATTGTGGTGGGAAAAGCCAAGTGGAAGCCACTAGAACTGCCCCCTACCTAGCAAAATAGCAAATCAGAAGCAATACTAAATTCCTGGAGGGATTGCAGAGGTTACTGCCACTCTTAAGGACTTGAAGGATGCAGGGGTGGTGATTCCTACCGCATCCCCATTCAACTCTCCTATTTGGCCTGTGCAGAAAACAGATGGGTCTTGGAGGATGACAGTGGATTATTGTAAGCTGAACAGGTGGTAACTCTAATTGCAGCTGCTGTTCCAGATGTGTGGCATCATTGCTTAAGCAAATCAATACATCCCCTGGTACCTGGTTGCAGCCATTGATCTGACAAATGATTTTTCTCAATAGCTATTAGTAAGGACCACCAGAAACAGTTTGCTTTCAGCTGGCAAAGTCAGCAATATTCTTTCACTGTCTTACCTCAGAGGTATATCAACTCTCCAGCCCTATGTCATAATGTTGTCCACAGGGACTTTGATCATTTCTCCCTCCCACAAGACATGATGCTCGTTCATTATATTGCTGATATCAAGTTGACTGAACCTAGTGATCAAGAAGTAGCAACTATCTAGACTTCCTGGTAAGGCATTTGTGTGTCAGAGGATGGGAGATAAATCCAACAAAAACATAGGGGCCTTCCACCTCAGTGAAATTTCTAGGTGTTCAGTGGTGTGCAGCATGTCAAGATATCCCTTCTAAGGTGAAGTAAGTTGCTGCATCTGGCCCCTCCTACAACCAAAAAAGAGGCACAACACCTGATTGGTTTCTTTGGATTTTGGCAACAGCATATTCACATTTGGGTGTGCTACTCAACTCCATTTATCAAGTGACCAGAAAAGATGCTAATTTTGCATGGGGACCTGAACAAGAGTAGGCTCTGAGAGAGGTCCAGGCTGCTGTACAAGCTGCTTTGCCACTTGGACCATATGATCCAGCAAATCCAATGGTGCTGGAAATGTCAGTGGCAAATAGAGATGCTGTTTGGAGTATTTGGCAGGCCCCTATAGGAGAATCACAATACAGACCACCAGGATTTTGGAACAAAGCCTTACCATCTGCTGCAGATAACTACTCTCCTTTTGAGAAACAGCTTTTGGCCTGCTACTGGGCCTTAGTAGAGAGCGAACACCACCAAATTACCATGAGACCTGAGTTGCCTATCATGAGCTGGGTATTGTCTGACCCACCAAGCCATAAAGTTGGGTGTGCACAGCAGCCCTCCATCACAAAATGGAAATGGTATATATGAGATAGGGCTGAGCAGGTCCTGAAGGCACAAGTAAGGTAGATGAGGAAGTGGCCCAAATGCCCATGGTATCTACTCCTGGCACATTACCTTCTCTTTCCCAGACCAGATCTATGGCCTCTTGGGGGAGTTCCTTACAGTGAATTGACTGAAGAAGAGAAAACTTGGGTCTAGTTTATAGATGGTTCAGCACGATATGCAGGTACCACCCGAAAGTGGTGTCCTTGAAGGACAGTGGCAAGGGGAAATCCTCCCAGTGGGCAGAACTTCGAGCAGTGCACCTGGTTGTTCATTTTGCTTGGAAGGAGAACTGACCAGAGATGTCTTTGTATACTGACTCACGGGCTGTTGCTAATGATTTGGCTGGATGATCAGGGAATTGGAAAGACCATAATTGGAAAATTGGTGACATAGAGGTCTGGGGAAGAGGTATGCGGATAGACCTTTCTGAGTGTGTTAAAAACAGGAAGTTATCTGTGTCCCATGTGAATGCACACCAGAGGATGAATTCAGCAGAGGAAGGTTTTAATGACGAAGGGAATAGATGACACATTCTGTGGATACCAGTCATCCTGTTTCCCCAGCAACTCCTGTCATTGACCAATGGGCTCTTGAACAAAGTGGTCATGGTGGTAGGGATGGAGGTTATGCATGAGGTCAGCAACATGGACTTCCATTCACCGAGATTGACCTAGCTAAAGATGCTGCTGAGTGCCCAATCTGCCAGCAGCAGAGATCCACATTCAGCCCCTGATATGGCACCATTCCCCGAGGTGACGAGCTGGCTATATGGTGGCAGATTGATTACCTTGGACCACTCCCTTCATGGAAGGGGCAGTGATTTGTTCTAAGTAGAATAGACATACACTCTGGATATGGGTTTGCTTTCCCTGCACGCAATGCTTCTGCCAAAACTACCATCCATGGGCTTACAGAATGTCTTATCCATCATCATGGTATTCCACACTGCATTGCTTCTAATTAGGGAGCACACTTCACAGCAAATGAAGTGCAGGAATGGGCACATGCTCCTTGAACTACTCCTTGAGTACTACCATGCCCTGCAATTAAAATCAATGGAAAGCTGCAACAACCCAATCCAGGCAGCACTACCAATGACTCTGAAACTTCAGGAATGAAGGTTTGGGTCACCCCACCAGGCAAAGAACCATGGTCAGCTGAAGTGCTTGCTGAGGGTAAAGGGAACATGGAATGGGTAGTGGAAGAAGGTAGTGATAAATATGAAGTATGACCACATGATCAGTTACAGAACTAAGGACTGTAATGCTGCTTTGTTCATGTTATGGTATTTAAGTTGTAAGATATCAAGTTTAAGAATGAATATTACTCAAAGACTCGCACCCTTTTCTGGAGAGATTTAATGTGTTTCTGGTTAAATGCAGGACAGTTGAGCATTGTTAGTCGAGGAAAAAATGTGTCTTTTATTGTTTTCTATTTAGAGATTAACTATGGTTTAAGGTGATGTGTATAGCTGCCAAGTTGACAAGGGGTGGACTCTCATGATTAGGTTCATGTGTCAACTTGGCCAGGTGGTGGTACCTGTTTGTCTTGTTGGGCAAGTGTTAACCTGTCTTTTGCTATGAAGACATTTCATAGAATTAAATCATGATCACATCAGCTACATCCACAGCTGATTCCATTTGTAATCAGCCAAGGGGAGTGTCTTCTTTAATGAGTGATGCTTAATCTAATTACTGGAAGCCTTTTAAGGAAGATTCAGAGGAGACAGGTTCTCTTCCTGCTTTGACCGGTGAGCCTCTCTTATGGAGTTCATCCAGACCCTCCATCAGAATCATCAGCTTCACAGCCTGCTCTACAGATTTTGGACTCCACTTTCCCATGGTTATGTGAGACACTTTTATAAATTTTGTATTTATGAATATTTCCTATGATTCTGTTTCTCTAGAGAACACTAACTAATACAGTCATTCTTCTTACTAATTATTTTTGTTTTGGAAAAATACACAAATTTTTCATAAAATATGTTATGTCAACATGCAATGAGTGTATTATTGTCATTTTTAATTAAGTAATAAATATCTTTAAAATTTGTAAGTTTAAATTCCAAATACAATTAATATAGCTAAATAATTACCCATATACCAAAAAGTTCTTTGAGGTCCTCAAGAAGGAGTATAAAGTGATCAAAGGCAAAAAGTTTTGAGAACTACTGAGCTAAATCAATATATGTAAAGGGGCTTTGTAACTGTGAAGTATCACATACATAAAAATCATTACAACAATCATTAAATTAAAATTAAGTAGACATTTGTGAATTGACCTGTGTCCTTAACTAGCTCCTTCCTACTTTGTGTTCCAAACAACATGGCATAGTATTGAAACAGTACAAAAGTTTGCAATACAACCTGTACTTACAAAGGGTTCTATTGGCATATTTATATGCATTAAAAAATGAACAGGACAAAAATGTTATACGAGATATAAGAGTAAGTTAAGTTCTTGTCTCAATAATAAACCCAATGTTACTGCATTATTTAGGATGCAAAGAATACCGGTATTCAACACTTTCTATTTGTGGGCAAATGCCATAATTAGTAGCATGCAAACCCCTGTCACTCACTTAAAGAAATTAAAGATTGAAGAACAGGTGCATTTATTCTTTTCCCCTCTTTCTCCGGGACATTGGTGACCTTGACTCCATCAACTGAGTGTTCATTCCTGCATCTTTGAACCTAAGATAAAGAAAAGGCACAGAGAAAAAGAGACAGATTATTCACAGTAGCAATTTCAGGATTAAAAATCCAAATGTGAGCTAGTATATGTCGAGATGCAGTGGTGCCACCTATGGTGGTGATAAGTGTCCACTGGTGATGGTTTTGGAACCAAAGACCTGATCTTGGCTCTCTTCTCAACACCTTAGTGTCCCAGGATTCAAGCCCATATGATGAGTCTGGTTCTATTGCCTTCCTATGGCTGCTGCATTTTACTTTATATCCTTCCTTTAACTTCTTAATTAGGCTTATTTAGTCAGAATTGGTTTACCACCTAGAGCCCTACAAATGCTAGTTGCTGAGTTAGGCATTTATTTCCAGTTCTACTACATACGAGCTATAATAATTTAGACAAATAATTTCACCTTTTTAAAAATAACAATTGTCTCTTTAGTCTTGGTTCACTCATCTGCAGATTTGGAATATTGTGAGAATCAGATGAGATAATGCATGTAGAAACTTAACACAGCATCTGACACCTGCTAAGTACTTGTTTACTATGCAAGTTTGCAATGGATTTGAGATAATAGAAAAAAGCCCATTTCAGAAATAAAATTACATGAAGATTTATATAAATGAATACAGAGAGCAGGACATCATTCTTACATGTTCTGTATTTCCTTTCCAAAGGGTGAATGGCTTGTCTACCCAATTCCTGACTCCTTTAATCCATTTCTGTTGGCATATCAAATCAGTTTCTCCTTTCTAATTAGAGATGATACTGTTTCTTGGAAGTGGTCTTATTTCTGATGGGAAAACATTTCATTGTATGGTACTATCCCATGTATAGCAGGAATTTATCATCACCAAGCTGTCTCTAAACTTATGACCACCCAAAATATCCCTTGTTCTGTCCCTAGTAGAGAACAACTGCAAGTCTTGACTATTGCACAATACATTAGCACAGTGATGTATTTTAAAATGATTATGTATGGAAAAGAGAGTACAATTATTAAACTTGATAATGTTTCCAGACTGAAAGTTAGCATTTTGAGCAACCAAATACCAAAACTCATAATGTTCTTAGCAAGTCAAAATAGTTGTCAGATAAAAAAGATCTATTGTACTATGTACAAGTTCAAAGGAAAACATATTCATAATATTGTGAGAGACGTGTGAGAATGCACAGCCCAGTTTTTTCCCAAAGTTCATGTGTTACAGAATTACTTATAGGCTTAATATAAATACAAATCCCAATTTTTACTTCTAAAATTCTAAACTGGAATCCAGACAATGGGCCTGGGCATGTGTATTTTTATACATTGTTCCAACCCAGCGCAGCCTCAAGACCAAAGAACATGCTAAGCAGAGAGTTAGGCATGGGTTTATTGGAACTCACAAACAGATCTTTCCAAGACTGACGGACAATGGAAGCCAGTGCTCCACAAAACGGTGGAGAATGCAAGGTACAGTTCATTAGGAGTTAGGATAGACGTTCCATAGGGTATGAGAACAGAGTTTCAGCAGGGTCTCGTGAAACAGAGGTCTGGAGGTTTGTTATCAACAGTGATCAAGGAAAGGGAGTTTTAATGCTTTGTTTGGTATCCCATCTGATGACCTTTAACTTCTGTCTGGGCCATTGAAGGCAGCAGTTATGTGCAGTACCTTATTCTCAATATAGACGTGGGGGCAGAGGCAGGCCCTGGGTCTCCACAGACATTTCATTCATAAATGTTGAGTGTTTTAAAGTTAATGGATTTTGTGGGTTTCACTCATTCAACATAAATAATTATAGGTTTCCATAACACTTTTCATGAGCACCTACTATATGTGTCTAGTATTATGCACTAAGAATAAGAGATGCACAACATACAGCCTTGCTCTCCAAGTTTACACTATTGAGTCGTGGGAAACAGACATTACATGATGCATAGTAACATGATAAGAGTTTGAAAGATAAAACAGAAAAAAACAGGAAGAAACTGGTAGATACAAACCAATAATAGAATTCACATCATAGAGGATTTGATGAAGTTTGATAGGAATTAATATGGCAGAGATTAGAGGAGTTTTGCCCCTCAAAGAAAGCTATTTTGTGGTATCCACAAGGAACAACTGACTTCGAACAATTCTAAAAGAACAATTGCATTGGCCAGGAGGTTAAAGTTTAGTATATATGCATGCGCTATTATATCTATTTTTTGACCAAATTAAATGACAACTTAGCTGAAAATAAAAGATTTAAATTCAAATGTGCCTTAACTTGAAAATGTAAGCACATATAAGCAGAAACAATATTAATTAGCACAAATAGGGACTGACTTAAGAATGTGATATTGGGTTTCCCTAGAAAAGTCATTGCAGGTTGGCTGAGTGAACTATATAACAACTTTTTCTTCCTTCCTTCCTTTTTCTTTTTCTGTACTCCACACCTGTTTATAGTACCATATTATAAAACAGAATATCTACTTGTACATTCAAGTTGGAATGGAATTGGCATAGTATGAGATTGAATTTTTAAATACTTCTATAGAGATAGATATATCAATTGATACAGATATAAAGATATAGATACAGATATAGATAGAGAATAAGCCACAGGCTTATGATGAAAGTAGTGACTCCCATTGTCCTCAGTTTGCAAAAAATACAGTCCATACAAGTTTCAGCTCCTGTTTCTTCAGTCTTTTCCATGAATCATAAACACAACATCCTTGATACAACTGTCAATCTACGGGACAAATGACAATCTTGACAGAGAGAGATACTGCTTTTTAGAAGTTATCAAGGATAAAGAAGAGCATTTAAACATGTAGATGAATTTTATTTCCTTTCCTGTGAAATTTCATAATAGGTCAAATGCTATTTTTTCCATGTTTTCCTTTTTATGAAGAGTAGGAAGAGGGTGACCATGTAATATGGAATATAGTTGTATACGTAAATTGAAACCTTATACCTTCTGGGGAATCTAATGGAAATAATGAATGCATTTCCTTAGAAAAATATACATCCATATAATTTGGAAATCATATTGCAAGGTTCACAGATGACTGAATATCTTTTCCAGGTAAGAAACTTCATATATTTAAAGAGCATAGACTTTCATCTAGAGATGGATTCCAGAATTTACTCTCTGACCATAGAAGAAAAATTACTTTTCTTTCTGCGCTTTAGTTTTTCTCAACTGTTGACTGTATTAGTAATTGTACCAATCTGATGAAATGTTTGAGGATTAAATTAGATAATTTATGCAAAACACTCAGAACCATGCTAAGCACAGAGTAAAATCTCAGCATATATTGGTTACTATCATCATCATCATCATCATCATCATCCATTATAATCATTATCTATAAAATGGAACTAAAACCAGCGCCACCTCATAGGGTTATTATGAAGAGTAAATGAGACAAAATGTGTAAAATAAGAAGTCAGTCATATTAAGTGCTCAGTAGAAATCAACTATTATCATCATTATGCTTCTAATTTATTTCTCCTAATATAAACTCAAGAAAATGGATGCTGTGATTGTCTGTATAGAATAAGTAAGGCCTTTCTTAACCTTTTGCTGTTTACAATAAAAAGGACATCTTAAATCACCCTGCTTTTTGTGGTGTACTACCAGATTGAGTGTTCTAAAGCAAAGCTTGCAATTAAAAAGATGACTATCATGTAAATATACAATGAGCACATGTCAAAATTTCATTCAGCTCTTTAGTTAAGGAGGGAATTGGTTAATTGTTAAGGGCAGTTCAAAGGTGAGTCTGAAGAACAAAAATGCAGTCAGTGATGCTGAGGTGAATGTTAAAATAGATACAAAACTGGTTAATATCCTACAGAGCAATATAATGTAAAGATTGGGACTATTTTTTCTGCACAACCAAAATCTCTTCCAGACAAAATTTATTAGCATATGGCCAAGAATCACTCTCATTACTATCAATTTTCTATAAGTTAACTTTTCGCCCTACAAGTTGTAAAATATTCTAGTCCATAGAAAGTCAATCGAAGATGCAAATACCTATAGAATCAATCTCTGAAAGGTTTGCAAGACAAGACCTGTCACTTCACTTAAAGGATAGCCAGTAATCTTATTATTATTATTTTTTTTGCCATTTCCAATTTTCCTTCTAAATATTTCCCCTTCCAAGGAGAAACTATTTATTCTATGACAATTTCATGCTATTACATATTAAATATTCCCCTCACTATCCCTACCCCTAGGGTTTTTTACATTGATTTTACTGTCAAACCTCTCCGCTAGTATATAGCCCCAAACGTATGACCCAAAGTAGCAACTAATGATCCAAAATAGGCATTGCCACTTCTAGCAATTGCCATTTGGCAAAATAAACTTTATCGAAACATTCCATCTTTCTTGTAGTAAATGTCAAAGGAATACTGTGACTAATAGAAAAATGCCACAAACGTGCATCTTTTCTTTCAAAGAGATCTCAAGGTGAAAAACATATATATTTAACAGTAATTTCCTCTATTACATAGGCACCAAATGCGGTCCATCACTCTAAAAGTCATATCCTCTTATACATAAGCACCATGGTAAAGTTAATTCTACTCTCAACTATTCGCAAAAGCAATTTGCTAGGCAGAGGAATACTGAACTGTGAAATTAAAACACTAGGGGCACATAAAATTTTACTTGGATAGTATAGAATATTAACGTATTTAAATTTCATTCAACATGTTCATGGGAGTAATTTCATAGGGACATGACAGCTAATTTCAAAGACTTCAGTAAAACACCTTTGTCTCTTGTTTTTGTCCACTTTTTTGTGTGGTATCTTAATGTCCTACACAGAGAGATCATGTTAATCTATTTTTAAAAATTCAGACAATTTTTTTTTCTCTGCAATGACACAGAGTCATAAAGCTCTTTTATATCAAGTTATTCATCCCTCATCTTGTTTTCATTATAGGTCTACTGGAAGATTTCCATCCTCAGCCCTATTCTCTTAGCAGTTAATTAAAATACTTTTGCTATTGAAATGTACTATATAGACCCTATAAATTAAAGGATGTCAAATACTGTAGTTTTCTTAGAGTACTAGGATTCAATTGTCATTTTTTTTAAAGTTCCCACTATTTCATACTTGCTGTGATTTAGAAAAATTGCTGATGCATCAATTAATGCAAATTGTATAAAATCTTCTATAATTTAGACTTAAAATGCCAGATCCAACCATGGAGCTTTGTGTTCTCATGAGTCGCAACTTAAAATATAGGGCTCAATTTCCATTTACCTAATGTTCCCTGGTAATAAAGACGTGTCTATTAAGGACATCTGTTACAATTTGGTAACCTCTAATTTTAATGGGAAATAATAGAGTTCATGTCTGTAAGATTAGAGGTTATGGACTAGGTCTTTACACTGGTTTGGCGTCCTTAATATAATGTTCTGCCAGCCAACCTAATGTATTCACAAAAGGCCTAGAGACTTGATTATTCAAGCCAGAAACAACACAAAGAAAGAACGAAAGAAAAAGAAAGAGAGAGCGAGGTGGGGGAGGGAGGGAGGAAGGAAAGCCGGAGGGAAGGAGGAAAGAAAGGGAGGAGGTAAGGAGTGAGGAAAGGAAGAAAGGAGGAAGGAAAGAAGAAAGAAGGAAGGAAAGAAGGAAGGAAAGACAGAAAGAGTCTACTATCTTGACATTTTGCCCATTGCCTTGTCGAAGATCTGTCACCTCTGTTCGAAAATAATATTTTGTTGCTGTCTTTTTAAAAAAGCAGGTGAAGAGACAAGAAATCAGTGAATAATTACACAGTCAAGTGTACTCTGCCAACTGACTATGGTAGCTATGGGGGGTTGAAGAAATGAGAGGAGAGAAGGCAGCAGGGAAGAGATAAAAAGTCTGTGAGGCTCTAAATATTCCCCAAGGTCCCAGTGACCCCCCCGCCCCACCTCTCACCGATGTTTAGGTTTTAGATATTTTCTTTCGGCAGAGGGTGGAGTATGGGGGTAAAGGAGGGGTGAAACCTTTCCTTACTCTTTCCCCTCATGAACTGATAATCTACAGATAGTAACGAGAATTCATCTAAGAAAATAATTATATCTGCCAACATGTAACAATGCAATCTTGTGTACTGTTTTCTCTTCAAGTCAAACTTCAGCATTCCTTTTTATGCCAGCTCCTTAATGGCCTTTATGACTCTCATGGGTATTTATTTTAGCTGCATATCTTGCATTTTGCTATGCCAAGAACAATCCCTTGTTAAAAAAAGAGAAAAAAAAAAAAAGGTTCCTGTCACTTTATTCAGGCTTCAACAAAAAGCAACCTAGCCAGTAAATCACTAAATGGAACTACCAACTTCCTATGACATGCATGAATAATGCCTTAGCAAGTCTGCTCACTGGGAAGACTAGAAGGGGAGTGAGTAAAACTCTAAAAGTATGCCTATACAAGCTAAGTCAAGAACTCCATCAAAATTTATTTCCATTTGCCATCCGGGTATTTTGAAATATTCTAACAGGAAGCAACAAAATCAAATTTCTTTCCAACTTGCTTTCATTACAAAGAAAGAGGAAAACTAAACTTACCAGGTTTTAAGTATCAGCCAAACAGTCCAGCCTTAACTTGACACCAACTTGATGGGGAAAAATCCATGAAAACAGTCATCTAGATTGACAAAAATTGAGCAGAAGATGTTTCACCCAAATATGTTTCCTCTTTAGTGGGAATGTTGGAAATGTCCTTGATCCATTTCTATATTAGAATGTAAGAAAGAACTTTTATCATCCATGTGGATGACCCCATTAATTAAGATAATGACAAGATTATGGAATTTTCAGTATATGTAGAAGGTTGGATGAATATATTTTATTATGATCAGTCCTCTAATGAAGGTACTTACCTAGAAGTGTGCTCATCAAAACCAGGAGTGCTCCATATATCACTCTGTATGTTTACATCCCTATGGAAGGAAATCGAGAGCCATTTTAATCACCGGTTTCAGTTATCGTTACTCTCCAAAACCTAGAAACCTGGAGTTAAGCTATGCATGTGTCACTAAATGTATAAATGACCACTGTTCATATTTCTAAACGAATATCCTGTTTCGAGTTTTGTTTTCCTCAAATATATTATTTTAAATTGATTCCCATCCCCCAAAATATGACAAAGAGCTTTCAGATTCTAGTGAAAAAATAATATGAAATTTTATTATGGCTTACCCTAATCAAAAGCATTTTTATTGGAGTCATTTAAATCATCTTAGAGTATTCTTAACTCTACCTTTCAAAAATAAAATAACCCTATAGTTTCACTGAGTTTATTTTAAAAAGGTTTAACAGTAATGACTGAAGTGTTTATATTTCACTAATTAACATTCTTATCTTGGATCTTTGGAAGGTTTTACTATCTTTTTATTAGATAATAACATAGAATTTTTAAAATAAAAATAAGGGAGGCTAAAGCATCATTTTTTTCAGGCTTAAATGGCCCTTTCAGTGATCTATAGATTAATCAATCGTCAATGGGATTAAAGGCCATTTAAACTAAACAAATTGCTTATGGCTGCAGCAAATTGTGTTTTGAGATTTAGTGAAAGGGAGTATAAATTGCTAGTCATGTTATTAGATATATAAATCAGAGAGTTACTGAAAATTGATTAGGTGATGCCATTTTTCAGAACTTATTGTTACTATAGCTTATTATTTTTCTTTTCTAGGTCAGAACAGTTCAACTCTACACTGTGTAAAGGAACGTGCACTTCTAATACCTATAGCTAATACTTGGTTTTATTTTCATTTCTATAGACATTCTCTGAGATAAAGAAAACCAGATTTTTCCCTTTATATGAATATCGTAGTGCTGATTGGTTTTCTATTTATGATCTAAACATACTTGTTCCAGGTGTGGGGACTAATATATTTTATTTTAATAACAGAATTGCAAAGTATTTCACATGTTTAGTAATGGAACCAGTGTTAGGACAAAACTATAATGAACTCACCTTCTTCATCCTTTAATGTTTCCCTAAGCTCTTGAATATATAATCCACTTTTAAAAACAGAAATATCACAAAAGTGGAAAGAAGGAACTCTGCATATTTGTGTTATTATGTCGGTGTTTTGATTTGTTAAATGTGTTGGAAAGAAATACACCAGAAATAACAGCTTTTAAGAAGGAAATTTATCATGTTACAAGTTTACAGTTCTAAGGCCATAAAAATGTCCATACTAAAAAAGGCAGAGAACCATACCTTGACTCAAGAAAGGCTGATGGGTCCAAAACACCTCTGTCAGCTGGGAAGGCACATGGCTGGCATCTGCTGGGGTCTTTGGCTTCGGATTTCAAACAGCTTCCCCAGGGGCATTTACTTTCTGCACCTCCAAATGTCTGAGTCTTGTGTTGGCTTTGTCACTTTTGTTGCTTCTGAAGGTTTTTCAACAATGGTTCCCTCTTAAAGGCAAACCACTTTGAATGGGTGAAGACACATGTCCATGGAACTACCTAATCAAAAGGCCCTAACCACAACTGGGTGGGTCACATATCCATGGAAACAACCTAATCAAAAGGTCCCACCATGAATACAATTGAATCAGGAGTACAGAACATGGCTTTTCTGGGATACACAAAAGTTTCAAACTAGCACAGATGGGCTTTATGATAATCGTTAAAATGATAAGCACTCATTTTTAAAACTGTGTGTGCATTATTTTCCCAAACCAGTCTTCACAAATTCTATGATCCAATCAATTCCATAAATTGTCCATTTCCTAAATATCATCCTGCCTGACTCACTATTACTATCACCACTCACTTTAACGGTACTTCTTGTTCATCCACCTATTAATATCATACCTACCCATTAGAGCCCAGCTTAATGCCAACTTTCTCCAGAAATTATTTCCCATTGCTTTGGAAGGTATTGCAAATAAGTCACCTCATGTCACTCATTTATTGTCATGGGGGAAGTCTTATTGCAATGTGTTGCCTGTCCCTGGGCTTCACAAATGCATCCTGTGCTCAGGACAAGGTATATTAACTGGTGGGATAAAAGACACACTTCTAGCAGATAATGGGGCTGTCAGGACATTCCTTCCCCTATTGCCCTGAGCATATGTAAACATTCACTGAAGAGAGTTTGCCTCTGGTAGGCATGTTTTATGACATACAGCTCATACCCTGATGGTGTTTCTGTCCCTGGTGGGGAGAGAGCAGAGTTCTTCCACTACAGCAGCATATGAACACATGAGAGGGGTTCCTGGCAAAGAATATCTCATTGTGATTGAGACCCACTGACTGTGGAACTGATCCTCATTAATGAAACTGACCTTGCTTTATTTCCTCTTTATGTGAATAAAACAACTTTCCATCAGAGCCTGTGAATCATGGTTTTGCTGGAGACACTGACACCTGTGTTGGAGTGGGTTAACGTATTCATAGGTGACTCTTCCCCTAACTGACAGTTATACTACTATTAATGCATTTATCTATTGTATAATAGATAAAGTCTATGCCTTCTATGGATCAAATTTTGTCTCTGTTCTAGTTTGCTAGCTGCCAGAATGCAATATACCAGAAACAGAAGGCTTTTAAAAAGGGGGTTGAATAAATTGCAAGTTAACAATTTTTAGGCCATGGAAATATCCCAATTAAAGCAAGTCTATAAAAATGTCCAATCTAAGGCATCCAAGGAAAGATACCTTGACTCAAGAAGGCTGATGAAGATCACGGTTTCTCTCTCAAGTGGAAAGGCAAATGGTGAACGTGGTCAAAGTTTCTCTCTTGGCTGGAAGGGCATATGGTGAATATGGCGTCATTTGCTAACTTCCTCTCCAACTCTCCAGGAGGTGTTTTCCTTTTTCATCTCCAAAAGTCACTGGCTGGTGGACTCTCTACTTTGTGGTGCTACAGTGCTCTCTGCTCTCTCAGATTCTCGTGGCTTTCTCTCTTGTTTTCTAGTTTTTTCCAAGTGCTTCTTCTTTTAAAGGATTCCAGTAAAACTAATCAAGACCCACCTGGAATGGGTGGACACATGTTGCCACCTATAAAATTTAATACCCACACTGATTGAGTCAAATCTCCGGAGATAAGCTAATTAAAGTTTCCAACATACAGTACTGAATAGGGATTAGAAGAAATGGCTGCCTTTACAAAATGGGATTAGGATTAAAACATGGCTTTTCTAGGGTACATACATACTTTCAAATTGGCACAGTCCCCTAGAAAGACATGGTCAAATCCTAATCTCTGGCCCTGTGAATATGAACTTATTTATAAATAAGATTTTTGGAGGTGTTATTAATTGTTGGCCTTAATCCAGAAGAACTGTATCTTTATAAGAAGAGGATATTTGGACACAGGCAGAGACAGTGAGACAGTGAGAGAGACAGAGAAGCCATGCGACAGAAACTGAGTTATGGAGCTAGCAAACAATTACCAGAACCCTACAGATGTCACAGGAAGCATGGTCCTGTTGATACCTTGGTTTAGGGCATCCAGCCTTCAAAATGAGATAATAAATTTCTGCTGTCTGTCAACAAATCTGAGTGGTTTTGTTACAGCAGCTCTAGAAAACTAAGACAACACCTTTCTGTCATTTATAACGGGTGTAAATAAACTACAGCAAATTGTTGGTGATAACTATTTATCCTAGCATTCCTGAGACAATGTTCTGTATAGAACAGATGAGAGCCATTATGAAATCACTTGGTAGGAATCTATAGTGCACAATTATCAAATGTTTTAACTGATCTAGACCATTTTCACAAGATGGTACTAAAAGCAAAAAAAGAAGCCCTTGCCTCTCCTAAAACCAAAGCCAAAGCAAAAGCTTCAAGGGCCAAGAAAACAGAAGAGAAAGGCGTCTACAGCTCCACACATACAAAAGACGATTCATACACCAACCCCCCTCCTTCAGCAGCACAAAGTCCTGCATCTACAAAGACTGCCCAAATATCCTCGAAAGAGTGCCCCCAGGAGATATAAACGTGATCACTATGCCGTCATCAGGGTTTCCCTTGACCACTGAGTCAATCATGAAGATCAAAGGCAACATAGACTCTTGAGTTCATAGTGGATGTCAAGGTCAACAAGCACTAAATCATAGGCCACATTGATGCGGCCAAGGTCAACAATTTACCCAGGCCTGGTGGAGAGCAGGTATATGTCCAACTGACTCGTGACTACTATGCTTCAATATTGCCAACAATATTGGGAATCATCAAAACTGCATCCTGCTGGCTAATTCTAAATACAATTATTTCCACCATAAAAAAAAAAAAGTTTTAATTAATCTAAAAACACACGTGCCTGTAAATTACAAACTAATTCCAAATATCTTACAATATTTTCCACTCTTATCAGCTCCATAAATTAAAAGCCTTGGCCGGAAAATAAAGGGAACAGGGATGATCTTCTTTCCTTATGCTTACCACTTAGCTACAATGGCAGACAATCTATAGCCATTACGATGAGAGCATTTAGAATCAGAGAGAAACACGGGTTCAAATTTTAGCTGTTACTTACCAGCTTATTGGCATGTAAAACACTAGCCATTATTTGATGCATGGAGTAGTATATGAATTTACCCCTTTTAAAATTCCCAGTACTATAATATCTTGTACTTAGTGGCTGCTCACTTAATATTTGTTAATTACAAATGAATCTGGATAGAAGATGGCTTAATTTTCTAAGACGTGGTGTTAGAAATGCCTTCTCAGACATTAGATATTGGTTTAAAGACTTGGTGTTAAGGTCAACCTTGTATTTACAAAGTTATCTGGACAATTAAACTAATCTAAAAAATTTTTCTATCAATTAACTATTTCATTAAAAAAAAGTATTCTTTGGTTTATACCAGAAATATTTTAGTACGTAGGCATTTGAGGGGCAAAAATAAAACATGCTATCCTTCTAAGAAAACAATGGCCTAGTGAGGAAGGAAAGCATAAAAGTCAAGATCTATAAATGATGATGAGTTCTGGTTGAGTTGTACAGAAAACACTGCTCAGAGAAGGGAGCAAGTAAACTACATGGGAAGAAATACAAAGGACCAATAAAAGAGATGAGAATTTGAATTAAGCATGAATAAAGAGCGAGATCATCTACTGCTTGAGGGAGGCAGGTGCTTGATTACAGCTAGTGTGCAGGGAGCCTGGGAAATGAAGAATGTGATACGGAAGAGGCAGGCAAAGGCCTTGTCCAGGAAATTCCCACCCAGGACTCTAACATGTGTCCAAAAGTAAAAACTAATTGGCTTGGTTTTTCACTTCACTTCCACCAATTGGGATAGCACAGACGTGTTGTATGAAGTAACAGCAACTAGCTATCGACTTCGGTTCTAAATTATTCCAGAAAGATTTTCCTTTGGTTTGTTCTACACTCAGATATAATGGAAATGCTTTTCAGTAATCTGCAGTATATTTTCATTCATAAAAAATAAACACAAAGGACGGACCACGGTGGCTCAGCCCGCAGAGTTCTCGCCTGACATGCCAGAGACCTGGATTCGACTCCCAGTACCTGGCCATGCAAAAATAATAATAATAATAATAAATACAAATAAAAAATAAACACAAAAAGGAGGAAACTAAGTTTTGCATCTTGAAATTAGCCGAACATTGAGGTAAAATCATAACTTGGTCCCTTAATCCTCCGAATATATCAAGAACTCTAGCCCCCAGTGAAGATACAGTTTGAGCCAAGATGGAGATAGCAGAATGCTAGAATTGTTTCTTCTATATTTACTCTGTATTTAATCATCGCAAATATCATAGCTTGTGCTTAAATATATGAACTGAAGTTTAGAGCAGAAATAAATTAATTTGGGGACAATATAAATATTAGAGAACTATTTCAACATGACGGGAAAAGCATGCTTTTAAAATTTGTTTTCTGTTTTGACTTTTAGGGTCAGCTAACACAGGCATTTTAGTAAATCTGACCTCTCCCTCTTTCTCTTTTGAGTATGTAGACATGTACAAAGGGAACATCCTACCTTATATATCCCTAAGATTTAGAAATTAAACTATGATATCCATATTTTTATCTTACCATTGCTTAACTGCAGAGCAGAGTCTGACCTATGTTCAAGATCTTAGGATTTTGGAGGGAATATTTCTTCTCTCTCTGTCTCTCTCTGTCTCTCTCTCTCTCTCTCTCTCTCTCTCTCTCTCTCTCCTTCTCTTCCTCCCTCCCTTCTTTTTTTATTTTTATACCATGCTGTGAATAATTTCCTCTGAATAAAAGGTTTTTCTAAGTTCTGTGATGACTGAGATATTAAAAATACTGGTAAATGGTCTAAGGGTTTCATTAAACTACAACCTTTCTGCGGGTTTTCTTTCTCTTTCTTTTTTCTTTTATAATCTATATTAAATTCCCCATGAGTGTATTATTTCATGTGAACTATTTTTTCCAAAGAAGTAAAGAGAAGTAAAATTTGGTTTGATGAAATAAAAAGATGCTGTTGTTATTCTTAGCTACTACCAACATTTGTTTTAGCTATATTAAATTAGAATGTCTTTTATGAAAGCAAGCTGAAGGGAAATCCCTTTAAAAGCATAACGAAGAAAATTCCTCTAAAACTATATTCTTAAAAAGATAGCTGTGTTTTTGCGGAGACATTCATTCAGAATTATCTCAATGATACTTTTTAAATATAATGAATTGGGTAACTGTCATCCGCTTGTTATTTTGTTTTGTTTTTTCCTCCTGTTTTGAACATTTCCCTAACTGCAGGTTAACCAGAGCACTGACCTTTCGGTTCACAAAACAGAAATTCAACTGGGCCCATTTCTCAGAATTTACGTCAGGATACTGAATAGAAAACTGTTCTACCACTGCATAAAGACTGCTCCTTCCATCAATCAGGAGCAATCACCATCTTAAGTGCTGCCCAGGCGGGTTTCTTTTCCTTAATAAACTCTCGCTTCAACTCCTCAGCTGTTTCTCATCTTTGCTGGTCTTTAAAACCTTTCATCTAAGAGTTGGAATTTTTTGGCATTATAAGATATATAAAAGCCAAATTTAGAGGGTTGGAATTTTTTGGCATTGTAAGATGTGTAAAAGCCAAATTTAGAGGGTTGGAATTTTTTGGCATTTTAAGATATGTAAAAGCCAAATTTAACTATTTGGCACAGCTTTAGTCCACTGGGAGACAAAGGCTGTGAAAAAGTTATCAAAACCTTCCTGAGAGTTGAACAAACAAGTTGATTTTGGACTCGAGGTTGCACCTGACTAGGGCTAATAAAGACTTGGCATCCAAGTGACCCACAGGTGCCACATGGAAGCAGAGAAGGAAGTCTTTCTCGGAAGATTCATCAAATTTGCCTCAGCGAATGTGGAACAACTTTTCTAAGGTCTACTAACCAGTAAGCCATGTTATTTCAAGTCTCAGCAACAATGCATCTCTGTACTGACTGGGTGATGTTTGGCTTATTCCTCCCTTTATCATTCTTTCTTTTTCTGTTTCTGAACAAATCCCCCCATTCCATTTATTAGTTATTAGTAGGGTAGAGTTTAGAGAAGATAAGAATGTTTATTGTCAACTGTGTAAAACAAGCTGCAAACCCAACATTTTAGTTCTTGCATTATTACACCAAACAATGTGCGCTTCTTAATCTCTTATTTTCTCCCAAGATTCCCCATCAGCACAGTTATTCAATTTAGCAGTTGTAGAAATGATTAATAGGTTTCTCCAGTGCTAACATAACTGCTGTGATGCTAAAGACAAAAGAACATTACAAAAGATAAGATTGAGACCAGAATTGCCTCCTTTCTAGCTAAAAATCAGCTGTTAAAGGCAGTTCTCAAACCCCTACAACAAATGAATTACTGTGATCAAGTATGTTTTACCTTGCTGGATTCAACTATAAGACATTCTCATGAACAAATCCTCATGCGCCACTCACTGTTTTCTATCTTGTCCAAAGTTCCTGTTAGCAGCTATTAATGATTTTCTTAACAATTCTAATAAATATTTTTAAATATTGCTTGCATGTGGCAGATTATTTCTGTGCGAACATAGTCATGAGTTAGGCACTGCCACCTACCTAACGTCAAATAATGTGTAGCTGTATTTAATAAATAAAATGGAGTGGAAAAACATTAATCTGAAAAAAATCCGTGCCCTAGTCCCATTTGTGCTATCTATATATTTCTAAGAAAAGTCCCTTTTCTATGTAAATACCCAGAATATTGTTACAATTTTCTATTTGTTGCTCTCAGTTTAGATAACCTAATCATAAAACTTCATTTGAGTTATCAAACATCAAAAATAAGTCATCAACTAGAGTATCTTAATTGTTCTGGTTTTAGTGCTTTTTAATTTTTTCCCATCACATTGAAATACAATGTTTGATCATTTCCACAACATACCAAAGACTCTTAGGCTATCTTCTCTTTATCAAAACCAAGTTCATTAGGAGATGCCTGCATTTTATATTTAAATCCCTACACAAAGTGAGGGAAACATGCATTTCTAAATCGAGAAAATATGTATATATTGACATTGTTGGCTACATGTTCAATCCTATCATTTTAACATAATCTGCAGTTCTGTAATTTTCCTCTAAAATGGAGTTTGTCAGTTAAAAGAAAAATATTTTCTCTCCTTTTGTACTTTGTGATTTTAACACTATATTAAGCTGTTTAAAAAAGACATTCTTGCCTTCTTTAGGTTCTCTACTTGGTGGCATTGCCACCACTGAGTTTTTATTATGTAAATTATTGCAATCTGGTTAGCTCCTTCCGTCTTTTTTCTTAACAAAAGGGGTCTGCAAGTGCTAATCAAAATGTTGCAATTTACATATTAATGAAGTTTTTATAATGACATTTCCTTCATAGACAGGGTGAGCAAAAGGGAGAATTTTTATCCTTTTTCGAGGAAGCAGCCACTACATTTTGATCTTCCGAAGTATCTTTGAAACTTTCCAAAGCTGATTGAAAGAATGTTTATATATTTTAATCAGACCCAGAAAGAAAGCACAAGTTATGAACTTCACACATGCCACTGCAATGTTTATAAGCGATAATTTTTTTGTATACATTCATGCCTTTGCAATTACACAAAATGCTGAGGATACATTTGGCAACAGGGATGCTGTGCACAATCAAGTCCTAATCATTTTCAGGAAAGGAAAAAACATTCCACTAAAAATGAGGAAATACAAGAAGCGTTCAACAGCTTAGTCAAAAGTGTCCAGCTGTTTTCATGGAACATAGGTGATTTCGTGAGGCTAGCAAGATCCAGAAGAAGTATTACAATAACTAGAAATGTCTATTATTACTACGAAACCCAAGAATGAAGCATCACAAAAAAAATAGAAGTGGATAAAATAGGTTACAACAATCTTCTTAATAATGAAGTACTCTGATTATAAAAGTACTTTAACTTTGGGCGGGCCATGGTGGCTCAGCAGGCAGAGTTCCTGCCTGCCATGCCAGAGACCCGGGTTCAATTCCCGGTACCTGCCCATGTAAAAAAAAAGAACTTTAACTCTTTAGAATATGTCATGAAATGCCAAACTGAAAAAAAAAAAAATTAACAATCTGCTGGTAGAATGTGGTCTTCTACAGATTGTATGTTCATAAGTAGAAAGATAGTGAGTCCAATTTGAATCATTATTCAGTCAATAAAATTCTTTGGAGTCAAGCAAAGAAACAATCTGTGTGATAGTTTCTTTAATTATCAAATGAACCTATAGGAACAATAATTGTAATTTGAGTTATTTCAATGAATAGCACTCTGACAGGATGCTATATTATTGTATATAATACAGGAGACTGAAAAATGAGAGTAGAAACAGCTCAGACAACGTTCTAAATGTTTGTGAATTCCTAATTGAATTACATAAAGTATTTCAAGCTAATACACACACACACACACACACACACACATTGCTACTAACACCTGAAAAAAGTCAATGTTTTCCCAAATCCCAACTCTTTTTTTTCAGGAATTGATGTGAGAATTAGTAATTTACTAGATATTTCTTCAAGTAGTGCTGTGATAGGTGACTTGTTTCCTCTAAAATTATTTCTTTTTATAAAGGACAATCTGTTGTCTATGATTGGCAAAATATTCAGAATGTTAAAGAATATTTAAGTATTTATATAAAAAACTATCTAATACATTATCAAATCTTAAAATTAAACATAATGATTATGCAAACAGGTTAACTTGGCTTGTCTTTAATATAATAAGCTATGTATTTGTTTAGAAATGGCAGTCGGTGAGAAGAGATGACTCTAGCTTTGAATCCACAAAAAGAAACCCGAGCAGTGAAGTGGTAAGAAATGACTTACCTCTTTTCACAGCAGGGTAAGAACAACCATTCAGTTGGATTGGATGACATCATGCCAAGAGTCATTAATCCAATCATTGATTGTACTTGCAAATGCTTCCATTTAGGCGCATGGTACCACTTCCAGTCACATCTGGCCACTTGGACTTGTGAGCTGGCACAAGCAGATTGTAGACAGAATGAATGCTCTTGACCAAACTATTTGCCCCCAATTTTTTAATAGTGCAGGGTTTTTGTTTGTTTGTTTTTGACCCCCTTTTAACAAAAGAGAATCCTTAAAACTGCAGAAAGTTTATTTTTCTTTGTCTTCTTCATTATTTTGGTTTCTGAAAAGCTTCAGTCTACCTCTAGGCCTTTGAACTGTGGATTACTCATGTTCAGGCATTGATTTCTGGTTGTGCCAGTTCATTTGAATTGTACATTTATTTCAAAGGACCTCCATCACTTGCTGGAAGACCAGTTTGTGTAGAAGTGGACAAATGACTTCCCTCTGGAGAACCTGACCTCTTCTAATCATAGATATAAATATGCATTCCAATGACAGAGAGTAATTGTTTGAATCTTTTGTTGGTTATCCTACAGGTCTTCACAACTGCTTCCAAAGGGAAAAAATGTTTTACTTAATTTTGTGTACTGTTGTTTCTCCCCATTCCAAATCTAAACATAACTAAAGTAATATACTTGGATTATTTAAAACATAAAACAATTTCAAAGGACTGAAATATGTACAATTGTTAATTATCTATCTTATTTTTTTTGTAGTACTTGTTATCCAGAATTAAAACCATACATATAAATATGCTGTTCCAGCCCATTTCTTGAAGGGCCTGAGTCAGTGCAGCCCCAAGACCAAAGCACATCAGACACAGAGCTAGATATGAATTTTATTAGGATTTAAGAACAGGAGAAGAGTCTTTTTGATGGCAGCTGTTTGGGAAATGAAAGTTAGTGTTCTACAAGGCAGGGGAGTGTTGGGTGAGGGTGCAAGGGACAGCTTATAAGGGTTTAGGACAAGAATATTCTGTAGGGTATGAGAATAGAGTTTCAGCAGGGTCTCATGACATAGGGGTTTGGAGATTTGTCATCCATGTATCAGGGAAGAGGAGTTTCAATAGTTTACAAGGTAAGTGATCTGTGATTCCATCTATACGTTCTTTCCTCCTGAAGGTGGTTAGTTGACCTTTAACTTCTGACTGGACATGTAGATGGCCATGTGTAGTCACTTACCCTCAATATGCAATGGGAGCCTGGGCCCTGGGTCTCCACAATCCACCCCCCACGCAGCAAGCTATGTTAGCCACAGGACAGACACCGCACCCATTTTCCACAACGGTATGAGGCAACAGATCATTAGGAGGCCCCCGACACAGAGATAGCAACCCTACAAAGAGATATCTTCAAGGTCCAGAAAGGGAATTAAATCATTTAGACAAGGGGTCTATTGATAATTGATCAATATTATATATGCACTCTTGCATATAATTTAAAACTTGTGGGACACTGTGTGAATGATCAAGAATATATACACAGCACTGCACATTAATTAATATATGTTCATTATATTATATATCATATATACAGAACTGTACATATGACCCTGCGTCTCCACCCATACACACACAGTTACACACTACAGTAAGTCAGCCATAACATAAAGACACTACAGAAATTCGATTGTTTCCTAATTCTCCCTTGGCAATTATCAAATTCTGAGCCCACTCTTTGCTTGATGACTTGGCTGTTTTATGAGAACTCACTGTGCCCAGTCACTTTATGTAAAAATTACATTGATTATTTGTGGTACTATTTGGTTAATGCATGCAACAGCTGTAACTTGTAAACAATATATTTTTCCTAAAGAGATGTGTTTGGCTTGTTTTCAAATTAATTCAAAATAGCATAAATATAAAAAAAAAATAGCATGAATAAGTTTTTACCCTTCTTTCCTCGTACCAAAAGACAAGTATGGGGAATTAGAGAGTAGAAGAATGATTTCTTAATTGGGCTTTTAAAATTTCTCTCCCAAAACTGATACCTGGTACTCACAGACTTTTGCCCTCCAATGTTTTTATGTAATTCAAGGTGGAAGAAGGGAAAACAAAAGAGGCAGTTGGTTCAACTGGAATTTTCCTGTGAAGTAGCAAAACTGAAAACATGTCAAGAGTCTTTTAGGCCAAGTCAATTGGAGGAAAAGTGAAAATTCCATCAAGCAATGTAGCCAGTGTCTAAGAGGGATCTTATTATGATCTTAGTTGATCTTCTGTTTGGCATTGCATCTTCAAGTCACATTTCCTGTGTTAAAAGTAAAATGTTTTTAAAAATACTGAATGTAGAGATTTGACAAATTTTCTGAGAGTCCTTGAACATAATCATCTCATCTTTAAAGGCCTTGTATTAGCCTAATAAACTTATCTGCAACACACAAAAACATGGATAATACACCAAAAATAAGAATGAATAACAATAACAAACATTCAAAAAAAGTGATAAATCAGACACATATTATTAAAATTAATTAAAAGCTTTTTAGTTCTTTTCATTCATTTCCTTCCTTCCTCCCTTTCTCCTCCTGTCTCTAGCTTGCTCTCTTTCTTTTCCTTTCTCTCTCTCACTCTCTTTTTTCTTTTTTTTTCCTTCTTCCATTTCCTTAATCTTAAAAATTCTTTATATAGTATACTAAGCGAATATGGAGAAGGCTCTGCAAATTTCTGTTCCTCCATTCTTCTCCACGGGTTTTCTGTGTTCCTCCTAATAAATCTGAAAACTACGTGATTAAGGAAGCCTTGGATTGTATCAGCATTTCACTGTTACTCTTCCTATAGCTTCTCCTCATTTGTGGTATGTCCTTAAGCTACTAGGTTCCCCAATTAAGGAAAAGCTTCTCTTAAATTGTTTCAAAAACCATCCATTGCAAACACCTCCCATGATTAGAAACATTGGCACAGAATCTTGGAAATGGATTATAACTGGACATTACTTATTAAGGAAGTGTATTTAGCATTTCTAGCAGTAAGTTAAAATGTCAAAATGCTTAGACTTTCATTGAAAATAAACTTTTCCCTTTAAGATTTAAAAATACATTATTTACATTTATTAAATAAATATAATTATTTAATAAATATATTATTCTGGGCATTCTATAGGTTTGTAAATTTATCAGTTTAGTAGCATAAAATATATCATATATATAAAATGATTGTATATTAAATTGCCATTATTGAGGTATTTACCTATCAGCAAACCTGTCCATTCTTATCTCCTCTATCCCATGTTCATGGAAACAGATCTCCATTTGTATATGTCTTATTTCTTCACCTGGTCCTCAACATGAATTAAACTCTCATTGACTAAGATTCACACACAGCAGCTGATTTTTGCAGACACAGTACAAGCCCCTACACTATATGGTGACCAGTACAGAACTAGCCTTACCCAAAAAGTGGTCTGGCTCATGCTCTTGATAACCCAGAAGTTATTTCTCAGCCTTGGAATATCATGTTTACCTTGAGGTGGTGGGTCACACTGGGTTAACAGTGTAATTTATGGTGGGGTTTGGACCATGTGGTATCAACACAATATCACCAACAAAAAACAAACAAGCATGTTAACACAACATACACCATTTTTCCAAGACAGATGGTAACAACATGCTCCATTTTCCAAGACGGAAGCTTGGGAGTATTTTTTATTGACATTTCTCTCTCTTTTATTCCCAGATCCACTTGTTGATTAAAATGAGATAGAAGCTAACTTTTTAATCTCTCCAATGCATTTTATTGTCTCATTTCAATGGCCCCTACTGAAAAATTTAGGTTCTCATCATACTTTGCATTTTCCAACTATTTCTTTTTAACCTCCCTAGCCCTAAGTCTCATCTGTCTCTTATTCTTTATTCACACAGTCACTACATTGATCTGTTTAAATTAAATAGTTTGATAATATCACTCCCCTGACTAAAGACTCCAATTAGTCAGGAGCCTTTAGTAGCCTTTCCAGATACCTTGGTAGGACACTTGGCATTGTGAAGGATTCTATATGTGTTCTTTGAAAAAGATTGCTATTCAAAATATGGTTTTAACTGATATGTGAGATCTCATATATGTTGGAAAACTATTACCATGCCATAGTCAAATGATTCCCCAGAGTAGAAAACTTTAACATATTGCAAGGGAGATCATTTTATGTGTGAACATATAATCCAATCTGTGCACTGATGGCAGAGGCAACAAATCTCATTAATTGTCATATTATGCATTGCCTATTTATTTGTGCATGCTGCTGTATTTATGTATTATCTGCTTATACTATATATCTTAAAATTTTAAAAAATAGTTTTGGGATCTTCAGGTTTTATTGTATAAAAAAATGTAATCCAAAGATTTATTATTTCTCAGAACAAGTTATTTGCCCATAAGATCTTTTTTTTTGCTAGCTACTATAATCCAAAGATGAATTTTAGCTCTTATGTTGGCTTTCCTTCAATAGGTTATGATTTCAAAAATATTTTCATGATCAGTTTAGTTTTAAAATGCTGACTTACCATATGGAATCCAAATGCTTTTCATTCTTTGTTTGCCTACCTAAACAAACCTCTCACACTTTCTAGTTGCAATACCCCTTCCTCCATACCTCTCTTTCTTAGTTCATAACATTCTCTCCATTGGATGCTATTGCATATCCTCATCCTTCAAGTCTATTCTATGTGCACAGTAAGTTGTCTATTTCATACCTGTCTATACCACTCTACTTTTTTGTTGCTTATAATATATAACTAATATCAAACACTCAGTAAATGTTGGCTGAATAGGTAAGTTATATTGATTAATATCTGTATACAATTCTAACTTTAATGATTGAATTCATATTGAATTTTTAAAAATTCAGTTGTATTATGAATTACTGAACATGAAAAAATGCATAAATTTTTATTAGTTTGTGATAAAGGAGAAAAAACTCTAACAGAAGGAGCCTACAACATATTAATAAAACAAAGAAAGCCATTTTACTTTCTAGACTTATAATTCTACAAAATATCAAATATATGCTGGGTGCACTCATTTTTGAGAGAAGGAACTAAAGAAGGATAAAGGGAAATATAACAAAAAAATAAAATTAGTGTTTTAAATAAACAAATCGAACATTAATTTAGCTACTTGAAACTTTACCCAAGATGAATTGATCTCATTTTTAAAGAACTCTCTATCAGCAATTTCTGTTTCTCAAAAGTAATAATACAAAATAATAAAATAAAATAATTTTTACCACAGACCGTTTTTTACTAAATATCTAAATTTCACTTACTTACCATGAATATTATGCATTTTTGTATTACTTGGGTTTTAATTAATATTTTCAAACATCAAATTTTTCACATGCTACCAAAAAAAAGAAGCAAAAACCAAACTCAAATATGGTAAGAAAAGTGAAGTTTCATGTTAGTAGTGCACAGTGGATGGCACTTGGCTGGCAGAATTCCAACTGCATTCCTAGACCAAATTCTAGAACACAAATTGGGTTGTATCAATTCATCTCACAGAATTCCTTCTTTCTGCAAAAGACTCTGTAGGTGTTTGTGCACTTGTTTACTGTTTGATTAGCCCTCTAATTTTTATAAGAGCTGAAGTCACATCTCTTTTGTTTAGTACCATATATCAAAAGTACCTGACACACTTCCTGTCATGTAATAAGGACTCTGCAAATATTTATTGAATGACTAAATAGACAAGGATGAAATATACACTGTCTAGGTATCCTGACTCCTTCTATTTTCTCCTCAAAAACAAAAGTTGTAGTTGTGGTTCATCTAACACTGATACCCTTACATCATTTAGGATCCTGAGGGGCAGGCTTAAAGCCTTTTCATTTGGAAATTGGGTTGGTTTGCCCCATGTTGTATAGGTCCAAAGGAACTTAAAATCAACTAAGTAAATTTTTTACAATAATTGCTATACTACAAGGTAAAATATTTAAAAGTATAGAGTAACAGATTCCAGCAATGTTAAACATTTCATTATGACTACTTGATATCATCTTAAGGAATGGCTTGTTTTAAATCTGGTTGACTGAACTACCATCACTTACTGATACATAGGAGCAAACAAATTTACAACTGCCAATAATTCTTCTCATTTCCTAATGATGTCTTATTTTCGTTGTTTTTAATTGAACATGTAAATGACATATACTCATATTTTCAGAAGCAGTTTGAAGGATCTCATGAGATAAACTATCTTACAGAAATGATAATGATTATAAAATGCAAAGGGCATCACAGAGAGAACATAACACTAGGATTTAGACAATCTGTATGAAAAATGCTTTTCAATTGGATTATTTTGGTCACTTTTCTTTTCTTCTTTGAACTTTTCCATCTTTAAAACAGAGTTGTGGAAATACTTGATAAACTAAAAAAGTACTTAAATATGAATTGTAACTACTAGTTATTTGAATGTAACTTTAAAAAGTACTTAAATATGAATTGTAACTACTAGTTATTAAAATTGAAACAACTACTAGTTGTTTCAATTTTAAAATATTGATTTTCTAAATAAAGTAGTGTGATAGGGAAGTTCAGAGAACAATATATTAAAAACTCATCTAACCTATTTTACATTTACAAAAATCCAGTTTGGATAAGTGAAAAAACCCACCCTCTAAAAAAGTATAGTATGTTGTGGAGTTTTTCCTCATGCTTATCAGAAATTCAAGTAGTGGTAGCACCAGTACCATAATGAACTACATTGCAAAATAAGTTTCACAGTGTATAGAAGAGTGCTGGAATGGTATAATGTAATATCTCTAAATAAATGGAATGTCATTCCCTTCTCTGCATTTTCATAAGACCTTGCTTAGCTCTCTAATTGCTATTGGAATATGCCATATTCTTTGTTATTTTTATGGCAGTTATTATAAGAACTAATCTTTTATTATGTATCAGTAGCTGGAGGTAGGCAAATGTCTAGGCATATGCAGAACAAAAAGCATGTTATAAAAATATCTTTGGAGATAATCAGAAAAGAGAAGTGGTTATCTTTATCAAAACTTCAATCAAGGAGTACTGTGTCTCAGATGCATTATATCTCCAGTGCACCAAACAACAACAGTTGTTCTTTAGTGACTACACATAATTAATTATTTCCCTTCTGCTATGCTGAGCAAGGTGACTTAGCTTCAAGGGTCACCTTCCTTTCAAAAACCATCTTAGCTACATATTTGCTGAACCTATTAACTCACAGCAAACAAAGGCTGTGCTTTAGTATAAATGTACAAAGCCTTGAAAATGCTTTCAGTTTTGGACAGTCACAATTGAGTTATTTGTATAGGTATAAACATTCATCAAAGACCACCCATCTCTCTCTGTAGCACAATGCCAACCAGTTTAATGGTTGTTAAATCCAAGTAACAAGAATGTTATTAGCAGCTCTTTTGACTGTACTGTCTTTATTGTTTGCCAAAAATGTGCTCCGAATTAAACAGGATGATAATTTAGATATGAGATTCTGATACACAGAATGTGAGTGTGTGGCACTCTTAACAGGAGAATGTGTACAGACATTTGGCAAAGACCAAAAGAGGAAAAAAAATTTTCCTGATTTCACATTCTACTGTGTATATTCACTAACCTTTAATTTTGCATTGGAAATGGTAGCTATCAAGATGAAATTCTTCATTTTTCAATGATCAGAGCAACAAATCCACCTACATTTACTTCCTCTCTTTCTTTCTTCTACAATAAAGGAGTGCCCTTTGCTTATTAAAGGTCAAGGTCTCCTCCAATGCTCTGGATTTCATCTTGAAGCTTTCACAAGACTGATGCCTTTAACCATTCTATCTAAAACAGGCCTTATTATTATTATTTTTACAGCACTTATCAAATATGACATTATTTTGCTGACATGCCCATTTTGTTCTCCTCACCTGTAATTAAGTTTCATGAAGGCAGATACTCTGTGTTAGATATTCTGGCACATAGTGCTTGGCACAATGCAGGTGCTCAAGATTTGTTGAAAAATAAATTATTATAAAAGATGGTTGCTCTACTTGGGGTGACTACAAGTTAGTTTACCAATAAATTCTAGGGTTGTTGTCAGGATTAAAGAAGTAATAAGTGTAAAACTTTTAAAATAATATTCCATAAACATTAAATTGGCTAATATTAATACTGTTTGCATGAAATAATGAGTTGAACTTTTAAGAACTGATATTAGGTATCATTTTGGGGATTAGTTGGAAGCAATAAAACTTAAAATATACTGTTATCTTACTATATGACTTTGATATAGAAATGAGTTGAGTCAAATTCTTAGTTCTTTCCAACTATAAAAATCAGAAGCTTTGCACTTTAAGTCATTAAAAAAGTGATGGCATCATTGCAACTAGACTCAATGACAAAGATTCCAAGATCTGATATGTGAATTAGGACCTGTTTTAGAGGGTTCTAAGGAAATAGCAATATATATATATACGCAGAACTGTGGGTATGGGCAAGTCAAAATTCCATTGGGTAGGCTGCAAGCTAGAGACACTGATGACAGTTTTTGCAGAATTCCCCAGGAGAAGCTGCCTGACTGAAGTAAAGATGGAAATTCTCCCTTCTGACTGCTGACATTATCACTTCCCCTTCTAAGGTCTTCAACTAATTTCATTGTTGAAGGCAATCTCCTCAGTTGATTGTAAATATAATTGGTCATTGATGCACTCAACTTACTGATTATTTAAATTCATGATATAATCTCACAACAGCAATCAGGCCAGTGCTTGCATGGCCAAACAATTGAACACCATAATCTGGCCAAGTTTACACATGAATTTAGGCATCACAGTCCACCCTTTGTCAACCTGGCACCATATATATATCCTTAAACCATGCTTAATCTCTAAATAAAAACAATAATGGTCATACTTTTGCATAAAAATACTCAATTATCTTGTGTACAGCTGGAAATGCACCATTTCCCTAGAATAGAGTACAAATCTATGATTAATATTCACTCTTAAACTTGATTTCTTATAACTTAAATACTGTGACATGAAGCTAATACAACTTATGTCACGATAAAGGGTTAAGATAGAGAAAAATACAAATATATTTGCTTTATGTTTTTTTGTATATACATAATACAAAATTATACATTTGTATACAAAATGTATACATAAATAAACATTTTCTATATTTGTTTTATATATAAATATACACACAAACACACTAATACAAAATTTCTAAGAAAGAAATATATATTCATAACCCTTACAGTCCTCATATCTGTAACTGGTCACATGGTCATAGACCATATTTATAACTACTTTCTTCCACTACCCATTCCATGGTCCCTTTACCCTCAGCAAGTGCCTCAGCTGAGCAAAATTCTTTCCCACATGATGAACTTGTGAAAGCTAGAAAGCAAGTTATCGCTTCCAAAATACAAAGGTGAGAATGAGAAGATAGGCATGTCCATTGCAAAAGGGAGAAATTGGAAGAAAACAGGGCTCATTGTTCCCAAACATGTCCAAAACCCAGGAGGGGAAACTCCATTATATCTCAAGTTCTGACAATCATTTATGAAATCAATGCTTTGTCCTCTGAGCTTGGTGAAACAACAGCCCCACCCTTTCCAAACACTTGCACAGTAGCCGTCCCCTCCCTGAATGCTAAAATCTAGGTCCCTCCCTCTCCAAATACTAAAGTAGTAGCCTCAGTCTACCCAGAAACCAGAATATAAGTTCCACCCTCTCTAAGCACTGGTCTGGCATCCAAATATCCCCGAACACCTGGGCATATATACCACTCTCTCCCAACCTTTAAGGTGGCAGCTGAACCTTCCCTAAACATTGAGGCAGAAGCCCCACCCCCTTCAAGTGCCAGGGCAGATGGCTTGGACCTCCTAAGCACAGAGGACCTACTCTTTCCCCTGCATAGGTAGGTAGGCCCCTGTCTTGGTCTAAGGAGATCTTTTCAGTCCAGTTTCCAGCTTCCATGTTTCTGCTCTTAAAGTCATTCTTCCTTCAATTCATCCCTTCTTTATCCCTTACAGTCCATGCTGGCCGTTGTTTTCTCATATAAATTTTGCAAAATCCTTGTTGGCTCTGCATGAAGTTCAAGCGAATCCAAGCCATCAGAAAGAAGGCCTTTCTACAGATCCTTCCTGATTTCCAATTTCCAATCCTGACTTCCACTGAAAGGACAAACTGAATTCATGTTCAGGCACATCCTCTGTAGCATATGTTGTTCATTTAAACCTTCGTCTCTGGGGATTCACTTCCCAAATGTTCAGGGACATCCCTGATACAGCTACTTCTGGCCCTATTCTCAGAGTTCACTACCTGGATAGGCTGGAAATTTTGTAAACTACCAATTGCTGGTTCCATTGTGCTTAAAAGTTTAATTTTCAGCTTTTCTCTTTCTTCTCACATTTTCCTATAAGGTACAAGAAGAAACCAGGCTGCATCATCCACATTTTGCTTGGAAATCTCCTCAGCTAGATATCAGTTCATCACTTGCACTAGGACATAATACTCCTGGACTGAAGTGTTGATGAAGATAATCACTTCTCTTTTCTGGTTGTCTCCAAAGATATTATTATAACATGTTTTTCTGCGTGTGCCCAGAAACTTGGCTAGTTCCAGCTATGGATATATAGTAAAAGATTAGCTCTTAAAATAATTTTCAATAAAAATGAATAATTTTCAATAAAAATATGGCATAGTCTAATAACAATTAGAAAGCTAGACAAAGTTCTATGAAAATGCAGAGACATTATTTAGAGACATTAAAATATATCATTCCAGTATTATTCTATAGACTGTGAAACTTGTTTTGTAATCTAGTTCATTATTGCCGCAGTGGTACCATTATATTCATTTCTGTTAAACGTGAACAGCGCTAAGGCACAAGTTCATCATGTTCTCTGCTGCCGTGTAATAGGGATTGCTTTTCTTCCAGCTTCTTATAGCACATTCATCATTTCCTTATAAAGCCTCATCAGAAATAACTTTAATGTCCAAATTTGTACCAAAACTCTCCTCAAAATAATCTAGACTTTTTCTATCAAATGCCTTCCAATGCTTCTAGCCTCTATACTCATTACCCAATTCAAAAGTGTGTCCGCATTTTAGGAATTTATAATAGCAGCACCCCACTTTCCATACCCCAAACTGACTTAGTATCGCTTGGCTGCTATCATAAATATCACTGACGGGTTTTGGGCTTATATGGCAGGAAATTATTGGCTCATGGTTTTAGAGGCTAGATGGCTTGCTTCCTCTTGGGGTTGGTAGCATCTGGCTGGCTGAAAATACTTGGGTTCCTTGGTTTTCCATCACATGGTGATGATGTCTCCTTTCTCTTAAATAAAGTACATTGACTTCTGACTTCTAGCTCCTCCCTGTGGCTTTCTCCTTCATAAGACCTACAGTAATAGGATTAAGACCCATCCTGAGTCAGTTATCCATACTTTGCTAAAATAATATCATCAAAGGTGCTATTTAGAATGGGCTTACATACACAGGTGTGAGTTAAGAATATGTACTTTTTTTTTAAAGGAGTATATAATTTAACCTACCACACTCCTCTTTTCCAACAAATAAATATCTGAGTTCTACCAGGCTTGGTCCTGGGTTTCCTTTTCCACATACAGCTCATCTTATTTATATCATCCAATTTCATGGCTTTAATCAGCATCTTTAAGTAATGGTTCTAAATTTATGATTCCAGCTTGGATTCTCCACAGGCCTCCAGACACATACTGGAATCATCTACATGTCTATTTCATATCTCCCTTTGCAAATACAATAGAAATCACAAATTCACAATGTCCAAAACAAAATGTCCCCAATCAATCATCCCTGATTCCCTCTAAAAGCAGTTGACCTCTTTTTCCTATGATACAATCACTATAGACTCTGTTTGAAATACCATGAGATAAATAGCACAGGAAAATATCATATGTGTTTAGATTATTCTTGTGTTCCAGGTTCTAAAGGTAAAAATTCTTATTTTACTAATTCTGACACCCATTCTGAGCCTATTACTGACAATTGCACTCAATCAGTACTCTGTAAATTATAAAGTCAATGAAAGAATGCTACCTGTGGAGAGATATGTACTGATATCACTTATGCTTGACTTCCACGAAAGAAACCATGGAAATAATTGCTAACCGTGTTATTTAATTATCTTACTGCATTTTAAAGTATCATTTCCAGATGGAGCTAGTTTTTTAAGTCACTGTACTCCAGGTGCTGATCATATTTCCATAACAGCTTTTACTCTCTGTATCCACTAAAAGACAGAAAGTTCCTTGTTTACAATGGCAGTGTCCAGCATTAGTAAGTACAATGATAAGAGAAGAGATTAAGCTAGAGATCTAAAAACACTCAGTTTCTCTCTCATGTTACACTCCTGGGGTAGTGGTTTAGAGCCAACAAGTGGCTCAGCTCCATGAGGTATTTAAGGGCCATTCCAGATTTTCCATTGTCCATGGTGTTCTCTAGTCTGCATGGTTGAGGTTGGATGAGCATCACCACTTCTCCATCCTTGCCCTCAGAAAAGGAAATGAGGGCCAATCCTTTCCTCTTTAAACAAGGTAGCCAGGCAGTAGCATACATCATTCTTCTTGTATCTCAATGCCTTGAACTTAGTGCAGATGGCCATAACTAGCAGCAAGGGAGACAGAGCAATGTAAAATACGTTAGGCCATGATACACCCCTTAAAAATTTAAGACCTATAACCGAAAGTAAGGAGAAAATGAAAAAATGCAAGAAAATTAGCAATTTCTGCTATAGGAGGTAATTGAAAACTATTTTGCTAAGTATTAAAGCCTGATGTTTTTGGTTAAGAAAATAATGATTAAATAATAAACATTTTCATGGGTCCCACACATTATTTCTGAATAAGAAATCCATGATTATGGTGTGAGATTTCCTGTTGAGGCCATGACATGTATCAGAGATTTTACACCCGTGTGTATTATTATAATTGTAAAAATTCCTCATTCCTCACACAGAGAGGAATGTCAAAGTCTGTCAGATGAATATAATAAGTATAATGCAGTGTCTTGGTATTTTTGTCAGTTTATAATATATCAGAATCTAATGACCAAAAATGATGTTTTGATATTAACATATGACATGTAGTTAACATATGACAAATGTTTTTGGATACTTCACTGTTTTTCCTCAGAGACTCTACCCAACTACCCAGAACCACCCCATCTCTAGATTCAGCTTGTGAAGGAACATGAACTACAGCAAACACCCAAAGAGGAGTCACTGGAGCCCTTAATGCCCAGACTTGATTTATAAGGCACACTTACTCTGGATTTAAAACCAACTGCCTTTTTCTTAACTTCAAATTAAATTACTGACTCAGTCCTTGTTATTTGTTCACTCCAGGTTTATGGCATTTCATTTTTGCATTTGTTGTTGAAATACTTGTAAATATAATACAAGCAATAATAACCAAGAAATTCACTGTTAGGAGTCGAGCACTATTTGGGTTTAGCCTTGACTTGAGGCTCTTTGATTGACATTTCCAATGCTAGAGTTAACTCCAAGTCATTCTCAAGATCCAACTAAATTTCATTTTGCCTTATCTGCAGGTTATCATTCTTGCAAGAATCATCTCATCCTGGCAGGATCTTGATTTAAGGCTTTAAAACTCAGTGAGGCTCAAAGAGATTTTCACAAGGTCACAAACATTGTAGTTTTGTTTGGTACTACAAAGCCTGAAGATGGAGTGCCCTCCTCATGCAAAGTCTCACCAGTGGTTAGACATGTCACATAGTGCATTCTCATTCATTATCGGGATGACTTTTAAGGCTGTCTGGCTCACAGTTTCTCTTATGGTTTGATTTCAATATTTCTCCCAGGTATACACTCCTGACAAAAGTCTGTTCCGTCCCAACTTGCTCAGCTCAGGAGAGGTTTGTCAGTGAAAGATATTAGTATCAGTGAACTTTCTGATACTAAGTAAATGCGTATTTACTTGATCACATTTTCCCCGAATTAGATATGTTTCCTATGCATAGTGCCTTTTGGCCCAATAAAACATAGTTCATATGAAGCATCTAAAGAAACACTTTGGTCCTCACTCATTCAGAATCTACCCTTAGATACAGAATTGAGAATTTTGATGGAAACAATACAACTCATAGTCACCCTGATTTCTTGCACGCATAAGGATCTATCACTCAACCATTTTAGCTATAATTTTCCATGATGCATCTGCACACGGTCATTATCTCTTTCAATTTAAAGATGAGTAATCTTGTATTTTAAGCTAAGATATTTGTAATTCACAACTCTTTCCTACCCCAGGCAAGATTGTCTGGACCTATATCAATAATGTGCAACTGTATATATGTGTATATATTTGAGGGAGGAAGAGACTATTAGTCCCACCACACACACTCCAGGAGCTGGGAATTAGACTGCCATCAACAAATATGCTGGTATTAGTAATAATACACAATGCACATAATTGAGATTTTGTTGGAACCCATGTTAGATTTTTACTATTATTATTATGGTTCCATGACCACAAGCTACCAGCTTTGCAATGTGTCCAGATACCTTACAGGTCTGTAAGATTTTGTGCTTACTGTTATACCCCACATACAGCATAGTGCTCAATATATAGCTGTGACTAAACAAAAGAGTTTGAGACAACATTGAAATAAAATTTTTTAAATGAAAGTAAGCATTAAGAATTGATAATTATCACTCATTGACTTAAAGGTCACAATGAGTATAAAAATAATCACCCTGAGCCTGTGAATGTTTAAAATTAATGTTTTCTCTACTCCTACATTTATGAGGGCTCTTTTGGGATAAGTGTTATTTGGCCATCAAAACAAGATGAAAATGCATGGAAATATTTTTGAGTTGGAATCTGTGTTTGAAAATAAAAGAAATATTTTTCTTTTTTGGATTCTAATTTCTCTGTACTTGTCACTTATTTTCTAATCCATGCTGTACTCATTACAAAGAATAAATTTCTGTTTTTAATAGATTTTACTCTCTTGGTATTATTTTCCAATATTTACTTCTCCTGCCTTTATGAAATCTCTCCCATTTTGCCTTTCATAATGTTATTCTCTCCTCACTCTCCTCCTCTTCAAAACACTCCTTCTCAGCCTCCTTGTGTTTATGTGCCCTTTCTATCTATTTTTCTCTATTTATTAAATGATGACCTTCACCAGAAGGTTTTCTTTACTATGCGCATTGTTTGATATGTCTTCCTGTTGCCTAAATCTTTCTCCCCACCCCCTGCTGCCCCACCCTGAACACACACACGCACACACACACATGCACACACACAAAATTTTCTAAGACTTCATTTGCAAGACTCACATTGTTTAATACATGGAATAAACATATTCTGCAACATGATTCTGCTCTGGTGCCTGAACAATGTTTCCGGGAATGGCTGCTAACTGAGACTAGGCCAATCAGATACTTCTCTGCAATTTTTAGAACAGGAGATGAGCAATGAAAGAGTCCAGAATCATCAGACCCACAAGAACGTGTAAAATGGATGAGTTCAGAGTGGGGAGGGAGGAGAAGGGAGAGGAGAGTTTCCGTTTCATTGCTGTCACTGAGTCTCCTGAGAGACCTTCAAACACTTACCAAAAGAATTCTCTTTTGTATCATCTAATTAGAACGAGATTTATGTCTTGGATAACAGAGGTACCTTTAAGCTACTTGAAGGTCCTTCTTCATATATGCCTTTCCCCTGAGCAATCCATTCTACTGCATTACTTTAAGTAGTCTGGATGCTGAAGAACATTTCAAACCAACTGTCATCTGAGCAGCTTAACTCATCGCCATATTCTTTCCACTCCCTCAGAGTTCCTTTTCTATATTCCTGTATTGGGCCAGTCCATTTCACCCGTTCTCCTAAGCCAGAAACAGGGGTCATCCTCAATAACCTCTTTTCATTTCATTTTGAGTCTATATCCTAGGCATCCTCTCCTCTCCATTTTCACCTTCAGATTCCTTTTTTACAACATTGTCAGTACTCTCTCATTACAGTAGCCTCTTAACCCTCTTCATTATTCTTAGTCCTAAAGCTCTCCAAGTTTCCTTAACTTAGGCAAACAAAATCTTCTTTTAAGAATGCAAATCTGATTATACATCTTCCCTCCTTACAACCTTTATAATGGTCTCCATTTCCATTTGTTCCTGAACACGCTATTTAAAGCATTTTGTGATCAGACCTTGCCTAAGTCTCTGGCTTCAACTTGTAATACTCCTCCCAACAATACTGAACTTTACTCTTTGGCAATATTGAGCTCCATTTAGTTCTTTAAATGCAGCATGGTAATTCACTTATCTCTGCTTTTCTGACATGCTATGCCTTTTGTTGGTATTGCCCTTTACTACTTACCCCTGATCTACCTATTAAACACTTTCATCCTTTAAACCCTGCCCACATTGTACTTTATCCAGGAAAACAGGTATTAAACATTATTGCTCCTCAGTCTTCTGTTCTAAATCATCTTCTCTTCTTCATCATGATACATTCTCTCCCTGGATTATCTGACTCACTTCCCATATCTTCAATTAATGATGATTGCAAAAAGTGGGGATTACCCCCTCTTTCTGAACTCCATATACATATATCCAACTGAAACTTATATATATGTATAGTAAACACCGTAGCTCCATAGGTACAAAAATTAATTCTTATCTTCCTTCCCATTTGCTTCTTATCCAAGAACTTCTCTTTTTCTGAAAATTGCAGAGAATATATTTAAAAGAAAGAAACCAGAAACCATACTTGGCCAATTCTCTCTCACACCCAGCATCATCCCCCAATGTGCAAGACCCTGAAGAGTCTCCAGCCATCACATTGGCATTGCCCAGGCTCACATCTTTCCCATGGCCATGATCCTCCATCCTGCTGCCAACACTGTTGCTGGCATTTACATAGTAACTGCTGCCAATGTCATGCCCCAACCATCCTGCTAACTCCATTGGCATCAATGCTGCCAATGCCACACGCTGTTCACGTACCAGAGCAATTAAAGAGCAATAGCTCTTCTCACTGCCACTTTTTACTTTATGTTTCAGATCTCTCACCCAAGGATACAAGTGTGCGATCATGAGGTCTGCACTCAGTAGCAATCTCTGGAACACAAATCATATTTTGAATCACCTCTCCCTTCTGTGCTCCATATTTGTCAACAATTCTTCAACCAAACTTGCCCATATTGACCCTCTTCTCCCTTATGATGAATTTTTATTTTCAAGGAAGGTTTTCAATCCTCCATGTAAACAAACCCTTGGCTGCTTGCTCACCAGTCCTCTAAATTATGCTCGAACATGTGTGACTCTGACAGTAAATATAGCTTCGGCTCATGCAATGAGCATGGTCACATAAATATTAAGTAGTCATTGAATAGTTGCTGAATACATAAGTTAATGAATGTCTTTTATTCTTCTGTTAGGTTTCCTTTTTCCAAAGTGTTTCTGATTATGTTCCTGAAATGTAGAATTTTCCTTTTCTACTTATCTCTAAAGAATCATTCTTATAGAGCTTTGTGCATATAACTTACTATTGGCATTTCTACTCTACTCAAAGTGAAAAATAGATAAATATTTTATCTTATTAATTTCTAGGAATATAATCTTCTTAATCATGTTGTAACTAACCTGTTAAAACAGATGAGACATCTCGCCTTTCTAGGGCAAGACTTTTGTATCCCCAGAGGCTAGCACATTATCAGGCATATTTTGTCTTATATTCTCAATACACATTTGTAAAGCAATGGATAACTTGCAGAAGCTTGACTTCTCACAGTCCAGAATCCCAGGGAAAGGAAGCCGTATCCCTAACTTTTCAACAGGGGGTGGGAGAGTGTAACAGTATTTACTTCATCTTCATGTTCCATTAATGGACATGTGAGAAAATAGTTTGACAATTATTTGATATGGTAATCAAGAGTCACCTGTAAGAGAACCCTAAAAGCAAGCAAACTATAATTAACATAAGAATATACAGTCATTTGAGTCAGAATATTATAGTCATTATAAAAACATTTCCCCTCTGTGCTGGTTTAGAGCTATGTACCCAAGAAAAACATGTTCTTAAGCTTAATCCTTTCCTGTGGGTATGAACTCATTCTAAGCAGTACCTTTTCATGAGGTTACTTCAATTAAGGTGTGGCCCAGCTCAATGAGGATAGGTCTCAATCCTATTACTGGAGTCCTTTATAAATAGAATAAAATTCAGACACACAGAAAGCCACAGAGGAAGTAGCCAGAAACCGAAAGTCAGTGGAGCCCCAAAGAGAAGAGAAAGGCCAACAGAGGCTGTCATGTTCATTGCCACGTAAGAAGAGCACCGAGGACCAAGGATCACCAGCAGCCAACCACAGAATGCCAGTGTTCTTGAATAAAGCATCACCTTGATTATGCCTTGATTTGTAGTTCCCCTAGCCTCAAAATTAGGATGCAATAAATTCCCATTTTTAAAGCCAAACTATTGCTTTCTATTTGTTTTAGTAACAAGAAAATCAAACATTCTCCTTTTTTAAGGTATGTAGTTCCAACAATATATCCTCCGAATTCCTGCAAGTAGAGTACAAATAAATTAAATTCCTCTAGAATGAATAGATAGAACATAATTTAATTAATGCTATTTATTTGAGGAATGTGATCTTATCTACATCATGATTTCCTGGTGAGTTTGTTAAACCTGCTGATTCCTGGGACAACTAAAAAAAAGTTTTAAAGCTACTGATTTAAAGAATTGACAACAACAACTTAGATTGTATGCAAGTAAAATTGGTACATATCCAATTAAATTGTGTTAGAAAGTGAATATTACATTGAAATTAGCATTGGACAAGTACAAAAATGTTAGGAAACTCAAGAATAATTTTGCTTAATGATATTGTTGCCTTATCATGTCCTTCTCTGCAATGTCTATTTCTTTCCCTTGAATCAGGTGAGTATTTTTTATGACTTTGAAAATTTTCTAGAGGTAATATTAGTCAAAATTTGAAAACTTACATTTGATTCAAACTGTATGATACCGTACTGACCAGATAAAACTAGCATTTATGTTTTAAGTACGTAATAGATATAAATTTGTGAAAAGGAGTGTTTCATTAATAACTATCAACAGCTGTTTTTTAGAAAACTCTGATGTTGAATGTAGACGTTAGTTTTCCTTTTCTATGAAAGACAGTGTTTCACACAACTTCAACCAGAATTCATTCTGCACATTATTCTCTTTCGGTCATGTCTCCTTTTTCCTAGCTTCACTTTTTATACTTTGAGAAGCTTTAATTATTTTGTTTGTTTGTTTGACCTCTTTCCTTGTTAGGAGAGAGAACACATACCCCAGAATAACCCTTAGAGTGTAGGAATTAGACATCCCCCCACACACAAAAATGCGTCCAGCGAAACAACTGTTTCCTTCTTTGTTGGATATCAGTGTAGGTTCATTAGAGCTCAGTCTCCTGGGGAGCATTTTAATGGTTTTCTCTCATCCTCCCCTGATGACCATGTTTATGCTAAGTTTTGATACAGTGTACAGGAGTTGTGTAGTAATTAGCATTCAAATGGACCAGTGATTTCCCTTTCATTGAGTGGATTGTCTATTTCCAGGCTCAGAAATGGAATCCAGTGAGCTATAGCTTGTAACAATCCAGACATATTAACAATTCAAATTCTAAATTAAACATCCAAGATAAAGGGTAAAAACAGAAGCATCATCATGTCACTGCCTGGTTAAAGAACCAAAAGGGAATAAAATAATAAAGATGGTGAACTACCATGGCTAATGGTCTGTCCACAAATGAGAGTACTGCGAAAATATATGTTTATAAAATGCCAAAGTGGTATTGAATGGTGGAATATGTTGCTTTTTAGGTTGAAAACTTTTCGATATAGACATTGATAAAAATCAGGCAACAGAAAATGAAATAAAATGCCAGTGTACCAGATTGATATATATTTTAGGATGCTTTATGGAACCACCTGATAACCTTAAGGAAGGATTGGCAATTTTTCCAGATCAAACCTCTGAAGCACAATTATTTCGCAAACTCTTTAAATGCTGTTATAGTGTCTTAGAACATTTTACATTCAATATAGCCATATTTTGAGATATAGATCCTTCGTGAAATCTAAAGAAATCCTTGCACATTTCATCACGGAAATGTATATCTATTCATATAAAGAATTTAATAGCATTCTGTTTTTAAATGTTAAATTCTAAAAAGTGGGACATAATATAATGACTTTAATCTTTAACGGGTAATAGTTATATAATTCATGCATATATTACTGGTCTAATTGTGATTTTCCTCTATTCCTGAGTCTATGCCTATATTGAATGATTAAAAATTAATAAAATAATAGCAACAGAGAGCTTGAATTAAAATGAAAGTAAAGAAAGATGATTTAATTAAACACTTGCAAAATAATAATGGGATAACCGCCTGGTGAACGATAATCTATCAGGTTTGCAAAAGATTAAACTAGTCATTGTTAGTCACATCTACTAAAGAATGGGAGGGTAAAAGAAATGAAACTGACAGTATTTTATTTAAAGAAATACTTTGGCTACATTCATGCCTTACACAAATAGCATGAATATATTTTTTGCACAATTAACCAAATACCCTCGAGCCTATTTTTCTGTTCATGGCTTTAGGCTGGTTAATGTGAAATTTAATTTGTGCTAATCTTCTCAAGGTTAGTAAAGTGTGAAATATACTGTATGTTGGATGTACCCAAAGTACAGTAGCGCTGAATTAGTGTAAAACTTTAGAAAATAATGTAATGGAATTTTCTAAGAAAGAAAGAGGAAAAAATGTTCAGGCTCCATTATCTAGGTGGAAACTATGCTAAAGGTACAAAGGAAAGGGAAAAATATTAAGATCTCTATTACGAAGAAATGTCCAGGATGGGCCAATAAAGACTGCAAATAAGAAAAATCTCTTAAAATGTACTTAGGAATTACTCAAGGACTGTATTTAAAATTGCAGTTACAAATTATTTCTTTGTAGGCTGGCTTCCAAGAAATGCAGAGAAGTCACTTGAAATGTTGCCCTTTAAATAAATATATTTTCTGGACCCAGAATTTATCTGATCTGTGAGTGCCTGATCAAGTAAAATCGTCTAGGATTAAAAAAAAAAGCCAAAATTTGTAGCTTCTCCTTTGTTTAGGAACTCGCTGTCTGGACTCTTTCCAAGATAGAAAAATATGGACCTTATATTTAGGGAACTCTGTAATAATATTTAGGTGGCCAATTTAGTTAGACACCTGAATCATCTTAAGAAAGCATTAGTGGCACACACAAACAACTTTTTAGTGCACAGTAGGTGGTAAGGAACCTGGGTGTGGTATGCAATTTATATTCTAAATGTGCAAGGCTATTACTTTGGGAAAAAAATTCTACAAAACGCTTAATGGATTAAACTTGAAAAGGAGTAATGGTGTGAAAAAATATATAGGAGAAGAAGCAAATTGCATGCAATAAGGCAGAAAATAAAATTCAATGAGATTTAGGTTTGAACAAACAAAGTCATCTCAGAAAGTATCTCTGGTGTGTATTATTTTCTGGGAACTCATAACAGAGCCACAGAAATGCAGAAAGGGTTGGATAACTTGATCTTATAAAATTAAAATACATGTGTGTGTATCTGTGCATCTACATGCATGTGTATCTATACCATTTTATTAAATGATATTGAAAGTCATTTTCCAACCAATCACCAGCCCTTAAAGGAAATGCAAAGCCAATAAAGTAGAAATTCAATTAAAAAAACTCAAAGTAGTCTATTTTTCCATAGTAGTCTATACCAACTAAATATAGACAAAATCCACAAAATTCTTTGAAATCTAAGGTATCATGCAAAAAAAGTGCTATGAAATATAATACTATTATACGGAGCAAGGTAGAAAAAGTTAATGTTTTGTGAAACAATTTTATTTTCATGTGCCTATGAATACATATTCGTGACACAAAGAAATGTATGTTCTCCTTATATGAAGATGGTGGTATGATACCACTTTTAGTATAATGGACAATTTGAGTTATTCATTACTGAAGCCAGTCAACCTAGAAATGAAAAGATGGATGGAAAAAATTTCATAGACTTTGCTTTTCAGAGATGGATGTAGAGGTTAAAAAGAAGGGAAATTCACAGATTAAAAAAACTATACCAAAATTTTTATTTACTGGTTTTTAAAAAAAGCTTGATTTCAGATTTATTTCATGTTAGAGGAAAAACATTTCTCCATAATTTGCAGCATTGCCTATCTGAAGAAGTGTTAAACAAGTCACTGGGATCCTTTAAACTAGACTAGAGAATATAGCTAAGAATATATCTCAGGGATCTTTCTGAATTAGTCAGCTGGTCAGAAAAATTCTCTTTATTAATCATAACTAGAGAAAGAATGTAAATTTGAACTCTCTCGAGATGTTTGTCATGACTATGATTGCATTTTTATTTTTATCATAATAGTTCATAGGTATATATGAAAAATCTGACACCTTATTTATATTTAACATGTGGTAATTATGTAATTTTCTAGTTTAATGAGTGACTTAAAGTTTATTATCACTAAGCACATAGGATTTTAGTGACCTTCTATGCAAGACAAAATAATATTGCATATTCTCTGGTACCTCATATAGTTAAACATATAACTATAGCTTTTCTCTTCCCATTCAAACTCTATCCTTCAAAGCATTGGATTTTACCTCATTCATTGAGGCATCTTTGGCATTTTTATCAATATTAGTTATTCTTATTACTGATAATCCAGAGAACTTATTGTTTTTATTTGAAATTTTAAATATTTATTTGTTTATTAGAAATACAAGGGGGGAAACCTTGGGTGTAATGTGTAATCCAGTGTTAGAAGGAATATGCTCAAATAAGACTGCTAAATCAGAAGTTTAAAGAAAAAAAGACATAATTTACTACATAAAATTTCTCAAAGGAGATTGTAAATAAAGTCAATAGACAAAAAGAATTTGGAGAATGTTTTACAATGCAAAAGCATAAGATTAACACCTATAAAATGTAAAGACATCTCATGAAAGAGCAATTCAAATGTCAATAAATGTATAAAAAATGGTTACACTCATTAAAAGTTGAGAAAATGAAAATAAAAACACCAAAAGCAGATTAGCTGCATCATTCTGTGTCCCTAAATCGCCTAATTTCCTTCTTCATAGCATCTAACTTCATCTGACATATATTTACTTATTTATCTGTTAATTATGCGAGTCTCTCTCCTAGAATGTAAGTTCCATGAGATCACAAGATACGTCTCTTGTTCACTGCTGCAACATAATACCTGAAGCAGTACGTGACATATAAGAGGAACAGAATAAATCTGAGCATAAAGATAAGGCTTTACTCCCACCAACAGGCAAAATTTAAAAAGAATAATATTGCTGAGAAGAATGTGGGAGCATTAGTACTCTCCAAATTGCCAGAAAAAAATGTGAATTACTACATTCGTTTTGGAAAGCAATTTCATAAAAGCTATTAAAACTAGTTACTACAATCTCACTTCTGGAGTTCCATCTAGAGTAATGAAAGCACAGACATGAAAGAATGTATATACAAGGACAGTGCTTAATTCAGCCCTGTTGTTAAGGATAAAAGAGCAAAGAAATAGCGAATGATCAAGAAGGAATGGTGGAGTAAACATCTTGATATTGAGCTATGGAATTTTGTGCAAGAATAAAAAAGTCAAAGCTATACCAGTTGAATTGGAAGGATTTACACTACAGAGGACAAGCACAAAAATAACTTGTCTCTTAAAAGTAATAGTGGCTTAAAAACCTTGTAAGTGTGCCTATACGTGTGTGTTTATGATAATATGGGCATGGAGAGATATAGGACATCAATTATATTTTCCAATATGAATTATGTATGAGGATCATGATATGGAGAGAGAAGGTAGGAGCAAGAATGGGGATGTCAAGCAAAACAGAATAAGGTTTTAAAAGATAAGAATAACAAAATCATCAACTGGCACATTATTCAATTTATAGTTTTATATAAAATCATATATGTAAATACAGAGAAATAAAGAATTTAAATTTTGTTAACATTTTAATAAAATTATCTGAAAGAAAAATAACCCCTAGAATACACATGACTACTATGCTGGATTTTAACATACAGCATAGTGTCAGAGGAGTAGTCCAGAGAAGCACACAAACTCAGAACCTAGTTATTGTCTATCTTTCATCAATAGCCCAGTTTCACATTTGGGTCATGGTCCCATCTTTAATTTTCTTCACTACTAGTGTTTTCCAAATGTTAGTCTAAATGGTTTCTGTCTCCTCTCATCCAGCTCACTGCAAATTCCTTTCCAATCTTAGAATTCCATCATATCTGCTGCCTCCAAGGCCTCTGCCTTTTCTTTACACTCAACCTACTCCATGCATTGAAACCTCCACCTTTGGGCACTTCTGTGCTCTGTTCTGTTTTTCCTTCTTTCCCTCAGTCCACTTTTTCTTAGTCACATTTGCAGTTTTTTGCTTCTTCTGCCTATTTATTGCATGAGATCAAAACAAAATGTGTAGAATAAATAGCTCCAAGTTCTAAGGAAAGAGATACAGGTAAAAGCTAACCGAACAACAAGAAGCAACAACAAAATACACAGCTCAAAAGAGAAGACTTGAAGAAAAAGTTTTCTGTGAATTTAATCTCATCTGGTTTCTTAAGAAGAAGAACATTGGATATATTTCCAATGGAGAAGCTCAACAAGATGTGAAAAACTAGCTTAGAAATTGTCTATAGCTTAGTGCTGTTCGAATTTACCAAAAGAGCTCAAAAAAAGTTTGTTGTTTTTTTGAATAGATTAGTCGATGTAAGAGAGATAGTTCTAATTGCTTTTGCCATAGAAGTTAATAAAAACTAAAATTGAAAGTTTTATGGAGACAATAGTATGCATTAGGAAGATTTAGGGGCAAGGAGGAAGTCAAACTCTTCACTGTGTACCTAGGATGTTATTACTTTTGTTATTGCTTGTACTGTAAGACACTATAGTGATTTGGCATTTGATGTGTGTAAACAAAAAAAAAAGATCAAGTAAGCAGTAAAATGTTCCCCTTTGATATGCTGATGAAAATTTGAATATAGTTTGTCTCTAATATAATGTTTTAAGTCCAGTTAATTTCTTAAAATACATAACTGGTTTCATTTTATTCTTAGACCCAAGTATTCCACTGATCATGTCCTCTTTCTAAACCCACTTCATTATTTATCTGGTTATCTACAGTTTCAGAGAGGTTAGAAAATAATGCACAATGAAAGCTAATCTTGTCATGGTAAGGCAAAGGGTTTGTTCTGAAATTAAACTTCAGTACAGTAGAAGTAAATATCTGAAATAAGAAGTCAAACAAAAGAGGGAGTAATTTTCCCAAAAGTGGGATAAATTAAGCATTGCTGCCCCAAGCTATTTGCCTTATATTGTTGACCAATATGTTTGCATATTTCACTGGAGAAAGAACCACATTAAAGCATTTTGTTTGCTTTTCATAGCAGCAATTCTGTTGCTGAACAGGAGGAGAAGGACAGTCAGACTTGTTCATGACCAAGGATGGAAGCAGGTGGTCCAAGAGTAGTACCCTCTCCTCATATCAAGCATTTGATAATTTATGGTGCTTCCCAAATGCTTAAATCCCTCCATTAATAACTTTCCAAGAAAACACCACAATCTCCTGACTACAACACCCCATGTCCATTCGTTTCTCCTCAACTTCTAAAGGTAACAACTGTTCATCTGAGCAAGTAAGCCATGTTATTTAATCAAGAGCAAAAGCCACTAAATCTTTTCTGGAACAAGATGGAGTGCAATTCTTTAAAATTACTAAATAAAAGCTGCCTGTCCCTTGTCTCCTCTCTTCCTCTGGTAACACATATGGTTTATGGCAAACTCCTTCAATCCACCCATAGACTGGGTTGAGTCTGCCAGATTGTAGCTTTATGGGGCAGGGTATTCTTTTCCTGAAACCTGCCTCTCGTCAAGATGGCTAAGCGGATTGAAGATGATGAGAGTACTAAAAACAATACAGTTGGAACAGACATTACACTCCCAACTCACAATCAGGATTTGAAGAAGCTTGTATGTATAAATAGTCTTTCATATGAAAGCAATCATCCTTATGTTTCAAAATGTTATGCTAAAGTCTGCTGAAAAAGTATTGACGATCCTTAGAATCCTTTTTGTGACTTCTCAAACCAAAGCATATATTGAACATGGAGTTTGTGCTTTCAGTTTTTGTGGTTCAAATTAATATCTAGCTCCAAATACAGTATTTCAAGATGAGAGATGGCATAAATTGGTTTGCACTACTTTTTGTTGTCTAAAGAGAGGCGTTAACCTGGGTAGACATGGTTGTGTGCACATATGAGTGCTCTTAAGGGAAAGTCTCTACATTTTGTGAAGAAAATGAATGCATTAGGAGAAATTATGAACTTGAGCTAAAATTTCCTTCTATATTCAGCCTCAAGAGAATTTGAGATCACCATTTTTTCTCCTTCATGGGTTCCCATAGGAATAGGAGCACGATTAATTCACTTTGATTTCTGAGATGTTCTTCTCACAGCAGTTCAATGACAAGAAATAGGCATGTTTCTTTTTCTTTTTCAACTTGGAGATTTTTGGTCATTAAAACTATTTTTAGTTGAAGTTTTGAAATATTTTAAGCATAGATTTTCTTTTGAAACATGACTTTGAATGAAGTGTGGGTCATATAACCCATTTAAAGAATTATTTTATGCTCTGTCTTCTGCTTCAAGATTTCCAAAGTATTAATTAAAAGTTGATAGGATTGCCCCTAAAACCAATTATCTTTTGATCTGAAATGCTGAGTGCACATTATTGAATTTTCAAATAAATTGAAAAAAATTTCAGTCAGCCATCAGCATTATCTTAATTTATAAACAGTAATACAAAAAATATCTGATTTGTTTTAAATGATTACTGCATACTTTATTAATGATATTATCTCTTGCTGCCAGTTAAGAAGTCTACCCGAATACAACCCCAATCTATAATAACAATGCACAATCATGCATAATCTTTGTGATATTGGATAGACTAGCTGAGGTGTCTCTGGAATTTAGAGACATAGCATTTCACTAGTGGCTCAATTTCTCAGTTGATGAAAACTCTAACCTATCTTTTCAATCTTGCAATATAGAGGGCTGATGGCACTGGGGACTTTTGCCCTCTAACCTTTAAATCCTTTTTCTTGCCATCGTAACATGTCTGTCCCATTTTCCATATACACATTTAATTTTTTCTTTCTCCACATATATGCACAGACACAATATCAGATTTATAAAAATAATAAGCAGAGATTGAAATTATTTACATTGTGGTGATTTTTTCCTATGCTATCCTGAAAAATATATCCTTGAAAACATTACCTGGTGTTCTGGTGTCCTTATCATGGCAAAACTTCCTAAGAGCCTAAGTGTAATCCTGTAATTTAAAGATGAGAAGCAAATAATCAAAGATGTTGAGTAATATGCCAAGATCAACAGAGAAAGTTTGAATTTCTCTGCCAGGATTTGAATCTAGGAAATCCAGTTCCCAATCTCACTGTGCTGCCATGCCTTAATCATTTACCAAACACATTTTGTGCCCCAGCCCTGCACTCAGTGCACAGTTAGAGGAAAGAATGTAAAAAAGATTAACATGACACCTTCCCTTTAAGATTTCCCAGATCTAAGAATTAAGGGAGATTGCTAATCTTAGCTTCTACATTACCTTGCAAACTGTTTGACTCAATAAAAGATTGAAGGGAGAAATGAGATCTACTAAGGCAATACTCATTTTAGGAACATACTTTCTTCCCCATGTTCAAGAATAATTCTGTTATTTGCATTTCAAATCCATTTTCACATAGAGGCTTTATCTATGGGCATTGTAGGCAGCTTCAATGACATACATGGAAGACCATTCTCCATTTTTACTTCAGTAACACTAGGAAACAATCCACCACTTTATTAGTGATTGATATTTTAGGATATGTGCTGTGTTCAACCTGTACTTTACATTACAAACTCAATGCATACTGCCACATCCTGGTGATGGGTTTATTCTTATTTGAGAATAAAAGTGATAGGCAATGGTTAGCCAAAGTGGCAAGGACATGACATGATGAAAACTCAGTAAAAAGTCCCTTCTTTTTCCAGTCTTTATATGATAACATGTATTAACAAATATTATTGCCTGGGCATGTTATATTTCTTGTTTTCCTTTTTCAGTTTGTTTTTTGTAGTTGGTGTGGAGAGTGTTGGAATAATTTCTTACTACCATCATGACCTTTCTGATAAATGAAGAAAGAATAAAACTGCTCTGGTTTCCCATTAACTGTTGATAGTGCTGTGTCTATACAAGTCAGCCACAATTCTAAGAAATCTCCAAAACCTTGGCAACAGAATAGCTGATTTTCACAAATACATTTCTGTCTCCTAAAGAATGAAAACAAACAAAGAAAGAAATATTGACTAGCTTCTATATTGCTACAGTTCTAAAATTTCTCCACTTATGCCTTCATTTTTATGTACAATGGGATCTTCTGAATTATTTAGATATTTCTGGTATGGTTAACACTTTCCTCATTGAACCACCTGAGAATCGCATCAGTGTGCTATTTCTGCTCACTAATGAAATTGTCAAAGATCAGGCTTAAAAATGTTAAATAAAAGTGAGCCAATCAGTCCCCTACTGTTGTTCATTTTGAGGCCGGTTCTATTCAAAGACTGCTTTACTCCCTGTTGCTACTTCTTAGCAAAGCCAGTAATTGTCAGTAAACATTGTCAAACAGGTTTCAGGACTGTCATTGTGAAATATAGATGCTCTTCACTCTGGTCGAAAGTAGCCATTCAAAAGCAGGATTAAACCAAATACCATTCAGTCTGTTAACCAGACAGGTTCTGAAAATCACCCAACAAAAAACCATCCAAATATTCCTCTCAAACTTTCCAAAATGTCCCCAAGTATTTATTCCACAAAGAATATTTCTGAGAAAGCAATTAGGAATATGATAAAAAATGTTAAAATGTGTTTTTCCTAATTATAGAGAATGAGAATTATGTTTTGAAATACGTTATAAAATTCAGGAAACACATCAATACATATAAACATGTTTAACATATTTTCTTCTAACTATAATCATAAGATTAATCTGAGATTGTAATATCTAAAAATTGTTTATTTATAGCCTACTTTTTTCATTTAATATATTGTCTTAGTTCTGTAAGTCTGTTGTGACAAATAACACATAATGGGTTGGCTTAAATAACAAGAATTTATTGTCTTACAGCTTTGAGGCAAGAAACATCCAGAATCGAGGGCTCTGCAAGGTAAAACTCGCTCCCCAAAGTCCGTAACAGTTCGGCACTGGCTGCCGGTACTCCTGCCAGCATACCTTGGCTTTGATCCCTGTCTCGTGTCACGTCACGTGGCGTTGCTCTCTTCTTTCTCTTCCAGGTTCCGGTTCTCCTGAATTCCAGCTTCCGGTTCTGCTGAATTCCAGTTTCTGTTGTCTCTCTTTAGCTTTCACTCACTGTGTCTGAATTTCTTCTGCCTGTGAAAGACTCCAATAATTCGAATTAAGGCCCATCCTTTTCAGCTGGGCTATACTGTAACTAAAACAACATCTTCAAAAGATCCTTTTGGGGCGGGCCATGGTGGCTCAGCAGGTAGAGTTCTAGCCTGCCATGCCGGAGACCTGGGTTCGATTCCCAGTGCCTACCCATGCAAAAAAATAATAATAATAAAAATAAAAAAAGATCCTTTCTACAGCGGTTCACACCGACAGGAATGAGGATTAAGAACATGGCTGATAGAGTACATACTTCAGTCTACCCCACATACACATACTGTGAACTTTCTCTTAAAAATGCGTAGTGAAAAAATTTCTGCATAATTTACGAAGTAAATTTGCAATAATGGGTTCAATTGTTAATCTGAGAACAGTGCAATAAATACAACACAGAGTGCCAAAAATTTCTAGAAACGTAAAAGAAAAAAATTTATTTATTGCACTTTTTCAGATTAACAATTGCACCTTCTGCTTTAAATTTAGATATCTTTTCTTAAAAGTGTCTGAAGCTAAAGGAAAATTATTTGACTATTGTCATGGTTAGGGACAGGTGTCAACTTGGCCAAGTTGTGGTACCTGTTCATCTGATTGGGCAAGCGCTGGCCTGTCTGTTGCAATGAGGACATTTCATAGGATTAGGTCATGATCACGTCAGCTACATCCACAGCTGATTCCATTTGTAATCAGCCAAAGGGGAGTGTCTTCTGCAATTAGTGATGCTAAATCCAATCATGGGAAGCCTTTTAAGGAGGACTCAGAGGAGACAGGTGGCATTCCTGCTTTGGCTGGTGAGCCTCTCCTGTGGAGTTCGTCCAGGCCATCCATTGGAGTCATCGGCTTCGCAGCCTGCCCTGTGGATTTTGGACTCTGCGTTCCTATGGTCACGTGAGACACTTTCATAAATTTTATATTTGCAAGTGTTCCCTGTTGGTTCTGTTTCTCTAGAGAACCCTAACTAATACAACTATATTATTTAAAAATCTAGCTAAGACATGTTTTAAGTATATTTTACATTTCCTACCTGTAGCTTCTCTAGTTGAAATTCTACATAAGCAGATGAAAATCAGAGTTTGGTACTATCCTATTTTGTTGATGAAGCACAAAATCTTTGATTTTGTTTTATAGCAAGCAACAAAAATGGACAAGCTTCCGCTGTAGCAAGACAGACCACCACACTTTACTCTGTAAACACTGTCTTGAATCAGACCTGCCAAAATATGAGATGACATCTGAACCATATTCTCAGAACTCTAGTGGCTATTATATTGATTCTTTTGTTGTCATTTTTTAATCCCCTATTAAGACCCTTAACTGTAGGAAGGATAGGAAGGTACAATAATCAGAAAGAAGCTCTTGCCATCAGGTGGGAATGTAAAATAATTACTTTTTTTTTTAATTGAGCATTTGTAGGTTTTCAGAAAAATCATGTAAAAATGCAACATTCTTATATACCTCTCCTATTATTAACATTTGCTTTAGTATGATATCTTTGTTACAATTGATGACATAATATTAAAATTGTGCTATTAACTATAGTCCATAGTTTACATTTGCATGCGATTTTTTGGGTGTTTTTTTTTTTACTTTTTGCTTTGAATCTCCCATTAAATCATTGCAGCACCCATGTCTTCCCTATTATAATAACAGCACTATCATCACTTCTCTGCGAAGTTCCTCCTCTATGAGACAGACTAAATGTGAGTCAGACCCCCCAGGTGGTAGTAAACACTTCACTCCAAGAATGAAGAATTGTGGGGAAAACCCCACCTTGCCAACTTTCATTCAGAAGGTGACATCTCTTACGCTGGCTATCATTCAAAACATGACTCTGGCCAGCCATGGAGATATGGTAGTTAAAGCACCATCTGATGTGGAAGATAGAAAAATAGGTCACTGATTATAGAACATCATTATTAGAGGTAAACAAGTAACAAATGAGGCTTAGACAGTGAGGTCAATCCTATTGGAAAGCAAATAGAAATTGGCAAGATAAACTATCAGTGTCCATGAATTTATATATGTTTATATACACATTTGTGTGCATGTGTACTGAATGGGGGCAGATGACATGGAATATTCTAGGCAGAGTAGAGCATGTCTATAGATGAATTTAGGGAAACTAAAGGATTCATTCTAATTTGAGTGGATGAGATATGGGAAAGGCAGAAGGTAACATTAGCAGACAAGCATTAGGAGAAAAAAGGACTTAAAACCCTCAGGTAACACATTTCTGTTTGTCTTGAAAGCTCTGAGTAGAGATTTAATGGTAATTAATGACTTACACTTTAGCTGTAATAGAGATGATTAATTAGACCAGAGGATTTTTCCTGGAGGCAGGTTGACCATTTAGGAGACTGTATTATTCAGACGCAAGGGCATCGATAGAGAACAAGGCTGGTTAGGAGACGGATTTAAGATATTGAATCCACAGTGCATGGTAAGTGAATACTTTAGTGATGAAAGTGAAAGAAAATGGTTTCCAGAATGAATGCCATATTTCTGGCTTGGCCAGCTGGAAAGTTCAAAAAGAGAATACAGTGGGTTGAAGGGGAAATGGGATAAGCCCAGTGTTTGGCAAACTGAGTTTGAAGTGCTTGTGGGACCTCAACGTGACATGTTCTTCAGGCAAATCTATGGATTTGGAGCTCAGATCTAAGATCCATAAGAATATAAACAGTGGCTAAAGACATGAGAGGCAATGAAACACCTAGAAGAAAAAAAAATCAAGAAGGAGTATTAACTAATAAGGTATTGGTGGAGAAAAAGATTACATAAAAGAACTGCAGGAAGCAAGAAGTAGTAAGCAAAAAAAAAAAAAAAAAACAGAAGACAGGGAAGAAGGAAATTAGAAAAAATAGAATTTGTAATTGAAAAACAATTTTCTTTAGATTAATATTAAAGAATTCATTGATGATTCTTATAGAATTGCTTTTGTTTGGTGATTATAAATAGAAAGCAAGAAGTGAAGAACCAGAAAAAAGTGATATGTAAATGGAGCAAGAGGCCAAAGTTGTCAGGGGGGGATTTGAACCAAAGCCTAGATGGAAGGATTGCTTCAGACGTTGGGACCCTGCTTCCACTGATGGAGGTGGAAGGAGAGAAGGATTCCCCCTCCCTATTTATGGCTCATCTGCAAATTGCACTAGGCAATAAATGAGATTATAAAGCTAACCTGATATGGAGAGAGTGAAGAGCTGAATAGAAGGAATGTGTGAACTGATTCATTGTTGCTGTTTAAACCAGATATGTTTATTTAACTCTATCTTAAAAATTCTACCTTCAATATCCTGAATTTCAGAAAGACAGGATGCCATTTACTTTACTCCTATGTACATTTTTTTTTTTTACAGTGAGGTTGAACTGAAATCATTCAGAAATAGGAAGGAGTACACAAGTTTAGAAAAAAAAGTCACAAGACAGTCATATTCTTCACCAACTACAATGATTTATTCATTTTCTCATTCTGTTTCAGGACCACTTTTGGGGTTAGAGAAAATAAAGTCAGAATCACAAAGGGAGAATTGAACTTTACTGGTGGTGATGGGAGGGAGACAATGCCATCATTTTGTCCTGGCACTGATGTGTAAGGGGAGGTTAATTATATTGAACTGCTCCCCTTCCCAGGGCCATTATCTCTCCACCAACAATCTGAGGGTAAGTCATTGACCTCTGCTTACTCTCCTGTAGGGATTGCTCTATCTACAGTGTAGATATAGTTCTTGCATACTTAGAAACAACTGTCCTGTTCAGACCACTCTTTCTCCAAAACAGCTCTGTCAATAGAATATCTAATGTTTCATCCCAAGTAAGCAAAGCCCTAAAGCTTACAAGTGGGGTAAGACATGTGGGAATTGAACTCAGATGGCTGACAGAGGTGTCATTGACCAAACGATTACAGTGCAATAGTGCAAAGAGCAGTCCAAGAAGTATAATCTCTTGGAGAAGCAATATGAGAAGCCAGGAAAATCATCTATGAGAGAAAAGAGGCCAGAGAGGATGTGGAGAATGCTAGAGGTAGGCATCATGACAGAAACCAGGGAGGCCAATAGATCGTACATAAGTGCAAAGCCAGAGGGTTGTGGGGTGCTTCAAGAAATGTCCTGACGAGTAAAACATATGGAACAAAGAGGAATAATAGGGGGAACAAATGTTAAAATAAATTTAGATGGAAATGCTGGTGATCGGTGAGGGGGAGGGGTGGGGGATATGGTATGTAGGAATTTTTTTCTGTTTTCTTTTTATTTCTTTTTCTGAATAGATGCAAATGTTCCAAGAAATGATTATGATGATTGAATATGCAACTATGTGATAGCATTGTGAATTACTGATTATATCTGTAGAACAGAATGATCAAAAGTTAAGAATGTTTGCGTTTGTTTGGTGTTTTTTGGTATTTAAAAAAAATTAATTACAAAAAAAAGAAATGTCCTGATCAGAAGAGGTGGCAGAGTGACTTTTTTTTTTTTTTTCAGGGGGAAAATGTTTCAGTTTGCGAATACTGCCAGAATGCAACCCAGAAACGGGTTAGCTTTTACAATGGGGATTTATTAGGTCACAAATTTACAGTTCTAAGGCCATGAAATTTCCAATTTAAGGCATCAAGAGGAAGATACCTTGCTGGAGGAAAGGTTGCTGGTGTCTGGGTTTCCTCTACCGGATGAGAACACACATGGCAACATGTGCTGGCCTTTGTCTCCTGGTTCTGGTTTCAGTGGCTGTCTCCAAAATGTCTCTGGGCATTTCTTCTTTTTCTTAGCTTCTCCTAGGGCATTTTTTTTTTCTCTCTCAGCTTCTTTGGGCTCTGAGCTGTCCAAAACTATCTCTCCGTGAAAGGACTCCAGCAGGTGAATTAAGACCACCTTGAATGGGCGGGGTCACATCTCCATGGAAACAACCTAATCAAAAGGTCCCACTCAATAACAAGCCTGCTGACACAAGATTGGATTAAAATAAAATAGACTTTTCTGGGGTATGTAACAGATTCAAACCAGCACAGAGCAAGAGAGCCTAAAAGGCCACTAAAAGCTCTTATACAGGCTCCAAAGGAAATACCCAGGATAAAGTTGAAATATTGCTCATTGTTAACTTGTCTCTATATAGCTGGATTTTGGCATCACAGGAACAAAAAAAAAGACAAAAGACCGGCTCATAAACTGTCATGCAGACAAGACTCATGTGTCAATATAACATGTTGCCAGTAGTTTATTCTTTGGTATTAAAAGATATTTTCCAGAAAAAGACATTTGTCTGATTTCATCCAAATACTGGAATCATCAGAAGCTTTTATCAATTTCTCTTCTCCTTAATGCATGGTAGGAAGAAGGAATCAACTTAGTTTAAGAGGCCCTTATCTGCTTCTGAACAACCATAGGAGTAACTTTTAAAATTCTACCCACAAAATTATAGGACAAGTCTTAGTGAGAGCTGGATGAAAAGTGAGAGCAAATATTGTTAAATAAAGTATACAACAAAACCAAAGAGAACGTATTTCTTAAAAATCCCTGAGTTGGGGCATTCGGGATGGTACCCCAAACCTATTTGCTTTTGCAAAGTTCCTTCAGCCTGAGAGACAAACATAGGGAGAAAACAGAATTTTCAAGAAGGCTCCGGGTTTCCAAACACTTCATTGTTTCAGACCCGAAGTATAGGATCATAAATCCCCAAAGAAAATAGCAGTGCACTGGACATTTTGTCAAGAGCTCACAGTGGTCAGGAGAGTGCTGCTGCTGTGTCTTGTCATATCATATCATATATTAAGTCATCTTTTAGGAATGGAGTGTAGAAAGACAGAGCAA